>NC_133332.1:233812347-234139014 GCF_042186555.1 Aquarana catesbeiana | reverse complement strand
CAACCAAGTCTGTCCTGTATTTAGGAGGATTGTCTATAATATATGCATGCAGGCGGGGAATTAACTCTTAACATCCATCGTATCACTGGGTACATTATAACATTATAACTATGGAGGCACCTAAGCCTAAACATATCCCATGAACAAAAATTTGATTCACCATAAATCTGACCCCCCAACAATAGTGAAAACAAATAGCGGCGCTAAACTCATTAAAATTATTACATCAAGTGAATAATTGCAACACGATCACTATAAATAATAAAAAAGTGAGTGATATGACTCTAAAACACAGTGCACCAGATAATAGAAAACAGTGTCCTGATATAATGAAGATCTTCAGTTAAACAAATCTTCCACCACACCTCTGTGTCTGTGATTTTACTCCCCTTAAGAAGACAAACTCACCAGCTGTTATTGCCTTACACTCTCGTGTTCGGATAAATCGATTACGCGTGACGTAGTATGCTGTGACATGGGACGCCGCACCAGGAAGGGGGGAATCGGCTCCAAGGAACGGGTGAGATTGTCACCAACCAGTGCACTCCTTGGGTCTGCCGTGACCGCTACAAGCTGGATTCTTTCTTTTGGAGTTTTCTTGATGTGACAATATGCTGTGATTTGTTTCTCTGCCTGATGTGATTTTATGAGATGTGAGTTCAATGGTGGAAGAGTTTGACATTTTAATAAATTTAATTACGGTATTACACTATTGGAACACTTCTTTTTTACATGTGGAGAGAGCATTTTTGAAAACTCTGGATGCTAGCGTTGGACCATCGGAGGTCACTATTTTACCCCCATCTATGTGGGTTAGAGCCATTTAGCCAAACACGAGAGTTTAAGGAAATAACAGCTGGTGAGTTTGTCTTCTTAAGGGGAGTGAAATCACGGACACAGAGGTGTGGTGGAAGATTTGTTTAAATGAAGGTCTTCATTATATCACGTCACGGACTTTATATAGTATAATCATTATCACAATTTTTTATCACCATTTTTGGATTTATTAAACTTTTTGGTTGTTCATTTAAAGCGGGGGTCCACCCACACCGCCAAAAAAAAAAAAAAATATTAAAAGCCAGCAGCTACAAATACTGCAGCTGCTGACTTTTAATACATGGCCACTTACCTGTCCCAGGGTCCAGCGATGTCGGCAAGCGATGTCGGCAGGCGACGCCGAGAACCCGCTCGGCTCTTGGCAGCTGCCGCCGCCATCCTAGGTGAGGGAATCAGGAAGTGAAGCGTTGCGGCTTCACTTAATGGTTCCCTACTGCGCATGCGCGAGTCGCGCTGCGCGTCCCAAGTGGTCCCTGCTCTCTCCTGGGAGCTGTGTGTTCCCAGGAGACAGCGCAATGGGGACGGGAAGAGGCGTAGACTCCCATGGGAGTCTATGCCGGAAGTGGGTGCAAATACCTGTCTTAGACAGGTATCTGCACCCCCCTCCCCCCTGAAAGGTGCCAAATGTGACACCGGAGGGGGGGAGGGTTCCGAAAAGCGGAAGTTCCATTTTTGTGTGTAACTCCGCTTTAAAGGACTTTATGTATTTCTTTTTAGATCACTTATTCACACAATTGATCAATTTTCCATTATCAGGACACTGTTTTCTATTATCTGGTGCGCTGTGTTTTAGAGTCATATCACTCACTTTTTTATTTTTTTATTACTAATAGTGATTATGTTGCAATTATTCACTTGATGTAATAATTTTAATGAGTTTAGCGCCACTATTTGTTTTCACTATTGTTGGGGGGGTCCGGTTTATGGTGAATCAAATTTTTGTTCATATATTCACTCACACTAAGTGGCTGCTCTGTTGAGGTAATATTTCCATGAGCGCAGTGTTGGGAGTATAGGAGTGGGCGGATTTCCTATATACCATATTTTTCATAAACATATCCCATAACATAAATAATTAGCAAATGCTCGGTTTCCTAATGATCTATTACAATCACTATCACATAACAGACTAATTAATCACTGTCTATTTAAAAGCACCAAAAAAAGGGATTGTACCCGCATATAACACCATTCTAAATATCGGTCAATTGTAACATGTATGTCAAGTCTATACCGATAAATTAGTCACATTTTTTAAAAAATCGTTATAAGATTAGAATAGCATAGGTGTCTCCATATAAAGCACATTTCATATGCAAAACATTTCCAATAAATAAAAATTAAAAATAAAATAAACTAAATAATAAAAATAAAATAAATTAATTTAAAAAAAGGTGAACAAAAAAGATTATTAAAATGAAAATAAACTTGGACATGAAAAATAATCCCACATAAATACCAAAGTATGAAATACATCTAAGAAAATCTCCAATGAGAACACGTAATGGTGTTTTAATCTATCCGGTGTATAAACAAACAGCAGCATTAGAAGAGCCAGCAGTGAAATGAAGTTATAATTTGATTCCTAAAAAACTAATAATTACTGATAAAACAATTAAGATCAAGCTCAACGTTCATCCCCTTAGGATATAAAGTATCTGTCAAGTATATCCACTTAGTTTCGCACTTAGATCGCGAACTCTATTCGCTCCTCTCCACATAGATTTAGTTATCTCTATACCCCAAAACTTCAAGCCCGAAGGGTCTCTATTATGTTTACAACGAAAGTGCATTGACACACTGTGGTCCTTAAAACCATCTTAATATTATTATTGTGTTCAGACACTCTTTTTCCTAATGTGCGTTTTGTGTGACCTATATACATTAGGCCGCATGGGCACTGTACTGCATTTACCACGTGTCGAATTACATGTGATGAGAGCCTTAATTTTAAACATTTTATCATTAGCAGTTGAGCAAAACTCAGTTATGCCTCTTATATGTGTATTCACTTGCCTACAAGTTAAACATCTACGGCAGGAATAGAAGCCTGCCCCATTCTAAAACTTTAGAGGTTTAATTGGGGGATCTATGATTTTCTTTACTATTGTATCCCCAAATGATGGTCCCTTCCGATAAATGAATCTTGGGTCCTTGGGTACTGCTTTCCTTTAAATCTTATCCATACCTAAGATTGACCAATACTTTCTAAAAATGGTTTCTACTTCTTTATATTGTGAATGAAAGTTGCTTATAAACCCCCATTCATGACTCGCATCATTAGATTTGACTTTATCTGTCAAACACATAGTTTGTTTAGTATGCTCGACTTCTAAACCCTCCTATTGTTTTCAGCCAAGTAAGCTGCCATCTTGGCCTGTGTTTAGTCTTCAACTGCCATGGTGCTGCACATGCGATCAGTTATGACACCAGCCATTGGATGGTTTGACAATTTGGTTGAGAGCACAGCTAATTTGACAGTTAGTATTTCTGGCATGCAGGAAAAGTAAATGGATTGACTTCCACTTCAGTTGTTCACCTATTTCACAGCTTCACTTTATTTCTCACTTTTTTCAACTCATTTCTCAATGCAATCACATGCACCTGTGTCAATTCTTCGCTCTTCACATCCGATGATGTGTAAATTCTCTTATTCTGTTCTTACTCTCTAACCCTATGATTTATTCCCTGTGGGTGAGACAAAACCTGTCAGGGGGCATGGCCAGAGGAGCGGCATTGACTGAGGCTTTCAAATGTATACGTCCATACTAGGATTGTCTATGGCGAGTGGTGGTTTTAAGCTAAAATGTTCAGATGATTCAGGTGACAAAGCTTTAGAGGGTATGCTTCCTTGGTGTCTTCCATATAATTCCACCCCACTTAGTGAGTCCTCGGTTCTGTACTAGTGTCTGAAGGTGATGGACCTTTTCTCCTTCATGGAGAAAATCACCCTTAGCTCAACTAGTTTAATAGTTTTTTTTTATTTTATCTTCCAATTCTTTATTCAAACTCAGTTTTCTACTGCCAACAAAGAATCAGTGTGTCCAGATCGGGAGCCATCCCTGCATCCCACGCTGTGGAGATGGCCTGTAATGTTTCTTCGGGCACTGGATCCTGTATGAGCACTCACCTTGACACTTGATGCAATGCGTTGAGTTGGCTGCAGGGTGCTGTACAAGTCCAGGATTGTGGTCCATTGCTATGGAACACAGAGCCCGATGACCCCTTTGGGAGTATGCCCACCGTGATGGGCAAAGCCTGGACTTAATAAACAGTCTAGTGTCATAGACTGGTAAGATGGGGTCCCCCTGTATCTCTGAACATTACTATAAAAACTGGGCTATGTTTGCAATGTATTCATCTCACAGTGTCAACTTGCTGGCGTTAAAAGTTAACCACTCAGAGTTTAGTTTCAGGTGGATAACCAGTTGTTACATCACACCACTAGTCGCACACTTTTGCCATTTCTGCCTGAAGCCCTTATAAGGTACTTGGGTGCTTCCTCCTGTCCTTTACCTGCAAGCATTTGTTACAGGACGTCTACACATGGGTTGCTGCGTAGCCCTTACGGATAGGCTTACCGTATACTCTGCATTCTATTCTGTGAGTACTCCACAGGGAAATACCCTCACTTGTAGCGTGGTGACCAGGCGAATGGGAGTCCACAAGCACAACACTTAACCTCAGAGTGACAGTGTGTCCCTTGCACCAAAACAAGAGCCAGCTCTAACATCGGCCTTAACATCATATTCCAGCTTTCAGGCACCCAACAAGTGGCCTATTTAACTAAAGCAGACTTGTATGCTTCTGTGTCATATATTTCCTTAAACAAATTACGGCCATAATACAGCCATCTTGGTCCAGGGCTCTAAAATACCACGCCCCTTCTCCTACTCCATTTCTCAACCTGAGTCAGATTCCACAGACACATTAGGGTGCCCTAATACATGTCATGAGACAAATTTACAGAATGGCTCTAATGTCCATTCCCATGTGCAGAATCGTATGGCTGAAAGCATGGACAGCTGAGGCTGCCTACAAAAGTTTCCCCCATGTATGCCTTTCCAAGGAAGACATCTGTTTTGGTGAGGCACTTGATCAATTTATCAAAGAGATCACAGGTGGGCTTTTTACTTCCACATCAGAAGATCCCAAAGACCTCCTCAGGAGCCCCTAGCTCTTGTAAATGCAAAGCACCTATCTACCCTAACCAGGCTTCAACTTCAAAAGCTAACCTAAACCTTTCAGTGCAAGCCTTGGCCCACACAAGGCCACAAAGCCTTTTGCAAAGCCCTCTTCACAATGAAGGGTCGCCCTCGTTCCTAAGAGGGGGGACATCTTTTACAGTTTGCCTCTCTCTGGGTCCAAGATCTGTGGTTCAGTTGGTTTCAAAGGGCTACAAAATAGAGTTCAAACACTATACCTCCTCACTGGTTACTTCCTTAAAATAAACCAAAAACTGCCCAAGGACAGTTAGATGTTCAGAATGCCCTGAACCATTTTTTGTCCAGGGAGTCGTGCCAGTAAAGCTACAAGATAGGTTCAAAAAATTCTACTCAAACCCGTTTACTGTACTAAAGCCCATTCGTGGTATTCTTCCTATTCTGGACTTAAAGTCCCTCAACGAATTCCTTCAAATTCCCAAAGGCACAAGGGAATACATGGCATCTGTGGATATCCAAGATGCCTATCTGATTGTTCCCATTTACCCACCTCACCTTTTCTAAGCTTTGCAGTGGCAGACAATCCCTTCCAGTTTATTGCACTGCCCTTCAGTCTAACCTCTGCTCCCAGAGTGTGTCGCAAAGGTCTTGGCACCACTGCTTGGCCTTCTCAGAACTCGGACATCTAAGTCACAGGCTATGTAGACCAGTCTTTTTCAACCAGCGTGCCTTTTCGGTTATTCAGGGGTGCCTTGACAGAATGCCTAAAAATTGCCCCAAATTGTCCAAAAATTGTCAACAAGCCTGGATTAAGGTGGATCAAGCCTGCCTTTTTATTGGTACACAAAGGCTCAGGTTTTCATTGTGCAGCATCACCATCTTGAGCAATGTGCAGGCCAGCTGCTGGCATCCTCATAACCAATCCTTTCATTGATTTGATAAGGATGACGTCAGGCGCCTGAGGGTGTCCTTGTTTGCTGCTTCCCCAGCCCACTTGATCAGCACTGGGGTCATGATAGCTGAACGATAGAGAGAGATATTGAGGGAGGATAGAAACACTGCAATACTAGTCAGTGACGGGTGCAAAGGTATATTGCTTTGTAAGAATCCCCTCTGCTGTTGACTGTCATACATTTGTAGGCGCCACTGCATTATGTAAAACTATTTAGTTTTAGTTTTTTACATTTTAGAATGGGGTGCCTTAGGATTGTCAATAATTTTAAAGGGTGCCTTGACTGAACAAAGGTTGAGAAACACTGATCTAGACAACCTTCTTCTGAAATGCTCCTCTATTCCAGCTATCAGAAAATGTCCATAGGACAATTCAGATGCTCTAGGCCCGGGGTCGGTAACCCATCGATCGCAGGCCACCTGTCAACCGCAGGTAGGTGACAGGGTAGCCCAGGAAGGGGTCTGCGCCGCTGACCCAGCAACTGCTAGTGCCGGTCCTTTTCTTTCCTCCCCCAGCCTCCTCCACTGCGCCTTCGGTTCTTCTCTCTCCCTCCCCTCCAGCCTCCGGCGCTGTGAACAGCGGAGAGTGAGAGGCAGCACAGCCCAGGATGGAGGGCGGGGGAGGAGCTAGCCAAGTTAACTTTTCAAGTTAACCCGCAGGTCAATGTTTGCTAGGTCCTAAGCAACCAATCACCAGCTTGTTAATATTTAAAAGTCGCTCTGCCAGCTCCTGCTCCCACCCCCTCTACAGAACTGTGCTGCTTCTCAATCTCCTGAGGTGCACAGGTAGGATGCTATGGGAAGGGAAGGGGGAGAGAGGATACTAGTGTGTCTGTGTGTGTGTGTGTGGAGGTGGGGGTGATGTGAAGGGGGCAGTGGACACTGTTATGGGGACAGGGCTACCCCCATAGCAGTGTCCTCTACCACACTTCACATCACCCCCCCCCCCATCCCTGCATTCTGAGCGTAACGCACTCCTGATCCCAGCATTCTGAGCGTAACGCACTCCTGATCCCAGCATTCTGTGCGTAACGCACTCCTGATCCCAGCATTCTGTGCGTAGCGCACTCCTGATCCCAGCATTCTGTGCGTAGCGCACTCCTGATACCAGCATTCTGTGCGTAGCGCACTCCTGATCCCAGCATTCTGTGCGTAGCGCACTCCTGATCCCAGCATTCTGTGCGTAGCGCACTCCTGATCCCAGCATTCTGTGCGTAGCGCACTCCTGATCCCAGCATTCTGTGCGTAGCGCACTCCTGATCCCAGCATTCTGTGCGTAGCGCACTCCTGATCCCAGCATTCTGTGCGTAAGGCACTCCTGATCCCAGCATTCTGTGCGTAAGGCACTCCTGATCCCAGCATTCTGTGCGTAAGGCACTCCTGATCCCAGCATTCTGTGCGTAAGGCACTCCTGATCCCAGCATTCTGTGCGTAAGGCACTCCTGATCCCAGCATTCTGTGCGTAAGGCACTCCTGATCCCAGCATTCTGTGCGTAAGGCACTCCTGATCCCAGCATTCTGTGCGTAAGGCACTCCTGATCCCAGCATTCTGTGCGTAAGGCACTCCTGATCCCAGCATTCTGTGCGTAACGCACTCCTGATCCCAGCATTCTGTGCGTAACGCACTCCTGATCCCAGCATTCTGTGCGTAACGCACTCCTGATCCCAGCATTCTGTGCGTAACGCACTCCTGATCCCAGCATTCTGTGCGTAACGCACTCCTGATCCCAGCATTCTGTGCGTAACGCACTCCTGATCCCAGCATTCTGTGCGTAACGCACTCCTGATCCCAGCATTCTGTGCGTAACGCACTCCTGATCCCAGCATTCTGTGCGTAACGCACTCCTGATCCCAGCATTCTGTGCGTAAGGGACTCCTGATCCCTGCTTTCTGAGCGTAACGCACTCCTGATCCCTGATTCTTTCATTCTGAGCGTAACGCACTCCTGATCCCTGCATTCATTCTGAGCGTAACGCACTCCTGAGCCCTGCATTTTGAGCGTAACGCACTCCTGAGCCCTGCATTCTGAGCGTAACGCACTCCTGAGCCCTGCATTCTGAGCGTAACGCACTCCTGAGCCCTGCATTCTGAGCGTAACGCACTCCTGAGCCCTGCATTCTGAGCGTAACGCACTCCTGATCCCTGCATTCTGAGCGTAACGCACTCCTGATCCCTGCATTCTGAGCGTAACGCACTCCTGATCCCTGCATTCTGAGCGTAACGCACTCCTGATCCCTGCATTCTGAGCGTAACGCACTCCTGATCCCTGCATTCTGAGCGTAACGCACTCCTGATCCCTGCATTCTGAGCGTAACGCACTCCTGATCCCTGCATTCTGAGCGTAACGCACTCCTGATCCCTGCATTCTGAGCGTAACGCACTCCTGATCCCTGCATTCTGAGCGTAACGCACTCCTGATCCCTGCATTCTGAGCGTAACTCACTCCTGATCCCTGCATTCTGAGCGTAACGCACTCCTAAACACTGCACTCTTCTTGTAATATTTTTTTTTTGTGTCGACTGTTTTGGGCTCTATTTTGGGGTTAACAATGTATCATCACCCGCAGTAGATCACAAAGGCAGTGCGTTTTGCACACTATGCAGGAAACATACATGGAACATGCCTTTCTGGCATCACGTTCTGGTGTGAACCGGCCCTAACAACAGGATACTGTGCCTGGTGATCTTTGACGTCATCATTGTTGTTCAAGTAGATCTCTATCTCTCTAAGGTTGCCTACCTCTACTCTAGGCCTTTGGCTGAGTGATCAATTTCAACAAATCTGCCCTCCAACCTTCCCTTTACCTGGAATACTTGGGTGTGGTCCTGGACTCATCCCAAGCAATAGCTTTTCTCCCAGAAAAGAAAGTTCTTTCTCTGAGAATACGTGCTTGAGAATTGAGATCTAATAGACATCCCACAATAAGACTCTCCAGGAGAGGTTCCTTCGAGGCAGTGCCATCCGCCAATTTCCATTCAAGACCTCTCCAACTCAACATCTTTACAACCTAGAAAAACCATGCTCCTTCTCTCGATTTACCCTTGCCAAGCAAGGAATTTAACTCATACTTTATCGCAAAAGAGACAAGTCTCTCAGGCTGGGGAGTGTTCTTGTCCTTAACAGTCCAAAGAATATGGTCACTGGTGGACAATCTTGGAACTCGGAGCAATCTGGTTGACCCTGCAGCACTGGACCCCCCTTCTGAAGGAACGCCCAATCAGCGTGCAGTCAAACCATGCCACGCTGTGGCCTACAACAATCATCAAGGGGGTACCAGGAGTCTGGCTGCCTTGAAGGAAGCAAACTAGATAATCTAATTGACAAAAACTCACTGTCCAGCGATCCCAGGAGTGGACTTCTGGATTCTGGATTTCCTCAGCCGCCACTGCCTGGATCAAGGGAAATGGGCCCTTCATCCAGATATTTTCAATCTGATATGCCAAAAAGGGGGGATTCCAAATGTGGTCATTCTAGCCTCCAGATTCAACAAGAAAACTACTTATGTTTGTTTTGTTGCCAGAACCAGGGACCCTCTAGCTCTAGCCTCAGAGTTAAACCTGTGGTCTTAGTTCAGGCTAATGTATGCCTTCCCTCCAGTGCAAAGTCTTCCTTGTCTGCTCCAGAAAATAAAGTAAAAAAAGGAAAATGGCTATCCTAAGTGTACTAAACTGGCCCAGAAGAACGTGGTACATGGACTTACTCAGACTTCTAGTAGATGACCCTTTGACTCCTCCAAGAGACCAGTTCTGCTATCTCAAGACCCTCTATTCCATCCTGCTTCTCAGTCTCTGGCTTTAACAGCATGCCAGTTGAAGCCCAGGTCTGAAAGGGTAGAGGGATTTCTGAGTCTACCATTCTTACCTTGCTAAAAGCAAGAAAAGTCTCTTCTAGGAATATCTATTATCATACCTGCAAATATTTTTTTTGCCTGGTATGAACACAGACACTTCGTCCCAGAAATGACTTCTGCATTCTGGCCTTTCTACAAATGGGTCTTGACCAGAACATGGTCTTATGCACTTTCAAAGGGCAGGTGTCCTCATCCATTCTGGCCTCTCCCTTGTAGGTGTATCTTGTATTATGTCCCCCTTGCAGCACCATGTGTGTTCCGTAGGATCTTAGCTTGAATCTCTCTGCCCTGCAGAAACCACCCTTTGAACCTATCAGGGATATTCCCCTAGAAGATCTCTCCTCCAAAGCCTTTGTGGTCACCATCATGTCTGTAAGACTTGTTCCTGAATTGGTGGCCCTAAAACATCTGTCACCGCACATAGTGTGAATTGGCCCTAAAGCAATATTAAAGAGGAACTAAACCCATTGATTTAATGGTTTAAAAAAAAAAACGTTACATTCCCGACATGGTGGGAATGCTGTCACATTTGCTTGTGCTCTCAACCAAACTGTCAAATCATCCAATGGCTGGTGTCATAACTGATCACATGTGCAGCACCATGACAGTTGCAGATCAAACAGAGGCCAAGGTAGAAGCCTTCCTGACTGAAAAAGATAGAAGGGTTTAGTACCACTTTAAACCCAAACAAAACATTTATGTTGCAACTTACCAAGTCATAGCTGTGATGGCTGTATTAGTTTTCTTTTTAGGCTTGCTTTCTTCCATTTTCTTCTGGTGGTCTGTTGTTCAACAGAAACGCTCTTTTGCAGTTGCAGGGATGAGACAGACCATTTAACACTGGCAGGCTGCTTAAAATAATCAGCATTTATTTAGGTAAAACCTTTATCCCAAAAGGTTAAAAAATGTTTGCTGTAACTGATTATAAAGTGTGAGCTAGAGTTCAGCATCAATTTGTTACTGTATTTAAATCTGACAATAACTGGGTATCCTAGATGATACAGCGCCCTTCAAACAGAAGACACCCCCACCGCGCCAATGACTCTAAATACCTAAAAAAAGTTAGTGCTGACCAGTGCTAAATGGTGAGCTCAACATAAACGTGAAATATAAATTCTAAAATGATAAGAAAAGCTGCCCCTTAAAAAATAAAATATGCATACCAAATATTTAATCCTAAATGCCACTAATTGCCCAAATAACCCCTCAAGGCACATAGGATAAAAAAGGGGGCGCTATAAATATATTGTGTGACCAAAAATCTGTGTTAGCACAATAGTGGTGAAACCCTTGTGTTACTCGTGACACACAAGTAATGCTACCAATCTCTGAATAGCATATAAAATAAATAAATATATGTGACATACAGGTGGAACACTAAGTGCAATCACTACACTCCATGCTGTGACATATCAAAACTTCACACAACAGTCCATATATTTCAAATAAATCCGTCCAAAAGGAACTGCTTGTGACAACATCTAGTGTAATATCAGGTGCATATACTCAGGTGTCTTCGTGTGTCTTCCACCTCACCCCTGTGTTCAGTGAATCACACCCTCCAGAAATGCACTCACCGATTAACAATGCCAGCACTTTCATGCAAGGCAATACACGCTTGTTTTACCACACTCAGGGGTAAATGGAGCAATCGGTGTCCAGGAGGATAGTTGTTAAATAGATCCACATGAAAAAAATAATAAAGTGCTCCAATAGTGTGAACCAGCAAACAACATTTATTAAAAAACCACTGCAATCTTCAACTGATGCACTCACATTCTTCAACTGATGCACTCACATTATACCAAAGATAAAACAGCAGAAATCGTGTGTAGATCACATCAATCTTCAAGCAAGTGTGGATAATACAACAAAACAACTATTGGTCACGGCGGACCCGAGGTGTGCTTTCACTGGGCTGCAGTCTCACCCCTCCCTTCGGCTATCCTCCGCTCCTCCGTGCACTCAAACTTCCTGCCTCCTGTGTGGCTAACAGCGCTGTGTGTCACGTCTCACAGCCACGCCCCCGACATGTTTCGTCATAGGTAGACTTAATCATGGGATTGGCTGTGTCTGCTGTCCTTCACCCCTTATATTTGCTCTTAATTGACGCCCATTCGGCCGCGCATTGCGCATGCGCACACCTCGCGTCCCCGTTCTGCTGATTCTACACAAGATATCACATCAGACCAACTGACAGGCGGGATCGAGCACATACATTAATAAAACATTATACATAAATCACATTATTATTATACAGTATTTATATAGCGCCAACAGTTTACGTAGCGCTTTACAACTTGAGGGTAAACAGTACAAATACAATACAATTTGATACAGTAGGAATCAGAGGGCCCTGCTCCTTAGAGCTTACAATCTAAGAACCTATACCCATTTTTTATATTGGGCATGTGCTCTGAGATCCTGATCCTCAAGAGTCGCTTAGTTCTTCCTACATAGGAGGCCACACGGGCACCACATTAAATAAACGACATGTGTAGAATTACATGTGCTGAATTCCTTGATTTCAAAGGATTCTCCCTCCCTATTGGTTACACTAGTAACTCCTCTATGATTCACTCTTGTTGTCCGGCAACAAATGCACCTCCTGCAACAGTAAAAACCTTTAAAATCAAAACCGAACACCTCTTATATGTAGGGAGAACTAAGCGACTCTTGAGGATCAGGATCTCAGAGCACATGGCCAATATAAAAAATGGGTATAGGTTCCACAGTGTCTCCCTGCATTTTAAAGAAAAACATCAAAAGGATCCCTCCCTATTACAGTTTTGTGGGATAGATGTAGTCCACCCCTCTTGGAGGGGGTCCAATAGAGTTAGGGACCTATCCCGAAGGGAAACCAGATGGATCTATCTTTTGAAGAGCCTGGCCCCCAAGGGGTTAAATATAGAACTAGATCTGAACTTCCAATTGCTGTATTAAAAATTGAATCCGTTATGGTGAGCTGGATAAAGCATCCTATACAGATTCGCCCACTGGTCAATAGTGGTAACTGCACGCATCATCACTTCCAGCCTTATTACATGCTAGCTGATGTTCAAACAGCAAGTTTCCACTAGTAACCAGTATCCATATTGCAGAATGCCTAGCTTACATAAATGTATCATGGTGAGAACCTCTCTTATTTTAATATATCACTCCCTGCGGGTGTAAATTTAAAGTTAAATTTTTTTTTTTTTTTTTAAAGTTAAAAATTGTAAAATGTATAATCTATGTTAAAAATTAATCTAATATAAAAATCTGAACATATGGTGGTATCCTCATATAAGTATGTTAATGACATTATGCTGACACTCCATACATGCTTCATAAGGAACATCTCACAAATAAATTACCACGCTCCAAATATGTCCCCACGGGATGCTTCACTGTACAGTATATGGGGGGGGGGTCTATCTTAGTAATGATTACCTCACTCCCCATCTCTTTAGAGCACATTTTAATTACAACAGTGCAACATACCCCTTCTAGATTGCCATATAGATGGAGTGAACAGGGCGGGGACTGATGAAACTATAGATTCACCAACTCCCCTCACTCTCACCCAGGTGGGGGTATCATATTATATAATTATAATATTTATTAGTACCTCCATATCTATAAAACCCGTATACATAGAAAAGTACCTACTATGCTGGAACCCTAAAAAGGACACCAAAAAGGACACAATCCTAAAACTGAGATAGCATCATATTAAAAATCGTTGATAAAACAATTCAGATCTAGTTCTATATTTAACCCCTTGGGGGCCAGGCTCTTCAAAAGATAGATCCATCTGGTTTCCCTTCGGGATAGGTCCCTAACTCTATTGGACCCCCTCCAAGAGGGGTGGGACTACATCTATCCCACAAAACTGTAATAGGGAGGGATTTTGATGTTTTTCTTTAAAATGCAGGGAGACACTGTGGAACCTATACCCATTTTTTATATTGCCATGTGCTCTGAGATCTGATCCTCAGAGTCGCTTAGTTCTCCTACATATAAGAGGTGTTCGGTTTTGATTTTAAAGGTTTTTACTGTTGCAGGAGGTGCATTTGTTGCCGGACAACAAGATGTGAATCATAGAGGAGTACTAGTGTACCAATAGGGAGGGAGAATCCTTTGAAATCAAGGAATTCAGCACATGTAATTCTATACATGTGCTTTATTTAATGTGGGTGCCCGTGTGGCCTCCTATGTAGGAAGAACTAAGCGACTCTTGAGGATCAGAGCTCAGAGCACATGCCCAATATAAACAATGGGTATAGGTTCTTAGATTGTAAGCTCTAAGGAGCAGGGCCCTCTGATTCCTACTGTATCAAATTGTATTGTATTTGTACTGATTACCCTCAAGTTGTAAAGCGCTACGTAAACTGTTGGCGCTATATAAATACTGTATAATAATAATGTGATTTATGTATAATGTTTTATTAATGTATGTGCTCGATCCCGCCTGTCAGTTGGTCTGATGTGATATCTTGTGTAGAATCAGCAGAACGGGGACGCGAGGTGTGCGCATGCGCATGCGCAGCCGAATGGGCGTCAATTAAGAGCAAATATAAGGGGTGAAGGACAAGGACGAGGGACGTGCCTGCATTCGCTCTGCACACAGCTACAGGAACTTACTTTGGACCCGGCTCTTACTCTGGTGGTTACACTGATTTTCTCAAGCAACACGGTGTGCTTCATGATGAATTAGGATCCACTGTTATTTTTATCCCTTTTTCATCCCAGCACCGGTACTATATACCTGTGAATGTACCGCTATGAGAATCTTTTCTTATCAGCAGCTACCATCACCTGCTGATTAAGTGGTCTGCAGATATGGTTCACCTTGATGTCCTTTCCTTGCTGTGTGCATACATAGATCACAGGCACTTCTGACCTTGCCTCTCTACAGCTTTTAGATATACATGTCTACTGTATGCCCCCTGCAGGCATAATTTTACGGCGCGGTCTGCCTGCTCCCCCTGTGGGGATCCCCTTGGGTGGCTGTGTTCCCCCTCTCCCTCTCTTCCCTCCCGTCTTGGGCACTGACGCCCCAGAATTTTTTATATATATCCCCCCTAGAGCTCCTGTTCCCTGAAGAAGCCAATGTTTTGGCGAAACATGTAGGAAAATGAGCCCCCCCTCCTTCAACCGGCCACTTGCCATCTGGCCCACTTGACCATTCTTAGGGGTCACTTACAGTACATGTATCCACAAAAATTTGTATAATTATTGTATGAATTGTTTATAATGTACATTGTATTTATGATAGACTATTAATAAAAGTTGTAATTTTAGTATTTTTTGTTTTATCTGTTCTTCTCTAATCTTCCTGACCCCTAGCACCGCTATAATCCCTTGTCCACACACCCATAAAGCGTGTATTGCCTTGCATGAAAGTGCTGGCATTGTTAATCGGTGAGTTCATTTCTGGAGGGTGTGATTCACTGAACACAGGGGTGAGGTGGAAGACACACGAAGACACCTGAGTATATGCACCTGATATTACACTAGATGTTGTCACAAGCAGTTCCTTTTGGACGATTTATTTGAAATATATGGACTGTTGTGTGAAGTTTTGATAAGTCACAGCATGGAGTGCAGTGATTGCACTTAGTGTTCCACCTGTATGTCACATATATTTATTTATTTTATATGCTATTCAGAGATTGGTAGCATTACTTGTGTGTCCACGAGTTATATAAACACAATAAGAGGGTTTCACCACTATTGTGTTAACACAGATTTTTGGTCACACAATATATTATAGCGCCCCATATTTATCCTATGTGCCTTGAGGGGTTATTTGGGCAATTAGTGCATTTAGGATTAAATATTTGGTAGTGTATTTAAATCTGCTAGTATTTCTAAAACTGCCCTCCCCAGACTGACAATGCTGTTTTCCAAATCTGCCCCCTGTGCTCATTCATCCAGAGTGGTGACTATACAATACAGAAGGTGTGTTACTGGCCAGATCACCAGGGGAGAACAAAAAAAAAAAAAGGAATGCAGCCACCACATCTAATGATTGGTAAGCTGGAATTAACTACATTTTGGGTTTAACACCGCTTTAAGATGTATCTGTGTTGTAAATCAGTGGTTCTGGATGTACACCTGGGCTAAGAGTATAAGGGCTGATTTACCCACAATCCTTAAGAAATGAGAAATACAGTACTTGTTTTTAGAGCTGAAATAGAATTGCAAAATGTAAATTCCCAAGTATGGGTAAAGTGCAGATCCATTTGAAGTTGTTGCCTTGTTCTGAATTGCTCCTACAGAGCTCTTCAGTGAATCTAATATTGTGTCTGTGTTTCTCTAGGGTTTATGCAGCTCCTTCCTCATCAGATGACCACAGAAGGCCTGTGCTGGGCGAGATTCGTGGCCCTAATGAATTCTTTGACCCTCTTAACCACGTAATCAACATTCATGGACATATCATTGGCATGGCTCTGTCTCCTGACCACAGGTACTTTCTCTACGCACCTTTATATTTTCCTCCTGAGCCAAAATCCTTAGAAGAAAATGGTAATGCTTTGCAACACACAGCTGATGTCCCTGCTAGTGATCCAGTAGAAGAGTTAAGTAAATAAGAGTATGTTCAAATAGAAATATAGGGTGATTGCAGGAAAAGACCAAGCAGTCCATCGAGCCTGCCCCATATATATATATATATATTATATATATATATATATATATAATATATATATATATATATATATATATATATATATATATATATATATAAAATTATACGACCTGGAGGATGGGGTAAATGGTTCAGTCTCTGTATTTGCGGACGATACTAAGCTAAGCAGGGCAATAACTTCTCCGCAGGATGTGAAACCTTGCAAAAAGATCTGAACACAATTAATGGGGTGGGCAACTACATGGCAAATGAGGTTCAATATAGAAAAAAGTAAAATAATGCATTTGGGTGGCAAAAATATGAATGCAATCTATACACTGGGGGAGAACCTCTGGGGGAATCTAGGATGAATATATGGAAACACTGCGCTAACAAATGAAAACAGGAAGAGCAGCTACATACAGTCTGACAAAAACAATGAATATATAGGATAAAAAATGTAGCGCATAATAAACGTGTATAAGATCAAGGCCAAAACAATACTGGAATTGGTGCTTGAAAAAACATTACTGAAACGACAGCCAAATGGCAAGTGATAAACATAAGTCAATGGGTAAATATAAGTGTAAGGAATATAATGTCCCGCTACACAGGAAGGTGAATATGCTCCAAAGGGTGATGGTATTCCAATAGTTGTCAGAAGTTAAACTTCGCCAAAACTCGACATTTCAACAAGATAGAACAATCATGCAAAAGATGGTGTGTAAAAAACTCTTACCAGATCCTGTGGATTCCCATGTCAGCGACAGGGAATCTCATGAGCAGTGTGCCACCCAGGGCATGAAAAGAGACGTCTTGTCACTCGAATCCTCTAGGTTGGAATCTGCATGGATCTCCAGGGGCCGCCAGGCAGGTCCTCACAGTAGACAAACCGAGGTATAGATCAGGAAGCAACTCACTTGTGGAGCTGTAGTAGGCACTTAACCTCATTCGGAAGGTATGGAGAAAGAAAAAATATGCCTCCACATAGTGCAGATAAATAGGGGGTATTATTAATTCTAAAAAACCTTTAAACAATAAAAACATGATCACAATGAATAAAAAGGAATGGGCAACATGAAGGATGGTGAATGGGCCCTTAGTAGATGATAGGCTCAGCAATGGCATGCAATGCCAAGCTGCTGCTAACAAAGCAAACAGAATATTGGCATGCATTAAAAAGGGGATCAACTCAGAGATAAAACGATAATTCGCCCGCTCTACAAGACTGCTCCGGCCGCACCTAGAGTATGCTGTCCAGTTCTGGGCACCAGTCCCTCAGGAAGGATGTACTGGAAATGGAGCAAGTACAGAGAAGGGCAACAAAGCTACTAAACGGTCTGGAGGATATTCATTATGAAGAAAGGTTGCGAGCACTGAACTTATTCTCTCTGAGAAGAGACGCTTGAGAGGGGATATGATTTCAATATACAAATACTATACTGGTGACCCCCACAATAGGGATAAAACTTTTTCGCAGAAGGGAGTTTAACAAGACTCGTGGCCACTCATTAAATTAGAAGAAAGAAGGTTTAACCTTAAACTACATAGAGGGTTCTTTAGAGCGGCAAGGATGTGCAATTCCCTTCCATAGGCGGTGGCCTTAGCGGGGGGCATTGATAGTTTCAAGAAACTATTAGATAAGTACTGAGCGACCGCAACAAACAGGGATATACAATGTAATACTGACATATAATCACACACATAGGTTGGACTTGATGGACTTGTGTCTTTTTTCAACCTCACCTACTATGTAACTCTATCTCATCTATCTATCTATCTATCTATCTATCTATCTATCTATCTATCTATATATTATATACACAGTGGAACATCAGATTACGAGCATAATACGTTCCAGGAGAATGCTCGTAATCCAAAGTACTCGCATATCAAAGCGAGTTTCCCCATTGAAGTCAACAAAAATAATTTGTTTTGCATTGACTTCAATGGCATGCAATACCGCATGCGGCCAGAGGCGGGGGGGTGCCGGAGAGCCTCTGAAACAGGCCGGAAAGGCCCGAGGACAGCTCGACAGACCTCGGCAAACCTCGGAAAGGCTCGGGAACGTAGTATTTCCCAAGTCTTTCTGAGCATTTCCAAACGGCTCCACTCGGCGCCGTTCGACTCCGGCGCCCTCCCACCTCAGGCCAAACACGGTACTGCACACCGCTTTGGCCTGAATCCTGCTTCTTTTGCGAGACAACACTCGCAAAACCGAGTTAGGATTTTCCAAAATACAGTGCTCGTATTTCGAAATGCTCCTTAACTGCGTTACTCGCAATCCGATTTATATATATGTATATGTATACACACACACACACACACGAAAATCATTATAATTAAACTGCAGCTCAGTTTATATCATGTGTTTTTTTGGTTGATATTCTGTGTCTCTCTTTTAAAATACACCTATGATAAAAAGTATAGACCCTTCATTTCTTTGCAAGTGAGCAAACTTACAAAATCTGCAGGGGATCAAATAATAATTTTCCCCACTGTGTATGTATGTGTGTATATATCTATATATCTCTATCTATAGATAGAGATATATATATATATAATATATAATCTAAGTTTACATACCCTGGCAGAATTTATGATTTCTTGGCCATTTTTCAGAGAATATGAATGCTAACACAAAAACATTTCTTTTCACTCATGGTTAGTGTTTGGCTGAAGCCATTATCAATTAACTGTGTTTACTCTTTTTTTAAATCCTAATGTGACAGAAACTACTTAAATGACCCTGACCAAAAGTTTACACACCCTGGTGATTTTGGCCTGATAATATGCACACAAGTTGCCACAAAGGGATTTGAATGGCTATTAAAGGTAACCATCCTCACCTGTGATTTGTTTGCTTGTAATTAGTGTGTGTGTATAAAAGGTCAATGCGTTTCTGGACTCCTGACAGACCCTTGCATCGTTCATCAGTGCTGCACTGACGTTTCTGATTCGGAGTCATGGGGAAAGCAAAAGAATGTCAAAAGATCTGTGGGAAAAGGTAGTTGAACTGTATAAAACAGAAAGGGATATAAAAACATATCCAAGGAATTGGGAATGCCAATCAGCAGTGTTCAAACTCTAATCAAGAAGTGGAAAATGAGGGGTTCTGTTGAAACCAAACCACGGTCAGGTACTGTAGACCAACTAAAATTTCAGCCATAACTTGCAGGAAAATTGTTGGGATGCAAAGAAAAACCCCACAAATAACTTCAGATGAAATACAGGACTCTCTGAAAAACATGTGTTGTGGCTCTTTCAAAATGCACAATAAGGAGGCCACTTGAAGAAAGATGGGCTTCATGGTCGAGTCGCCAGAAGAAAGCCATTACTACGCAAATGCCACAGAGTATCCCACTTACTCAACGCCAAACAGCACAGAGACAAGCCTCAAACCATCTGCACAGTCATTAGGAGTGATGAGCTTTTTGGCAACAACCATAAACGCTACATTTGGAGAGGAGTCAACAAGGCCTATGATGAAGGTACGGAGGTGGATCGCTGATGTTTTGGGGATGTGTGAGCTACAAAGGCACAGAAAATTTGGTCAAAATTGTTGGCAAGATGAATGCAGCATGTTATCAATAAATACTGGAGGAACATTTGCATTCATCAGCCAAGAAGCTGCGCATGGGACGTACTTGGACATTCCAACATTACGACAATGATCCAAAACACCAGGCCAGGTCGACCTGTCATTGGCTACAGCACAATAAAGTGAAGGTTCTGGAGTGGCCATCTCAGTCTCCTGACCTCAATATCATTGAGCCACTCTGGGGAGATCTCAAACATGCAATTCATGCAAGACAGCCCAAGAATTTACGGGAACTGGAGGCTTTTTGCCGAGAGGAATGGGCAGCTTTACCATCTGAGAAGATAAAGAGTCTCATCCACAAATACCACAAAAGACTTCAAGCTGTCATTGATGTTAAAGGGGGCAATACAGGGTATTAAGAACTGGGGTATGTAAACTTTTGATCAGGGTCATTTGAGTAGTTTTCTGTTTGCCATTATGATTTAAAGAGTAAACACAGTTGATTGATATAAATGGCTTCAGCCAAACACTAACCATGAGTGAAAGAAGTTTTTTGTGTTAGCATTCATATTCTCTGAAAAATGGCCAAGAAATCATAAATTCTGCCAGGATATGTAAACTTATGAGTGAGCACAACTGTATATATAATGTGTATATGTCTCTATATATGTATATGTGTGTGTGTGTGTGTGTGTATGTATATATGTATGTGTGTATGTGTATGTATGTGTATATATATATATATATATATATATATATATATATATATATATATATATATATATATATATATATATATATATATATAATATTGTAGCAGAGCGTCCTAGAGAGAGCCATGTAAAGTCCTGTTCGGGGTTTATACGTCTCCCAGGCTCCTCTCGTACACATTCAGGAATCTCTGATCCATGATCCAGTTCGGGTCTTGGTCCTCTTCCCCAGGCTAATTTAAGCTCACCTGAGCAGACAGCCTTTGCTCTCTGCTGGGAAACACAGACAATGCTGGTCTGTGAGAGCAAAAAGGTTGGTAAAAAGCTGTTAAGAAGTCTATGTTGAATCTGACAAGCTCAGCCTGGTAGTTAGGGCCTGCATAGTGTATAGGTAGAGCCGAGACACGGCTAGGTTTTTGTTTGGCTATTTTGTTCTGAACGCTGTACAGAACCTCTATAGACTTGTAAATTATCACCATTAAACACTTCACTATTTATCACTACTTCACTTGTTCTGATATCTGTGCCTGAAAGCCTGCTTGTCCCAGGAAGTTTTTGTAACTGCTACCTTTCCTCTGGGTGTGTATATATATATATATATATATATATATATATATATATATATATATATATACACACACACACACACACACACACACACACACACACACACACACACACACACACACACACACACACACACACACACACACACACACACACGACCTTTAATGGCATCCAAGTCTTATTTCGTAGGGTTCAATATTGAGTTGGCCCACCCTTTGCAGCTATAAGAGCTTCAACTCTTCTGGGAAGGCTGTCCACAAGGTTCAGGAATGTGTCTATGGGAATGTTTGACCATTCTTCTAGAAGCGCATTTGTGAGATCAGGCACTGATGTGGACGAGAAGGCCTGGCTCGCAGTCTCCGCCCTAATTCATCTGAAAGGTGCTCTATCGGGTTGAGTTCAGGACTCTGCAAGCCAGTCAAGCACCCCAAACTCGCTCATCCATGTCTTCATGGACCTTGTTTGTGCACTGGTGTGCAGTCATGTTGGAACAGGAAGGGGCCATCCCCAAACTGTTCCCACAAAGTTGGGAGCATGAAATTGTCCTAAATGTCTTGGTACTAGAACTAAGGGGCCAAGCCCAACCCCTGAAAAACACCTCTACATCATAATCCCCCCCCCCCCCCCCCCCCCCCACCAAATAATCTAGACCAGTGCACAAAGCAAGGTCCATAAAGACCTGGATGAGCGAGTTTGGGGTGGAGAAACTTGGCTGGCCTGCACAGAGTCCTGACCTCAACCCGATAGAACACCTTTAGGATAAATTAAAGCGGAGACTGCAAGCCAGGCTGTTTCCTCCACATCAGTGCCTGACCTCACAAATGCACTTCTGGAAGAATGGTCAAACATTCCCATAGACACACTCCTAAACCTTGTGGACAGCCTTCCCAGAAATGTTGAAGCTGTTACTATGTTTATCTCAGATTGGTTTTGAACTTTCCTTCTGCTAGTTTTGAGGTTATGTCCTCGTGTTTTAGTGATGACTTGGAGCTTACAAAAGGCTGAGGACTGTCCCCATCCCTGCGTAAAGGCACTGGGCTGCCCAGTACCAGTGCTGTCATGTCAAAAGGAGAGCAAGTCACATGCCCCTCTATACCCAGATGTACTGCCTATTTTTCTTCACTCCCATCAGCTAAACGAAGCAAGCAGGAGGGAACGCAATCTATAATCTTTTAGCCTAAATTTGTAGCTTAAAAGTAAAGTAAGCTGAACAGCAGAGTTACAAAAGTGAAATATCGGAATTTTTTAGACAGACCAGGCTACATTACATACTTCCAAGTAACAAAACATATTTGTTTTAGAGTTACTCATCTGTTTTCTGAAAAAAAGGAATATTGACTTCCCTGTAAATTCTATATTTTGGAACATAGTACAGAACACAGGGCTAATAATAATACACCCTGGGTTATAGGCTTGTACCTTTATGTAATTGGACACTGGTAAAGCTTTAGAGGACATGACCCCTGGGTGTCCCCCTATGACCCTACCCACCCTGTGAATCCTCAGTTTTGCTGGCGGCCTTACCTGGGCAACAGTTGCTTGATGTTAGAATGGCCAGAAATCTAAAATTGTGCAGTAACCATGTATTAATGCAGAAGGCGCTTTGTCCTTTTAAAGTGTAAGCTCTTGAGATATGTTGTCTTATCTACCCAGTGTAGTTGGATTTTAAAGCAGGGTGTTCCTTGCAAGGTCTTGAGGGTATGACAGATAGGGATACAAAAACACAGTCACTTCCAGCGCTAATAGGTCTTCCAAGGTGTGGAGTAACAGATGTCAAATAAAATGGTGGTGTGAAAGATATATATATATATATATATATATATATATATATATATATATATATATATATATATATATATATATATATATATATATATATATATATATATATATATATATATATATATATATATATATATATATGGTATCCAACACTGGGTGGATGCTGCCTTCCTCAGGTGAGGTAATCCGAAAGGAACTACAAGAAAAACAGAAATGGAAGGCGCGCACACCCAGTGCATTACCAAAGATAATTTAATAATAAGAAATTTTTATATAAAAGTGGGTACTCACAAAATGCAACTGACAAAAGGCCATAAAAACAGTGCATAGACATGCGCAGAACACGGGGTACAGCTAACATGTTTCAGGTTTTAGTCTCTCTGATGGCTCTGACCACGTTTAGGCAGTCAAAAGCAATCTGCTTTAGGCCCCTTTTTCACCAGTGGACTCATCGAGTCCGCCTGATCCGACCACCCATTATTCTGTATGGGGCGACAGATGTCAGCGGACGTGTCCATCGATACCTGCCGGCATCCGATCCGATAAAATCCGCTAAAAACTGATGGATGGGAATCGTTCGCCATCTGTCCGGTGGATGTGATGACAATCGGTTGGAAACGGACATGCAGTCTGTTTCCATCCGACCACCCTATAGAGGACAGCAGGCTGTGTCCGTGTCTGCTCTGCATTACATAGTGGAGCGGACACGAACCTGTCATCCGTCTGCTCAGCGGGGAACAGTGGACAGATCCCCGCTGAGCAGGCAAATCCACTTGGATAGATCCGCTCTGTCTGAAAGGGGCCTAAAGTGCTTTAGAGCAGTGATGGACGATTGACAAGAAAGGAGGGACTTGGGCCCAAATTGAAATTGTCTTTGTGAAGAATGAGGAATGGCTCCTTACTAGAGAAAGTTGCTAGACAAGTCTTGACAGATGTGATTACCACCAAAAAGGGAGTTCCCTGATGGGCTCAGAGTGGGTTCTGCAGGGCAGAGAGAACCAGATTGAGGTCCAGAGACAGCACAAAGTGCTGTAAGGGACATCTAATCTGAGATACGCCTTGAATAAATGTTTTTACAAAGAAAAGAATGGACAAGGCCAAAACCTGGGTCAAGGTTAAGTGCTGATTGTAGGAAGACAAAATTGTGAGGCACAGAGTAAACTCTGGGATTACCTGTGTTCACACCAGAGGGATTTCCAGGTACAGCAGTAGCTTATTCTGGAAGTGGCTTTCTTTGTTTTAAGTAATGTGAGAATAACGGCTCAGGACCTGGGCTTCAACAGCCATGCCATTTAAAGCCAGTGACTGAAATGAAGGATGGAACAAAGGGACAGACCCAGTCCAAGACAGCAGGTCAGAACTGTTTGGAAGAGGCCAGGGATTTTCTCCTAGAGGACAGAATTTGTGTACTAGATTCTCCTGGGTCCGTTTGGTGCACTGATAATTACTGGTTTCTTCAAATGCTTTATTTTTTGGAGTAGTTGAGGCAGAATTTCCACTTAAGGAATAAGAGCATCCAATGCTAATTGGTCCTGGCCACAACTAGAGGTAACTTGGAACCTGGATGCAAGGATATCCATGTCCAGAATCCCCCATTTCTGACATACCCAGTTAAGCATGTCAGGGTTAAGGGCCTATTCCCCTTTGTCCAGGTGGTGATGGCTGAAGTAATCCACCTTCCAATTGTTCACTCCTGGGATGTGGGGCAGCAGTGATCACTGGACTGTGTTCTCCAACCATCAAGTCTACACCTAAGCAGTTAATGTGTTTTTCAGGCATGTTTTGCATTTTTAAACCTGCGTTTTTGCATGCATTTTTCATTTTTGTGTTTTTTTTTTTTTTTTTTTGTTTTTACCTTTAAAATCACTGTATATAGCTGGTTACAAAGGAGCGGGCCAGGAAGCCGGCCATCGCACCCTTAACAACCGATGAGTCGTAAAAAAAATAAAATCGTAAAAGAAACGTAGTGGGGTCCTTCCCTAAATCCATACCAGGCCCTTCAGATCTGGTGTGGATTTAGAGGGGAAACCCACTCTAATGCCCCGTACACACCGTTGGACATTGATCGGACATTCCGACAACAAAATCCTAGGATTTTTTCCGACGGATGTTGGCTCAAACTTGTCTTGCATACACAGGGTCACACAAAGTTGTCGGAAAATCCGATCATTCTGAACGTGGTGACGTAAAACACGTACGTCGGGACTATAAACGGGGCAGTAGCCAATAGCTTTCATCTCTTTATTTATTCTGAGCATGCGTGGCACTTTGTGCTTCGGATTTGTGTACACACGATCGGAAATTCCGACATCGGATTTTGTTGTCGGAAAATTTTATAGCCTGCTCTCAAACTTTGTGTATCGTAAAATCCGATGGAAAATGTGTGATGGAGCCTACACACGGTCGGAAATTCAGACAACAAGGTCCTATCACACATGTTCCGTCGGAAAATCCGACTGTGTGTACGGGGCATAAGAGTTAAATAAAAAATGGTGTGGGTTTATCCATACCAAGCCCTTCAGATCTGGTGTGGATTCGGAGGGGAAACCCACACTAAGAGTTAAATAAAAAATGGTGTGGACGAGCGAGCGCCCCCTCCTGAACCATACCAAGCCACATGCCCTCAAAGCACCTTGTCCCCATGTTGATGGGGACAAGAGCCTCTTCCCCACAATCCTGGGCTGTGGTTGTGGGGGGTCTGTGGGTGGGGGGCTTATCGGAATCTGGCCCCCCCATGTGAATGAGTATGGGGTATATAGTACCCCTACTTAATTACGAAAAAAGTGAATAGAGTTCCTTTACTAAAAAATTAAAAAAACAGTGCTGCCCCCCCCCCCCATGTAGATCCATCTTCAATCATGGCGCCACCAAAAAACGAAGAAAAAAAAGCTCCACTTGCCACGAACGCTCATGCGGTCTGCCTGCCCTGCCTTGTGACATTTCCTAAATAGCTATAGGGTGGGGCCACCCGGTGACATCACCTGGTTGCACCGCCCCCTGTGATGTCATCAACCAGTGCATTCTGGGCCATCCACTTCATGGTAGCGGTGCCACCAGGTGATGTCGCCGGGTGGCTCTGCCCCATAACTATTTAAGAAATGTCACATGGCTGGGCAGGCAGACTGCGGGAGCGTTCGTTGCCAACAGAGCTTTTTTTTTCCTTTTGTTGTGTGCGGCAGTGGTGGCATTGTCGTGATTAACGATGGATCTACACAAGGGGACATTGACAATCCCTTTATCAAAAAATAAAAAACAAACTCTTATACTGTCTTTATTCACTGTTGCCCTATACTCATTCACATGGTGGGGGCCAGGATCTGGGGGCTTCCAGATTCCGATAAGCTCCCTGCCCGCAGACCCCCACAACCCAGGGTTGTAAGAAAGAGGCTCTTGTTCCCAACATGGGGACAAGGTTCTTTGGGACGGAGGGGGCAGAGCCCCATACTCATTCACAAAAGGGGGCCGGGATCTGAGGGCACCCTTGTTAAAGGGGGTTTCCAAAAATTCTGATAAGCCTCCCACCTACAGACCCCCCATCACCACAGCCCAAAATTATGAAGAAGAGGCCCTTGTCCCCATCAACAAGGTGCTTTGGGGTGACCCAAAGCACGCACCCCCCCCATGTTAAGGGCATGTGGCCTGGTAGGTTTCAGGAGGAGGGCGCTCGTTCGTCCTCTCCCTTTCCTGACCTGCCGGGCTGCATGCTCGGATAAGGGTCTGTTATGGCAGGAAACCCCGCTGACAGCTGATGACTCATCAGTTGTTAAGGATGCGGCGGCTGGCTTCCTGGACCGCTCCTTGGCAACCAGCTATATACAGTGTTTTTAAAGGGGGTAAAAGAAACCCTGCAAAATGCATCAGAAACGCAACATTTGCATTTCTGGTGCGGTTCCATTGAAGTCTGTTACACACAAAATGCAATTTGCTTCAGGGAAAAAAGTCCCCTGCCCTTTCCAAAAACGTCCCGGCTGAAAAACGCATAGATGTGAACGTGTACCATAGGAAACCATGTTAAATGGACTGTAGTGCGCTTCTGAAAAACTGCCAAAAAAATCTCATAGGTGTGAACGTAGGAGAAATGAGAATTGCATCCTTGAAGGCTGAATGACTCCTGGTAACTCCTTGGTGATTGATGTAAGCCACAGTCATGATATTCTCTGTTTGGGTTCCCCTGATGAAGGGGGTCTAGTGGAGCAGAGCCATTTTTCTCACTCTCATCTCCGAGATGTTGATGGGGTGCATGACCATGTTCCCTGAACTGTGAGGGATTGGAACACTGTTCCCAGCCTGAGAGGCTAGCATCTGTTATCGCCTTCCAATAGTATGGTAGAAACGACTTCCTAATTGTCAAGGTTGGGTTGGAAATCCACTAAGATAGGCAGTTCCTTCCTAGACAGGAGCATAGGCAGGTCGAGAGTGGGAGCATGTTTGTTCCATGCCAACAAGGTGTTTTGTTGGACAGGTGGGATGGAATTGGGTGACTGGAACAGAATTAAGGGAGGCCACCATGCGCCTCAGAACTCTAATATAAAATCTCACAGAGGGCCTGAGCATGAGTTCTGAGAGAGAGTTTGTTTTCTGGAAAAGAAAAAACATTTGCTTGGGCTGTAGCCAGATTAGGCCCAAGTATTTTAGACATGGGGAAGGTCAGAGAGGGGATTTTTGAAAGGAAAACCTGAAGCATCTGAATCTGTGGACATTTGCAGATAGTTGGAAGGGAGAGGAGTCCTTCAGAAGAAGGTCATCTAGATACCTTTGTTGGTAGATAGGCCAAACCGCAGTAAGACAAATTGGAAGTGTTTGTCTTCTACAGCAAAGTGCTGATGAATTGGGTAAATGAGAATGTGCAGATATGCATCTTGGATTACTACAGATACCAAATATTATCCCTGGTCTCAGAGAGGCAGTAACTAACCTTGTGGATTCCATGCAAAACTTTGGAACTTTGAACCTGACATCGTCCTTCAAAGGGCATGTATGTGTCCTCTTTTACAAGTAGCTTCAGCTGACTAGGCTTTGAGCCACAAGAAAAAAAGAAAGAAGGACGGCGCCCTCTAAGTGCAGCATGTATGTTAAAAATATTTATTACAATAGATAAAAACACTAACATTTGAGTTGCTAAAAACCAGCATGTAAAGTAGTTTCATCCGCGTGCTCTCGGGGGATGTGGGTGTCACGGGCCAGTGGGGGGGGGTTCCTGGGATGTGAGTCCTGTGTCCTGGGTCCTGGTAGCTGTTCCGGTGGTGCCGACGGTCCTCAGAGCCTCCGGGCGGCCAGGATGTCGGTCATGGATCCTCCGTGGAGTGCCGTGCTGACCTGCGTCTTCACTTCCGGGAGCGGGGTGAGGCGGGCGGTGCTTCGCGTTCGGAGCATGCGTGCTCCTTCATCAGGCTAGCAAGGCAGAAGATAATTGCTTGAAGTTTAGTCCTGGAATATAGTATTGTGTTGGTTGTTCATTGCCCCAATCCAATTAGCTGTCGTTTGGTGAACAGAAATTGCAGCAATAGTTAATTGTGGAGCAGGGCCTGTGAGAGTAAAGAGTCTTCAAAAGCCTCTCAAACTTTTTATCAGCAAAATCTTTGAATAAAGGAACATCTTTAATCCGTACAGTAAAATGTTTAAGACTGAGACGACAGGGTCTACTACCAGCACAGTCCACTTTTATGAGTTTTTTACACTGGATAGAGCTTGGCACTGAGAATTGAGTGCAACATTGCTGAGGATGGGGTGACCATCTTTTCAGTATTGCACCAATTGTTACAGATTGCCATTCTATTTGTTCATGAATGGAGAATAGGTTTAGACTTAGTCTTTTAGTTCCCAAGAGGTATGCTGAGACGGTGAAGAATTGAGTGCCACATTGCTGAGGATTTTGTGCACAGCAGAAGTGAGCATATCAATGCTGGAAAGCATATTGTGTGAACGTTTAAAGTGGTTGTAAACCCACAATAAAAAAAACCCTGCAAGACAAAGGCATAATGAGCTAGTATACATAGCATACTAGCTCATTATGAAATACTCCCCTTAGATTGAAGTCCCCATACACCGATCCGGGCGGCGACATCGCTCCCGGAGTTACTTCCCGGGTATCGCGGGCTCCGGCGCTGTGATTGGCTGGAGCTGCGACGACGTCACTCCCGCACGCGGGAGCCGCTGGTAACGGCACACTAGCTGAAGCAATGGCATGAACGTGCCATTGCTTCAGTGCGCATGTGCTGATGACGTCGGCACATGCTGATACAGGGGATATCTCCTAAACCGTGCAGGTTTAGGAGGCATCCAGGGTAGCTACAGGTAAGTCTTATTATAGGCTTACCTGTAGCAAACAGTGGTCTGTAAGGGTTTACAACCACTTTAACATCAGTTGTAGAGGGACCGGTGGTCAGAAATCTTCTGCAGCCTCTAATACTGCCTCTGCTTTATTCTACAGTATGTCTACTATTGGGATCCTACTCAATGGGGGCCCGGTTTCAGTGCAGAGTCCGGTGTAGTTTCCATTCAGCGGTTCAGGTGTGAATTTGACACTGAAATCGCACCTGAACCGGACTAAAAAATGCACAGGACCCTATTTGAATTCTCACTGCAACCGGCCCGCATATACAGTGAGGGGAAAAAAGTATTTGATCCCCTGCTGATTTTGTACGTTTGCCCACTGACAAAGAAATGATCAGTCTATACTTTTAATGGTAGGTTTATTTTAACAGTGAGAGACAGAATAACAAAAAAAATCCAGAAAAAAAGTTATAAATTGATTTGCATTTTAATGAGATAAGTATTTGACACCTTCGCAAAACATGACTTGGTACTTGTTGGCAATCACAGAAGTCAGACGTTTCTTGTAGTTGTCCACCAGGTTTGCACACATCTCAGGAGGGATTTTGTCCCACTCCTCTTTGCAGATCCTTTCCAAGTAATTAGGGGTTCGAGGCTGACGTTTCGTAACTCAAACCTTCAGCTCCCTCTACATATTTCATATGGGATTAAGGTCTGGAGACTGGCTAGGCCACTCCAGGACCTTAATGTGCTTCTTCCTGACCCACAACTTTGTTGCCTTGGCTCTGTGTTTTGGGTCATTGTCATGCTGGAATACCCATCCACGACCCATTTTCAATGCCCTGGCTGACAGAAGGAGGTTCTTACCCAAGATTGGACGTTACATGGCTCCGTTCATTGTCCCTTTGATGCGTTGCAGTTGTCCTGTCCCCTTAGTAGAATAACACCCCCAAAGCATAATGTTTCCACCTCCATGTTTGACGGTGGGGATGGTGTTCTTGGGGTCATAGGCAGAATTCATCCTCCTCCTCCAAACACAGCGAGTTGAGTTGATGTCAAAGAGCTTGATTTTGGTCTCATCTGACCACAACACTTTCACACAGATCTCCTCTGAATCATTCAGATGTTCATTAGCAAACTTTAGACGGGCCTGTAGAAGTGCTTTCTTGAGCAGGGGGGACCTTGCGGGCACTCCAGAATTTCAGTCTTTCACAGCGTATTGTGTTACCAGCTGATTTCTTGGTGACTTTGGTCCCAGCTGCCCTGAGATCACTGACAAGATTCTCCTGTGTAACTCTGGGCCGATTCCTCACCGTTCACATGATCGTTGAAATGCCATGAGGTGAGATCTTGCATGAAGCCCCAGACCGAGGGAGATTCACAGTTATTTTGTGTTTCTTACATTTGCGGATAATCGCACCAACTGTTGTCACCCTCTCACCAAGCTGCTTGGCGATGATCTTGTAGCCCATTTCAGCCTTGTGTAGGTGTACAATCTTATCCCTGACATCCTTGGACAGCTCTTTGGTCTTGGCCATGGTGGAGAGATTGAAATCTGGTTGATTGCTTCTGTGGACAGGTGTCTTTTTATAGAGGTAACAAGCTGAGATCAGGGAGTGCTCCTAATCTCAGCTCATTACCTGTATAGAAGACACCTGGGAGACAGAAATCTTGCTAAATGATAGGGAATCAAATACTTATTCACTCATTTCACTCATTAAAATGCAAATCAATGTCTAACTTTTTTAAATGCGTTTTTCTTGATATTTTTGTTGGTATTCTGTCTCTCGCTGTTAAAATAAACTTACTATTAAAATATAGACTGATCATTTCTTTGTCAGTGGGCAAACGTACAAAATCAGCAGGGGATCAAATACTTTTTTCCTTCACTGTATGTGAACCAGCTCCATTGAAAGCTGGTCTGGTTCACATGTTATGCAAATTGGATGTGGTTCAAAGTGGATCCGATTCACATATATGTGAACCGAGCATTAGATAGGTAGGCTACTTGTTGAGCTAGAATTGAAAGATCAGTGTTAGGCCCATTCATACTAGGAACTGCAAGTGAATCGCACAGGAACACACTGCATGTTCTTGTGCGTTTCACATGCAGTTCTGTGCAGTGCGACTTCAGCCCATCCATTGTGAATGGGTTGGAACTGCACCGCACCAAAAGTAGTGCATACACTACTTTTGGAAATGCACTGCAACCGGTGGAGTTCCAGTCATTTTTGTGTTTGTTAAAAGCCAGCAGTTACAAAAAGTGTATTTGATGACTTTTAATAAACACACACTCACCTGTGCCATGATCCAGCGATGTGGCCGCCCGAACAATTGATTCTCTTCCTCTCCTCTCCCCGGCGCCAGCATTACAACTGTTTGCACTCGGCTGTGACAGCTTGCGGCTTCACAGCCGGGTGTGCACTGCACATGCGAGTGTCGCGCTGCGCCTCCTGAATAGTCGGGCAATCTTGTGGGACCTGTGACGTGTCCAAGAAGATTGCAGGGAGGGAGGGGGAGAGGAGAACTTGCGCCCGGAATCGCCTAGGCGGTCTGAGCGGAAGTGGGTACCTGATGCCCCTGAAAAAATTACATGCCAAATGTGACAGGGGAGAGGGGGGGAGTGCTTAAAGCAGAACTTCCCCCTTTTGGGTGGAGCTCTACTTTAACCTGATTTATTTTCTGCCTTGGCTCCCTTGCATGCAGTTTCTGCCATTGCTATCAGTGAGGATAATTCCCCTGTACGATACTCATGGAGTGGGGTGCTGAAATGGTGTAAGCGTATGAGAAGGAGTATGCAGCAACCCTGGTGGTGACCGTCCTGTAGTAAACTTCTTGTGGCAAAAGGATGGGCAGAAGCGCCTGAGCACCTTTCTATTATGGACTGTAGACAATAATGGAGATAAAGTTTGCAACTTGTGGTGTGATGTAACATCTGGTCATTCACATGAGACTCCGCTCTGAGTGGTTGAGTTTTAGTGCCAAGTTTGAAACGTATTCACTTTTATACAGTGTACATTTTTCAAACACCTACCTGATTTCCTGATCGTTTTAACGTATAAATGCATATACTATACAGATATGTCTCATACTTACTGTGGAGCTACAGCAATGGTACAATAAACAGGATGACCCTGGCTTACCCATGTTGCTGGTCCTCGGGGTTAAAGCTTCGCCTCTCGTGGTGGGTAAGGCTCCTAAGGAGTCTTCAGGGTCTGGGTTCCATAGGGATGGTCCATGGCCCCAGCCCTGTTTATCACACTGTGGCTAACTACACGGGTTGTACCAGGCTCAAAGGTGAGTGCTCAAGCAGGATCCAGTGCCCGAAGCAACATTACAAGCTGTCCTCACAGTGAGATGTCTGGGTAGGGTTCCCATGGTTTTACCAAGGTTTCACTGATCCAAATGCACTGCTATTATTGTATTAGAAGACAGTGAGGAGTTGATAGAACAATCTAAAGTAAAATAAGCTAGTTAGGCTAAGAGTGTTTTCTCCATAGGAGAGAAGAGGTCCATCAGCTTGGATGTTAGCAAAAAGCTGAGGACTTACAGAATGGGGTAGGGTTATAGGCAGCTTATCCTCCAAAGCTTTGCCAGTGTCCAGTCACCAGAAGGTACCAGCCTCTAACTTGGGGTCTATGAATATCAAGCCAGTGTATGTATTCCTGAACAGTGAACTTTGTCTTATTTGTTCCCTTTTGGTCTGTTTAATATACAATTGGGAATAATTTGTTATACTTGGCTAATAAAAAAAAATAAAAATCCTCTTGATCATGTCATAAATTCAGAGCTGTTCTGTGTCCTCTGCATACTTTGTGTGTTATCTCTAAGCCCCCACCTATTTTTTTTATCCAGGGCTACAAGATGATTAGCTCTGATGTTATAGAGAGATCTGTAGTTGGGTGGGAGTGGTTGAATATGGTAGAAGGACCGTACAATACTCAGTTCACACAAAATTCTGCCAGCTACCAATAGAGCGGAGTTGATTTCTGGCAGATCAGCAGGTATTTTTCTGTACTTGCAGGGTCTTTAACTTCTTCTTGTTCTGGCAAGATGTTGGCGTGGCGATTGGTGGTGCGTCGTGTCCCTCGGACACACTGCATCATTGATCACCATAAAGAGCCTATGACTTAGCTGATCACATGGTAAAGAGCCTGTGTCCAATCACAGAGTAAACAGGAAATGCCGGTTATCTGCATTCCTCTCCTCTCACTGACAGCGCGTGAGGAGAGCCGGTAAGCGGCATTCCTCAGCAGGGACATCTGCACTGACAGTCAGGGTACTGATCATCAGTGTCCTAAATATCAGTGCCACCTCGTCAGCGCCCATTGAAGAAAAAAAATTACTTATTTACAAAATTGTATACCAGAAACTAAGAGAAACTTTTTTTTTTTTTTTTTTTTTTTTTTACATAGTTGGTAAGGTTGAAAAAAGACACCAGTCCATCTAATTCAACCTGTGGTGTGTGTGTGTGCGTTTTATGTCAATAGTACATCGTATATGCCTGTATGTTGTGATCGTTAAGATGCCTATGTATTAGTTTTTTTTAAACTATCAATGCTCCCTGCTGATATTACTGCTTGTAGAAGAGAATTTCCCATCCTTACGGCTCCGACAATAAAGAACCCTCTACGCATATTACGGTTAAGGAGGTTGTAAACTCTTGTAAAAAAAATAAATATACCTGACAAAGGCATAATGAGCTAGTATGCATCGCATACTAGCTTATTATGAAATACTTACCGTAGAACGAAGCCCTGCAGCCGTACCGGCACACCGCTGAGACAGCTGACTTTTTCCCCCGGTGTTTCTTCCTGGTTTTGCGGGCTGCGGCACTGTGAGTGGCCGGAGCCATGATGACGTCACTTCCGCTCATGCACACTGGATCCGCCAGTCATTGCACAGGGCTCTGAAGAAACAGCACGGGCGGCCGTTCCTTCAGAGCACAAGCGCCAGGGATTTCACTGGCATGTAAGTAAATATCCTAAACTGTGCAAATTTAGGAGATATTTACAGTACCCTATAGGTAAGCCTTATTATAGGTTTACCTATAGGTAAAATTCAGTAGTAGCGTTTACTTCCTCTTTAAACTGCTTCTCTTCCAATTCCAGTGAATGGCCACCTGTCTTTTTAAACTCTTTCACTGAAAAGTTTTTTCCATATGCTATGGTCACCATTGCGGTATTTGTATATCGCTATCATATCCCCTCTCAAGCGCCTCCTCTCCAGAGAGAATAAGTTCAATGTTTTGTAGTCTTTCCCCGAAACTGAGGTCCTTCAGTCCCTTTTTATTAGCTTTGTTGCTCTTCTCTGAACTTTTTACAGTTCCAGCACATCCTACTTGAGGACTTGTGCCTAGAAGTGGACAGAATACTCCAGATGATGGGGTGAAAGTGCCCAGTAGGCAAGTGGTTAAAGTTATAAAATATGTGGCAATGTGCATGTAATGCAGAGATGCACTCCTTATTTGTTTCCTTGACATATGCTTTAAATCCTGTTCATTTTAAAGCATGTTAAACCGCATAGTTCTTGTGCGGTGTCATTTCTTTTTTCTATGCTGTAAAGTACCTCGTTGATCCTGCCTGTTTCTGTGCCGCCCTTAGTGTGCTGACCAAGGTAATCATGGCTGCTGATCCATCATATTGTGGTCAGTTTACATTCCTTCATCATCCCGCAGTCTCTCCCTCTCCCTCCCTGCCTATCAGCTCCCGTGTGTGAGCCCCTCCCCTCCTGCCGCTATCCTGTGTGGCAGTAGTCAGTGCTCACAATTACTGCCAGCCCCTCTGTTATAACAAGATATACTACACAGTGTATGTGTTTTTATTTTAAATTCTACAGCTAAATACATTGTTAAACATTGCCGATGTGCGGTCACGACTTCCTGGCTGACGTCAGAGGGGAATTTCAGTCCCTCCCTCTGTAGTCTTTAGATTGAGGAATGAGAGTGGTGGGTGGTCACATGACCACACATTGGCAATGTGAAAAAGGTATTTAGCAACAGAATATAAAAAAAAACACACATACACTGTGTAGTATAGCTTGTTATAACAGAGGGGCTGGCAGTAATTGTGAGCACTGACTTTGCAACCACTTTAACCCTTTCACTGCCAGGTCTGTACGGTGTATGTACCTACAGCACTGCTTCCAGCTGGCCAGGTCCGTACGTCGTATCACATGACTGCTATATACTGCTGATGAAAAAAAATAGGATTTTTAAATACAGCTTACCTGTAAAATCCTTTTCTTGAGAGTACATCACGGGACACAGAGTATTCATTACATAGTGGGTTAGATAGGCACCATCGGTGATTGGACACTGGTTAACCCCAATTAAGGAGAATTCCTCCCCTATATAACCCCTCCCATATGGGGAGGACCTCAGTTTTGTAGCAAAGCAATAGGTAACCACGTAAAACGCATAGAAGGGCGGGGGCTCTGTGTCCCGTGATGTACTCTCAAGAAAAGGATTTTACAGGTAAGCTGTATTTAAAAATCCTATTTTCTTGATCATACATCACAGGACACAGAGTATTCATTACATAGTGGGATGTCCCAAAGCAATGCTCATTTGAGGGGAGGGAGACACAGATCAGAAAATATAGACCGCAAACGGACCCGAGGAACTAAACTGCAGCCTGCAGTACACTGCGCCCGAAGGCGGTATCCTCTTGCCCTCTTCCATCCATATGATAGAATCTGGTGAAGGTATGGACTGAAGACCAAGTCGCAGCCTTACAGATCTGAGCCATGGAGGCCTGGTGATGTACTGCCCAAGAAGCACTAACAGCCCTAGTTGAGTGCGCTTTCACATGAAAAGGAGGAGTCTTCCTCTTTATATCATAAGCCTGAAAAATAACCTGTCTAATCCATCTAGAAAGAGTGGATTTCTTATGGCCATCTGGCAGAATAAACAAATAATCAGTTTTCCGTATCTGAGCGGTTGCCTGCAGATAGACACTGACTGCTCTAACCACATCAAGAGTGTGCAAAGATTCTTCCTCCGCGGACTGCGGATCTGGAAAAAAGGATGGTTGGATTACATCTTGATTCAAATGGAATCCTGAAACCACCTTAGATAAGAAGGAACGATTAGGACGCATAACAATCCTGTCCTTGTGAATAATTAAATATGGCTCTTTACAAGGAAAAGCTGCCAATTCTGATACTCTCCTAGCAGAGGATATGGCTATCAAGAAGACTAATTTTTTAGTCAAAAGCGCTAAAGGAGCCAGGTGCAGTGGCTCAAAGGGTTGTCCCTGTAAAGCTGACAACACCAAATTCAAATCCCATGGGCATACTGGAGGTTTGACTGGTGGATTCAACTGCAGTGCCCCCTGAATAAAGGCCCGGACAAGGGAATGTGAAGCAATTGGCTTCTGAAAAAATACAGACAAAGCCAAAATTTGGACTTTGATAGTGCTCAAAGCCAATCTCATTTCTAGGCCTGACTGAAGAAAGGTCAAGCTTCTGCTAATCATATATCTTCTAGGATGCCATCCCCTGGGTTCACACCAGGAAACATATGCCTTCCAGATCTTGTAGTAAATAAGCCTGGAGGCCGGCTTTCTGGCATTGACCAGAGTGGAAAGGACTGACTCCGAGAGCCCACGGTCTTTTAAAATGTGGGTTTCAGCAGCCAAGCCGTCAAATTTAGACTTCGTAAAGCAGGGTGGCAAATGGAACCCCGTGTGGGCAGATCTGGCCGGAATGGGAGGACCCAAGGCCTGCCCACTGCCATCTTTACGATCTCTGCATACCAAGGTCGTCTGGGCCAAGCCAGGGCTACTAAAAGGACCGACTTTGCTTCCCTTTTGACCCTTCCCAGGAACCGTGGAAGAAGTGGGTTCGGAGGGAAGGCATGCATTAGATTGTACTGATCCCATGGGATTGTCAGAGCATCTGAACCCTGAGCAAGTACATCCCTTGTTCTGGACATAAATTTGTCCAGCTTCCTGTTGAATCTGGACACGAATAGATCCACATCTGGTGTTCCCCACCTTTGGCATATGGTTTGGAATATGTCGGGGTGTAGGGACCATTATCCTGGGCATAATTGCCGGCGGCTTAAGAAATCCGCTTGCCAATTTTCCACTCCTGGGATGAATACCGCAGACAGGCAGGGAACATGGCTTTCTGCCCATGCAAGAATGCGATTCACCTCCCTTTGGGCATCCAGACTTCGGGTGAATCCTTGGTGATTGATGTAAGCCACAGCCGTGGCATTGTCGGATTGTATCCAAATAGGATGACCCTGTAGCCTGTAAGACCAGTCCATGAGGGCCAAGTAAATTGCCCGAATTTCTAGAATATTGATGGGCAAGCATCTCTCGGTTTCAGACCATCTTCCCTGCGTGCATGTTTTTTCCAGAACTGCTCCCCAGCCTGTCAGACTGGCATCTGTGGTTACGATCTTCCATTGTAGTGGAAGAAAGGCTTTGCCTTTCAAAAGATTTTTGGTTCGTAACCACCAATTGAGGCTTTTGCGTATCCTTGGGGATAGGCACATCAGAAGATCCAAGGCATGAGTCTTTTTGTTCCAAGCTGCGAGAATGCTTCTCTGCAGGGGCCTTGAGTGAAACTGGGCAAATGGAACAGCCTCGAAAGTGGCAACCATCTTTCCTAACAGTCTCATACATAGTCGAATGGATGGACTCTTTTTGCTTAATACTAAGCGGACTAGAGCTCTTACGGCCTTGACCTTTGACTCTGGTAGAAACACCCTGCCTTGAGCGGTGTCTATGATCATGCCTAGATACTCCAACCTTGTTGAAGGTTGCAAAGAAGACTTTTCTAGGTTGATTATCCAGCCTAGTCTTTTCAAATGTCTTACTGTCTTGAAGACAGCGCGGTTCAGGTGTGCCACCGATTACTCTATGAGTAGCAAATTGTCTAGATAAGCTACCACATTTATACCCTGAGCTCTTAGATTTACTAAGAGAGGGTCTAGAATTTTTGTAAAAATTCGAGGAGCTGTAGCGAGACCGAAAGGAAGGGCCACAAACTGGAAATGGCGTTGGTCTACCGCGAACCTTAGATATCTTTGGAGAGCGGGAAAAATCGGCACATGAATATACGCATCCTTGATATCTATTGATGCCATAAATTCTCCCCCCTGCAGGGTGGAGACAACCGAATGAATTGACTGCATTCGGAAGGATTGAATGTGTAGAAACTGATTCAGATCCTTTAGATCTAGGATGGGTCTGACATCTCCATTTGGCTTTGGAACGGTGAAGAGATTCGAGTAGAACCCTGAACCCTGATCTTTTGGGTTCATTTCTACTATCACTCCCTGGGATAGTAAGCGATCTAAGGCCAGTAGTAGCGGTTCTCGCTTTACTGGATCTTTGGGAACTCTTGACCTTAGGAAACGAGCTGGTGGAAGCTCTAGGAACTCTATTTTGTAACCTAGAGATACTAAAGAGACCACCCACTTGTCTTGAACCTCTTCCCGCCAGGCTCCTGAAAACTGTAGGAGCCTTCCGTGGGGGCGCCCCTTCACAGGGATGTTTGCCCAACTTTTAAGTCAAAGGGACCTGCGCATGTGTACCAACAGGAGAGAAAAACAAGATGCTTGCTGGGCAGAATCCAGAATGGCATCAATCATAAAACACAGCACCTGTGGAAGGTCTGCATAGTTCTCCGCTTCCTCACTGGGAAGGAGGCCAAGCATCTGCTTAACCTGTTCCTTGAGGAATTGACACAAACCCACAGTTGCGACTGTAGGTTGGACTACAGCGCCAGCCATGGAGAAGGAGGCTTTTAATAACGTTTCCAGCTTTTTATCAGTTGGATCTTTAAACACCTGAGCATTGTCCAAGGGACAGGTCAGGTTTTTATTCACACAAGAGACAGCCCCATCCACGGATGGGACCTCCCACGTCTTGGTGAAGCTTTCCTCCGGAGGATAAAGCATAGAAAACCTTTTAGGAGGAGTAAACAGTTTATCGGGATGTCCCCAGTCCTCATACAACAATTTATCCATTAAAGGATGGATTGGAAAGGAAAAGGCAGTCTGTGGGATCCTTCTGACCCCCCAGGAAAGAAACAGAGGATGTAGTGGCCTCAGCAGAGGGCATTTTAAATGTGGAATGCACTAGTTTAGTATAATACTGGACCTGCTTCTTGAGTGCCTGAGAGGAAGAAGCTCTCTCCTCTTCCTCTGAATCCTCAGACTGCTCTTGATCCCTATCTCTGGATAGGGATCTCTCCTCATTGTCAGAAGAATCATCTGAAAGAGAAAGTGCAGCAGAGGGAGGGGATCTACCCCGTTTTTCTGCTATCTTTTAAGGAAGCTGAAATAAAATTCATAATTCTTCCCTCAAAACCCTCCAATGTAGCCCTAAGGGAATCCTCTGTGACATACGCCGGGGCTGTAACATTAGGAGAGGCTGCAAAACCTGACAGGGGCACTGACTCATCCTGTGAGGCTGGCTCCAGTCTTGCAGGGGGGGATGGTAATCTGCAGGCATCTTTAGGACACCTAGACACAGGCGGTGACTTTCTTGTGCCTTTGTTACCTCCCCCCCCCCCGAGACCCTCTTATGAGGAGACATAGTCCCAAGCTACAAAGCAGAGGTACTAGTACATATGCAATAACTGTTGTGCTAAGTCTCACAATATACATATATGCTTAATACTGCACAACCTGATGCCGAGTAGGTGTCTTAGGTTTAGCCTGGATCCAACCACTTTAGGATGCTCACTGCCCACACTCTGTGTCCATTTGTTTACAGAGCTCTGAACGCTCTGGGCTTTTAAATTAGCCACCTGGCGTCTGCACACCTGCAGTGGAGGAAGTGAGCGGATTGGACACCAGCTTCACTGAGTGTGTATCTGAAAGACACGTAAGTTTGCTTCTTACTCCCTCTAGTGGTGGAAATCAGGTAAGACATGCAACTACTCATTGAAGAAAATCCATTTGTAATATAAATATATATATATAGGATTAACTTCTCTTACCCGTCCCCGCCGCAGGAATTGCTGAGAACAGACAGTTTCCAGCCTTCACCCATCATGGCGGGTAGCGTTGTGCCAACCTTCAGGGTTTTTTGGGTTCCTACTCAGAGAAACCTCTTACCTGGACCTGAAAAAGACTCTGCCAGAAACTTTCATGCCACTGTTTTAATAGTACACCAAGCCTGGTTTTCTCAGAGCCCAGTCCTCCAAAGAGAGACTTACAGGCAAAACCTCGCTTCTTCGGATGATGAGGCCCGGGTACCATACCATCTTGGGAGTCAAAATGTCGGCCCGAGATATGGATCCGGTCAGCGTAGCCCTTTAAGCCCCCACAGGGACCAAACTGGAGCTTTCTTCACAGCACATGTTTTACGTGACCAACCACCGTAGACACTGGTGAAAAAACTGAGGTCCTCCCCGTATGGGAGGGGTTATATAGGGGAGGAATTCTCCTTAATTGGGGTTAACCAGTGTCCAATCACCGATGGTGCCTATCTAACCCACTATGTAATGAATACTCTGTGTCCCGTGATGTATGATCAAGAAAGGTATTTATCAGTTTATGTTTACTAAAACTATTGCATTTCCAGTTCTGTGTACTGTGGGAGACCAAATATAGTGAATGCAGGGTCCTGGGTTGAGTAACACTTTAAGCTTTTATATTTAGCAGGAATTATGTAAAATTTACTGTGTTTTTATCTGCTAATAATGACTTTGGTGTATTTTTAGCAAAAATATTCTTTTGATAAACTTTTGCCCAAATATCATGAGGCCCTAAAAATCAGTAGCACCCTTTTTGTTTTATTCTACTGGTCATATGCTTTCAGAAAATTTGGTTTGGGGTGTCTTGCACAAACTCTGAAAGCTTTAAGGGAAACATAATAAAGCAATTGAAAAATTGCAAAAATGGCCAGCTGAGTTTAAAAGTGGAGCACAGAGCCTGGCAGCGAAAAGATTAAGACCTCTTTCACACTGAGGCGTTTTTCATGCGCTAAAAATAGCGCCTGTAAAGCGCCTGAAAAAAGCCTCAGCTGCAAACCCAGTGTGCGCTGCGCTGGCAGGGCATCACAAAAAGTCCTGCCAGCAGCTTCTTTTGCAGCGGTGGAGGAGCGGTGAATACACCGCTCCTCCCCATTGAAAACAATGGGGCAGCGCTGCTATACCGCTGGCAAAGCGCCACTGCAGCGGCATTAACCCCTTTTCGGACGCTGGGGGGTTAAAACAGCCTCGCTAGCGGCCAAATAGCGCCGCTTTACCGCTGACTCCCAGGGCGGCTCAGTGTGAAAGGGGTCTTAGTGAAAGGACAAGTTTTTTAAGGTTGCTAAGGTTTTTTGTATAGAATGTGTGAAGATGACTGCTACTGACTCCTATCACCCCTTCTCGATAGGTATCTCTATGTCAATAGCCGACCCTGGCCTCTTAACTGTGTGATCTCAAACCCCATGGATCCTCCACCCATCGCAGAGGAAATAGAACTACGAGTCTTTGACCTGCGGACCTTGAGGGAGGTGAAGGAGCCTCTTCGAGCTCATCGTGCCTACACCCCAAATAACGAGTGCTTCTTCATCTTTCTGGATGTTAGCAAGGACTTTGTGGCCAGGTGAGAGCAGAGGGGAAACTATGCCTTCCTAATATTTTTGTATAAAAGTGGCCATGTTGCCCAATCAGATACTAGCTGGCACTTCTTTTCTATAGCAGCTTTAAAGTAGAAGAAAATATCTGATTGGCTTATATGAAACAATGTTGTATCTTTTTAATAGCTGGGACAGTCTTTATTCAGTCTGTAGAATATTTTGCATTGAGTCCGGACCTCTCCTTCTACTCTTTGGTATCTAGTGTATCCCTCCGATGCTGGATGCAAGACATTCTTTGCAGAGTTGTGTTTTTCTAGACCAGCTTAATTTGTGGTCTGCCTATGCAATTGTATGCAAGAAAGGTGTATGACTACGCATTGTGAACTTACCTGAATTCATGAGAATGTACTTTTAATAAGATGCATTGTGGGAAATTTTAAAATCGCATGCATGTTCTTTAAAAGGATAGTTGTAATTGATACAGTATCTCATCTCACAAAAGTGAGTACACCCCTCACATTTTTGTAAATATTTTATTATATTTTTTCATGTGACAACACTGAAGAAAATTACACTTTTCTACAATGTAAAGTAGTGAGTGTACAGCTTGTGTAACAGTGTAAATTTGCTGTCTCCTCAAAATAACTCAACACACAGCCATTAACCAATTCCCACCCAAGGTATGTCATATGATGTCATGGACTTTGAGTGGGGATATCTGGATAATGCCTGCAGCTACAGGCATCATCCAGATATTATTATTTTTCCACTGGTGATTCTGTGCACCATAAGAACAATCATAGCCCGCCCCTCCGGTGCTTCTCCCGGCTCACCCATGCGATCGGGGAGCCGGAGAACGAATCGGTCGCCGCCGGAAGTTTACCATAGAGATTTCTGGTGACCAGATGGTCCCCAGTCATCTCTATGACCCTCGGAGGCTGGCGGAAGTAAACAAAGCCAAGGACGCGGCTGGAAAGGCCGAAAGGGTTTTTTGATTTTTTTCCGTTGTTTTATCCCAGCTTTTCCAGCCTTGAGGAGAGATGTGGGGTCTCATTGACCCCACATCTCTCCATAAAGAGGACCTGTTGCACACTATTCCTATTACAAGGGATGTTTCCATTCCTCATAATTGCAATAAAAGTGATCAATTTTTTTTTTTTTTTTTTTTTTTAAGTAAGTGTAAAATATAAAAGTAAAATAAAAAATTTAAATCGCCCCTTGTCCCCCCACACAGAAGCAAACCCATACGTAAGTTGCGCCCACATATGTACCGTATTTGCCGGCGTAGAAGATGACCCCCCTAATTTTTCAATTTTTTTTCCAGTTGTTGCCTATACTCGCCATATAAGACGACCCCCCCTTCCAAGGCTTCATATTTCCTTCTTCTTGCTGGAGCCATAGCGCTGAGCCAATCACAGCAAGCGATGTATTATGTTAATGAATACAAAGCCTGCTCGGATTGGCAGAGGCTGTAACATCATCAGCCCACGCCTCTCTGACTCTCAAAGCCAATCCGTGCAAGCTTTGGCAGAGGTTGTTACTCCAATTCGTGCAGGCTCTGTATTCATTAACAGTATACATCGCTGGCCGGGATTGGCTCAGCGGTGTATACTGTATGTAGCCGAAGCTACATACAGTATTACTGCACATCCACCATCGGGCGGGCTAACATCCAGCAGGTGGCATTTTGTACCTGGCGTTATAAGACGACCCTGGCTTTTTGGACGTTTTTTTTTTTAAGTGTAAAAGGTTCGTCTTATGCACCGGAAAATACGGTAAACGGCGTTCAAATCACACATGTGAGGTATCGCCACGTGCATTAGAGAAAAAGCAACAATTCTAGCCCAAGACCTCCTCTGTAACTAACTCTAAACATATAACCTGTAAAAAAATTTAAAGAGTCGCCTATGGAGATTTTTAAGTACCGAAGTTTGGCGCCATTCCACAAGTGTGCGCAATTTTTATACCGTGACATGTTGGGTATCTATTTACTCGCCGTTACATCATCTTTCAACGTTATACAAAAAATTGTGCTAACTCTTCTGTGTTTTTTTTTAATTCATGAGAAAAAAACGCGTTTGAAAAATCGCTGCGCAAATATCGTGAGACATAAAAAGTTGCAACGACCGCCATTTTATTCCTTAGGGTCTCTGCTAAAAAAAAAATATATAATGTTTGGGGGTTCTGAGTAATTTTCTAGAGAAAAAAAATTGTGATTTTTACATGTAGGAGCGAAGTGCCAGAATTGGCCTGGATGGGAAGTGGTTAATGTCTAAACCACTGGCAACAAAAGTGAGTACACCCCTAAGTGAAAATGTCCAAATTGGGCCCAAAGTGTCAATATTTTGTGTGGCCACCATTATTTTCCAGCACTGCCTTTTAACCCTCTTGGGCATGGAGTTCACCAGAGCTTCACAGGTTGCCACTGGAGTCCTCTTCCACTTCTCCATGATGACATCACGGAGTTGGTGGATGTTAAAGACCTTGTGCTCCTCCACCTTCCGTTTGAGGATGCCCCACAGATGCTCAATAGGGTTTAGGTCTGAAGACATGCTTGGCCAGTCCATCACCTTTACCCTCAGCTTCTTTAGCAAGGCAGTGGTCGTCTTGGAGGTGGGTTTGGGGTCGATATGTTGGAATACTGGCCTGTGGCCCAGTCTCCGAAGGGAGGGGATCATGCTCTGCTTCAGTATGTCACAGTACATGTTGGCATTCATGGTTCCCTCAATGAACTGTAGCTCCCCAGTGCCAGCCGCACTCATGAAGCCCCAGACCATGACACTCCCACCACCATGCTTGACTGTAGGCAAGACACACTTGTCTTTGTACTCCTCACCTGGTTGCTGCCACACACGCTTGACACCATCTGAACCAAATAAGTTTATCTTGGTCTCATCAGACCACAGGACATGGTTCTAGTAATCAATGTCCTTAGTCTGCTTGTCTTTAGCAAACAGTTTGCGGGCTTTTTTGTGGATCATCTTTAGAAGAGGCTTCCTTCTGGGACGACAGCCATGCAGACCAATTTGATGCAGTGTGCGGCGTATGGTCTGAGCACTGACAGGCTGACCCCTCCACCCCTTCAACCTCTGCAGCAATGCTAGCAGCACTCATACGTCTATTTCCCAAAGACAAGCTCTGGATATGACGCTGAGCACATGCACTCAAATTCTTTGGTCGACCATGGAGAGGCCTGTTCTGAGTGGAACCTGTCCTGCTAAAAAGCTGTATGGTCTTGACCACCGTGCTGCAGCTCAGTTTCAGGGTTTTGGCAATCTTCTTATAGCCTAGGCAATCTTTATGCAGATCAGTGGTTCTCAACTCCTGTCCTCAGGACCCACTAACAGGCCAGGTTTGTAAGATAACTGAAATACATCACAGGTGATTACATTTTCTGCTCAGTGATTGCAGTATTCTAGTCTGCATCTCCCCAAGGTAATACTCAAAACCTGGCCTGTTAGTGGGTCCCGAGGACATGAGTTGAGAACCACTGATGTAGAGCAACAATTCTTTTTTTCAGATCCTGAGAGTTCTTTGCCATTAGGTATCATGTTGAATTTCCAGTGATCAGTATGAGATAGTGAGAGAGTGATAACACCAAATTTAACACACCTGAGACCTTGTAACACTAACGAGTCACATGACTGGGGAGGGAAAATGGCTAATTGGGCCCAATTTGGACATTTTCACTTAGGGGTGTACTCACTTGTTGCCAGCGGTTTAGACATTAATGGCTGTGTGTTGAGGTATTTTGAGGGGTCAGCAAATTTACACTGTTATACAAGCTGTACACTCACTACTTTACATTGTAGCAAAGTGTCATTTCTTCAGTGTTGAAATAAAATATTTACAAAAATATGAGGGGTGTACTCACTTTTGTGAGATACTGTATATATCTAGGCAGCCATTGCTGACCTCTATTTACTACTGGGCACTTTTTCCCCCTTACTGCCCAGGCCAATTTTCAGCACGGTCACACTTTGAATAACAATTGTGCAGTAATGTGACGCTGTATCCATATGAAATTTGTATTATTTTTTTTTCCACACAAATAGAGTTTTCTTTTGGTGGTATTTAATCACCACTGGGTTTTTTATTTTATGGTAAATAAATAAAAAAAAAGGCACTGTTGAGACTGCACTGATAATCCATGCCCTGATTATCAGAGTAGATGTTCCTTTCACACAAGCTGGTTATCGGCTCTCCTCAAGCTGCCAGCGTGAGGAAAGGAATGCCAATAACCGGCTTGTGTTTACATTGTGATCAGCTGTGATTGGACATGGCTGATCATGTGGTAAAGGGCCGCTGTGATTGGCCTAATTGTCTTAAGGACACAGCAATCACAGAGCACGCTACATGGGCCTCGATCATGGAAGGACATCCTATGACGCCCTCCCAGAACTAGCCGTCATTCGGCTATAGCATGGTTGGCAAGTGGTTAAAGCCTATCTCTGGGGAAACAAAAATCCTCCCATGCAATGGGGCTGCCCCCCTGCACTGCAAGGGTTATATGCCCATTTATGCCTTGGGTACCGGAAAAAACAAAACAAAACATGGTTTTACTGTGCTTCCCCTTTGTTTTGGCGATGTGTGAATGCAATCTGTTAACAAAAAAAAAAAACTGCCCTTTCTAGTACCGTAAATATAAATGTGCATTTAACTCTTGCAGAACCCTGGAGTTTGACTTCAGCTTTAAAGGAATTTCTAATGTTTACATTTTGTGGTGATAGAGCGCCAAACACATTTAGTTACATGTAAAGGTGTGCGATTGGGTAAATTGAATAGCCATTTATTTATTAAACATTTAGTTATGATTATCAAAACATGTATTCCGATTAGGCAGATATACTTGTTACAAAGGCCCAGGATGTATGTAGAAGCTGTTTGTGGTCAAATGCCATTCACACCTCCAGCTGAAAAGGCATTTTCCCAGAGAACTCTGGAAGTGATGTATAGGTGCTAAATGACCATCTGTTTATCAATGTAAATAACCAACAAATTGATTAGGACTTCAAAAGAGTCCAGGTGCCACCCCCCTCAGAATGTATAAATTGTATCACAGAGTTCTCTGTCATTTCAGAGCAATTATGTCACCATGGACTGTATATGTTTGCTCCCCTGCTTGTGGCTAGCTACAAGCTTGAAGTAGTAAATACCGTATTTATCGGCGTATAACACGCACCCCAATTTAGGAGGGAATTTTAAGGGAAAAAAACTTACATTTAAATACCCATCATTGCAGCCTTCTCAGTGCAGCCTTCCCCAGTGCAGCCTTGTCAGTGCAGCCTTCAAACCTCTATCCCAGCTAACCTGGGCTTCAAAATCACAGACCGCGATTTGAAAATGGCGCCGCCGGTGCCGAAATACACAGAGCCGGTCCTCGGCTCTTCCCGGCGGCTCTCGTTCACTTTCGGCTCCACTCGTAGTCCCGAGCGGAGCTATCCGAACCTAGCCGAGTAGGTTCGGATAGCTCCGCTCGGGACTACGAGTGGAGCCGAACGTGAACGAGAGCCGCCGGAAAGAGCCGAGGACCGGCTCTGTGTATTTCGGCACCGGCGGCGCCATTTTCAAATCGCGATCGGCGATTTTGAAGAATTGACAGCTCGGGATCGGTGTATAACACGCACCTGCGATTTTCCCCTGATTTTCAGGGGAAAAAAGTGCGTGTTATACGCCGATAAATACGGTACATCTTATTGAATGTGGTTCAGTAGTCAAAATGTTACTGAAAGCCCTTAAGTTCTGGGCTTTCCCCCGTCAGTGTGTATCCTATAACTTGCAGGCTGCTGCTTATTGTAAAAATGTTCCTTTTAAAGCCTCCTTCATAGGCACCATATACTGAGCGGCTGTCTTCTGGCCCTGTGAGCGTACACAGCAGGGACTGCCAGTGTAATGGGTCTCACAAACTCGCCGGCCCCTTCTGCCATTCAGAGCGCTTGTATTATTACTATTCTCCCACAATTCATCATGTTCTGTAAATGGGTAGAGGAGATTCTGTCACTTAACTGCTGCTCCTCCATTCACTAAACACAATGCATTGTGGGAGAATATTATTACAAGCTCTCTGAATTGTGTAGAGAACAGACCAGCGGTGCAACTTCTCTCAGTAGCAGCTACTAACTCTGTGCCGGAAGTCAGCCACTCAGGGTAGTATTTGGCAACTATGAAGGGAATATTTTTACCAGAAATTGGGATACATAATTAAGGTGTTTGATGCTGCAAACTGTAAAAATATTAAACATCAACGTTAATGGAGTATACATCACACTCTGTGAAATTAGCTACTAATTATCTAATATGCTTTTTTTTTTTTTTTTTTTTGGCCCAGTGGAGCTGAGGATCGCTGCGGCTACATCTGGGACCGCCATTATAATGTCTGCCTAGCCAAGCTGCCTCATGAGGATGTAGTGAACTCTGTGGCTTTCTGTCCAGTGGATCAGGAATTGCTGCTCAGCGTCAGTGATGACTTTACAATTAAAGTGTGGCGTTCGCCCCGCTCCCAGCGCAGTGCCGTGGATCTGCTGGAGTCTAGCTCTTGACTGCCGTCCCACATGAGCTGAGAAGCTATCCACACCTTATTTTCTTTTTTCCTTTTTAAATCTGGCTATTCATGCATCCAGCCCCAGCATTCTGGTCTCTGCGTTGTGGATTACAATGGGCAGAATATAAAATGAAATTGCAGTTGGAATGTGACCTAGAGGTATGTGTCCATTAGGAGTCCTCTGGATCTTTTGGTGTCCATCCTCTTTCTGAGGATGTTTGGAAAAAAGCCTGCACCATCAAGAAGTAGGTCAGTCTAGGCAACTGACATATTAAAGGAGCACAGGGGGATTTTTCCTCTATTGATAAACTCTTTAAACGACCACAGAAGGGCCTGTGAAAATTGTCAGTCTAATATTAGTGTATATTTATTTTCATTATATTTTGTGCCATCCTAATTTTTTGTTGTGTATTCTTTTACATCCTCCTGGCTAATAACTGCCCCCATTTTTGTTAAATCTGAATATCTGGTATCCTTTTAAATTCCAGCATCTTCACTACAAAGTGCTTTTTATATGTTTAAGAATAGAAAATGTCTCTTGGATTCCTTTTAATGTATTCTCTGATTTTCTAGTCTTGGACAGTTGTGAGAGGGTTAGAACCTTTTGTCTGTTTTTATTGCCAAGTCGCCAATGGATACTTACCTCTACTTTCTGTACTGGTGACAAGAAGAGAGTTGAAACCATGAAAAATTTGATGGTTATTCACAGAACAGGTGTCACCAGTAGGAGATTTCCCTTCTCTTCCTGAACCAGCATTTTTAATTTGCTATTGGCTTCTTTCCAGCTGACAAATAATGCCGCCCCCCCCCCCCCCCCCCCCCAACTCCCATGGAGAACAATAAAAACCTACAAGACCTAACCCTAAACCACCTTATCCAAAACTAGCAACAAAAGTTTTGTTTGAAGGTATTTAAAGGGGTTGTAAACCCTCATGTTTTTCACCTTAATGCATCCTATGAAAAAACTTGTGTCAGTGACCGGCCCCCCAGTTTTACTCAACTGAGCCGCGTATTTCCCAAGCCAAATACGCGCTCTTCACCTCTTGATTGGATAGATTGATAGCAGCACAGCCATTGGCTCCCACTGCTGTCAATCCAATCCAATTTGGCAGGCGCAAAGTCTGCCATTCTGCATCAATGTGTACAAATGCTGGACTCAGGAGTGTGCTTCTCCTAGGAGGGGGTTATACAATACGGGGAGGAGCTACCAGCGCCACTGGGGGACCCCACAAGTCGAGGAACGGGGCCACTCTGTGCAAAACGAACTGCACAGTGGAGGTAAGTATGACATGTTATTTAAAAAAGTAAAAAAAAGGAAGCCTTGCAATCACTTTAATTTAGCCTCCAGAAACTAGTGCAGTCTTTCTATTGACTCCCACTTCTACAGGCTGTTTTACAGAACGGATTTCCTGATTTTTGCCAAGCGAAGCGATCAGAAACTGTGATATTTTTGAGAGGAGACTCCATATGTATAAAGTGTTATTTAAGAAACCATGCCAGGTAAGGTAGAACGCTTTTATAATAGAAGTGCCCACTCTTGATGCAAACTCTATGCTTTACATATTTAGGGTAGAAACAAGAGGTTTGCATAACTCTCCAACAGCACATACTTGCTTTGCTCCACCACAATCAGTACTTCTGGGTAGGGAGGAAGTAGCACCCACACCAAAGTCCTGTGTAAGCTCCAACTCTGCTTACACGGGACTTTACCATCACTCTTAATTTATTTTCAATCCCATACAGTATAAGGTTAGTGAGAAGGCTTGCCCATGCAAGGCAAAACAGGTTCATTTTTAAGTTGCAGTGATGTTTTAAGTTTCTTTTAAATTGTCTGAAAACTCTCCTGTGTGGGGCCACCAATACGGTTTCAAGTTCCATAATCCAGATCCTTTCCATATATTTCCTAGTTTCAACTGTCCTATGTTTCCCTTCTAGAGCTCTGTACAAATAAATACTTCCTGCACGTGACTGTGAAGTCTAATTTTTTTTGCTTGCAGGTTTACGGAGTGCTGAGCAGACACATTGCCCTAAGGGGTGGTCAGGTGCTGCCAACACTGGGCATTGCTTGTTCTATGTGAAGTGTTTTGGTGTGTGTGTGAGAACTTTAGGGGATTCATTTGAAATGACTTTCCAAATGTTTGCTGGTATTACGAGATTGGGTAATAAGTCAACATCTAGATGAATCGAAAACCAAATAATGAGATGAGCTAATGGGTTTCATATACTTTATTTAAACCCAAACATTTCTTATTTAACAGTTATTTTATCGTGCAACAAAGTTTGTAAAAAGCATAATAACATAATTAAAAATAATTAGATAGTAAATCACACTGCATGGGTCTGCCAATGCTACAATAGATCTATTATAAATAGTTGGTTACAGAGGGGTGAAGTAGTATATACAAGCCTAAAGAGTGCATCTTGCCTTCTGATTCTGGTCTGTAATAAGGAGGTTTGTGTATTTTTTTTATTTATTTATTTCAGGTACTTATATAGCGCCGTCAATTTACGCAGCGATTTACATATACATTCACATCAGTCCCTACCCTCAAGGAGCTTACAATCTAAGGTCCCTAACTCATATTCGTATACTAGGGACAGTATTTAGACAGGATCCAATTAACCTACCAGCATGTCTTTGGAGTGTGGGAGGAAACCAGAGTACCCGGAGGAAACCCACACAGGCACAGGGAAAACATGTAAACTCCAAAGCAGGTAGTGCTGTGGTTGGGATTCGAACCAGCGACCCTTCTTACTGCTAGGCGAGAGTGCTACCCACTACACCACTGTACCGTCCGTACAGTACAGGAGCTGAATCATTTGATCTCTGAGCATGTCCAGTGTCAATGCATAATGACAACACTTCTGGTGTGTAGTTACAATGGAAACCCCACTAACAAGTGTAAATCCTGGTGCCAGCTTTGAGAAGTTCCCTGCAAACATGTGTCTACTCAAAAAAGTGGGTCACACTTCAAAGCTGTGTGCCACAACATACACGTTTTCATGACTTGAGGTGTGTCATGTTAGGCAGCCCATTCAAAATGAAAGGGTTGCGTTTTAAGCAACACACCTCCTTTCAATATGAATGGCACCAAAGCACATACATTGATACAGCCTGGTCCAGAAAAACAGAGCAGAGTTGGCTTATCACTGCTTCCAGCATTTGTTAGGAGAGTTTGTCTTGACATATACCAGTGATGGCAAACCTTGGCACCCCAGATGTTTTGGAACTACATTTCCCATGATGCTCAACTACACTGCAGCGTGCCAGAACATCATGGTAAACTTAGTTCCAAAACATCTGGGGTGCCAAGGTTTGCCATCACTGGCATATACTATGTATGTATTCAAGAGGAGATGCTTGGTGGGATTAATGCCTTAAGCCAAGCTCCTAATTAAGCTATTCACCTGAAAAAGGACCTTACCTTGATGCTAATTGCTGCCACACATCACAGTCATCCTGTGAAAAGCAGCAAAGCAACAGGTTCACTTCAAAACAGTTGTATACCGCTCGATGTGTTTTTTTTTTTTTTTTTTTTCTTCCCCCCCCCCCCCCCCCCATCACATACTAGCACATGTGAAACTTGCCTTAAAAACGAAGCTGTTCCAGCACCACAATGTCAGTGCTGCAGCAGCTTCCATTTTTACCCATCTTGCTTCCAGGTTTGCGGGCTCCGGCTCTGTGACTGGAGCAGGTGGCCATTCCTTCAGAGCACATGTGCCAGCGATGTCACTGGCTGCATGTAATGTAAATATCTCCTAACCAGTACACATTTAGGAGATATTTACACTGCCTATAAATAAGCCTACAGTTAAATGTCAGCAGAGGGAGTTTACTTCCTCTTTAACCACTTCAGCCCTGGAAGATTTGGCTGCTCAATGACCAAGCCATTTTTTTGCGATTCGCCACTGTGTCGCTTTAACTGACAATTGCGCGGTCGTGCGACCCTGTACCCAAAAATTGGGGGTTTTTTTCACACAAATAGCGCTTACTTTTGGTGGTATTTGATCGCCTCTGCAGTTTTTATTTTTTGCGCTATAAACAAAACAGCAACAATTTTGCTATAATAAATATCCCGCTTTTTTTTAATAAAAAAAAAAGTTTTTTCCCTCAGTTTAGGCCGATATGTATTCTTCTACATATTTTTGTTAAAAAAAAAAAAAACACGCAATAAGCATATAATGATTGGTTTGCTCAAAAGTTATAGCTTCTACAAAATAGGGGATAGATTTTTGGCATTTTTATTTATTTATTTTTTTACTAGTAATGGCGGCGATCTGCGATTTTTATCCAAACTGCATCATTATGGCGGACACATCGGAAACTTTGACACATTTTTGAAACCATTGAAAATTATATAGCGATCAGTGCTATAAAAATGCACAGATTTCTGTGTAAATGTCACTGGCAGGGAAGGGGGTTAACACTAGGGGGCGATCAAGGGCTGAACTGTGTTCCCTAACTGTAGGAGAGAGATCTCTCCCCTGAAAGAACCAGGATTCTCAGTTCTCGTCCTGTCACGAGCGATCGCGGGAGCCCGGCGGTCATCGCTCCCCTAGTGGCCAAAAGGCAAAGTGACGTAAGGCAACATCGTTTCGTCCAGCTGTGCCATTCTGCCGCAGTAAAACTGCAGCAGCTGGTCGGCAAGAAGTTAATGGCTGTTCCACCAGCAGCATATATTTTTCTTTACTACCATACTACAAGCAAAAGTAAATTTAAATCTTCCTAAATGCATATTCATGTTTGAGGCCGTTTAAAAGTGATTGTAAATGTTCATTTTTTTTTTTTGTTTTTGTTTTAAATAACAAACATGCCTATTCTTACACCTGCTCTGTGCAATGGTTTTCCACAGAGCAGCCCTGATCCTCTTCTTCTGGGGTTGGGTGCCCCCACGGAAAGCTCCTTTCCATGGGGGCACCCGTGTGGGCTCACTCCTGAGTCCCGCTGTTATCAATCTGTCTAAGAGAGGGGAGAGGCAGTAGCCGCTGCGCTCATGCACATTGCTGGATCAGATCAGGTTCAGTAAAAAAAAAAAAAAAAAAAAAGGAGGGGGAGAGCTGCAGCACAGAACGTTTTTCACCTTAATGCATTAGGGTGAAAAAACTTAGGTCTTTACAACCACTTTTAAGAGTGGCATAGACCTAAAGCTTGTGTCCCTCTTCAAAGCGGAGATAACAGAGCATATTCTGCTCCTAATTAGCAATGGGGGCACAAGCCTCTTTGTTAACAGTTTTCTGCTCTATTCAAGTATAATTGAGAATAAGAGGCGGTTAACAGGCATATAGTGAATGCTTTCACTGCACGGACAGAGAGGCATCCAAGTTGTCTGCCAGATTACCAGCAGGCAGAGCCTGCACCAGCTCAATGTCATCAGCCGACAGATGGCTTTAGCACACTGTTGGCTGGAAACAGGTCACAGGAGTGTAGAACGAACTGCACTCCTGTGATCCCCAGAAGTACAGCCAAAATAGCTTTGGGTATACTTCTTTAACCTCTTGACATCCGTGCTATAGCTGAACGACGGCCACAGCACGGACCTGAATTTCCGAGAGACTGTCATATGACTACCTCCCCTGTGCACGCGCCCTGCGGGGTGCGCGTGGAGCATGCTATGATCACCGATCCGAGTAAGGTGCTGGTCCCGGCCCCTTACCATGTAATTAGCTGTCAGCCAATGACAGCTGATCACATAATGTAAACAAAAGCTCGGTAACATTTTTTTTTTCTCCTCACGTTGATAGCGTGAGGAGAAAAAAAAAAAGACGATCACCGGCTCATCTGCAAGGGACATCGGTCCCGAAGAGGAACATCTGCCTCATCTGTGCCACCTGCCATTGCCACCTAACGGTGTCCACAGTGCCACCTATCTATGACCACCAGTGGTGCCAATCAGTGCCACCCATCAGTGTAACTGATCAGTGCCCATTATTGCCACCTATTGGTGCCCATCAGTGCCGCCTCATCAGCGTACATCAATGAAGGAGAAAAATTACCTGTTTTAAATTTTTTATTAAAAAAAAAGAAACATTCGGTCTTTTTACATTTTTTTAATAAAAAATAAAAACCACAGAGGTGAGTCAGCTGCCGCTTCAGGCATCCGAGTGGATCCCAACAATAAAGTTGGGCTCTCTCCAGAGTCTGTACTGGCTCTGCGACATTAGTCGCCAGCAAGCTTTAGGCTCCTGACAACTGAACCTGGGTAACAAGAGTGGAGAACCAAGTACACTCCTCTGACCCACAGGGGAAGTACAGCCAAACAAGCTTTGACCATACTACTTCTTAAAATTATACGGCCCATATTGTTTAACCACAGCTCACGTAAATTTAATGTGGAAGGTTGGCAGCACTGCGTGAATCACTGTACCTGTATGGTGGTGCGCTCTTGCTCCCACTGCGGGAGCGTGCCCATGGTTCGGGTTGACTCGCTGTCCGCCGACGACCTGCGATCACCTAGTACAGAGGCAGAACGGGGATCTGCCACTGTAAACAAACAGATCCAGTGATAATAATGGGGGACTTTAACTACCCAGAAATTGACTGGAGTAATGGCACTGTTGGGACAGTTAAAGGGCAAACATTTATAAACCTATTACAGTTTATAAGTCCAGTTTATTGAGGCCCCAACTAGGAATGATGCTCTGTTGGACCTGGTAATCAAACCATGCAGAGCTTTTTACTAATGTCCAGATAAAGGAACACCTGGCTAGCAGGGATCATAACATGATTTCATTTGATGTTAGCTGTAAACAAGAAATGCATACGAGAAAGATAAAAACACTTAACTTCAAGAGAGCAAATTTTCCAAGGATGAGGGCTGCTCTCCAGGATTTAGACTGGGAGGGAATATTTGCATTGATAAACACAGAACAGAAATGGGAATTCTTCAAAGTGACTGTTTGGGACCTCACCACAAAGTATATTCCCATGGGCAATAAGTTTAAAAGGCTAAAAATAAAACCTATGTAGCTCACGGCCAAAGTTAAAAAAGCTATAAACAATAAGAAAAGAAAAAATATAAAAATGAAGGAACACTAGTGTCGTTTAAATGTTACAAATATGTAAAAAGGAAATCAAGGATGCAAAAATTCAAAAACGAACGACAGATTGCAAAAGATAGGACAAACCCAAAAAAAAATCTTCAAATATATTAATAGTAAAAAAGGTCAGGTCTGAGCATGTAGGCCCTTTATTTAATAAATTTGCCTTTTCTTTGTCTCCAGTCACCCACTCTAGATAATTTTATACTTTTTTCAGCTCTGTGTATACAAAAAAGCATGGGGGAGCTTATGTCCATAATGGGGGTGGTCGTGACACAGCCCCGAATAATCCACAATGGCTCAAAAGTGATATGGTCCAGAAATATTTAGACAGAATAAAGGTGGATAAAACACCTGGACAGATGGCATCCACCCACGGATCCTAAAAGAATTGAGCTCTGTCATTTCAAAGCCATTGTATCTAATTTTTAGGGACTCGTTAATGATGGGAATAGTACCACTGGATTGGCGCAGGGCATTTAAAAAAGGTATCAAAGTCTTTACCAAGTAACTATAGACCTGTTATTTTAACTTCCATAGTCGGGAAGATACTGGAGCGTTTAATAAAAGACCACATAGATGAGTTCTTGCTGGAAAAAAACATTTTAAGCAACAGACAGCATGGATTTATGAAAGACAGAAGTTGTCAGACAAACCTCATTTCTTTTTATGAAGAGGTAAGTAAAACCTTGGACAGAGGGGTGGCGGTGGACGTGGTATACTTGGATTTTGCAAATGCGTTCGACACAGTTCCGCACACATGGCTCATGTGTAAGGTAAAGTCTACAGGCCTGGAAATATCAGGTTTGTAAATGGATAATAACAACAATTACCGCGCTTCTCAAAAATGATTGATAAAAAAATTAAGCTGCAGTCCTAATTGTGAGGCGTGCACAAATACATACAAAGAAATAATCCAAAAGACCGCGCTAAATTTGATAAATGTGCTAATATAAATAAAACCACAAAATAACAACGGATTATAAATTGTGAAAAAAATCAATCATAAAAGTGACAAAAAAATATTAATAATGAGATAGATAAATATCAATACTTAAAATATGTGAGAAATAATCAGAAAAGACAAAAGTCCCAAATCATATCATTAACAAATATTAAACACCAAAAATCAATGGTGACTGGAAAATGAAAAAGGATGGTCAAAGGAGGCAAGGTCCCTGGAGCCAGATGCAAATTCAAAAGGTGATCATAAATTTTCATCAACCGACACCCAGTGAAAAATCCTCCACCTTAAGACCCCTTTCACACTGGGGCGGTTTGCAGGCGTTATTGCGCTAAAAATACTGCCTGCAAACCGACCCAAAACAGCCTCTACTGTTTGTTCAGTGTGAAAGCCAGAGGGCTTTCACACTGAAGCGGTGCGCTGGCAGGAGAAGAAAAAGACTCCTGCCAGCCGCATCTTTGGAACGGTGCTCCTAAACCGCTCCTGCCCATTGAAATCAATGGGACAGCGCGGCTATACCGCGGCAATAAGAGTGGTTTTAACCCTTTTTCGGCCGCCAGCGGGGGGTTAAAACCGCACCGCTAGCGGCCGAATACCGCGGTAAAACAGCGCTAAAAATAGCGCTGTTTTACCGCCGACGCCCCCTACCGCCCCAGTGTGAAAGCAGCCTAATAAATGCATGCTTACCAGAGGTAAGCTATAAATCAGCTTATCTGTGGGTATCCACTCAGGGGGAACGACACCTCCAATCTCCTCACAGGGAAGGGGCAGACAGGATCTCTCTGTCCAGTGGATTCAAACGACAAGCAGGGGGGACCCAGAGAAATAAAGAATATTCTCCATAGTGTAAATCAGTTAAAAACCCTTTATTGTAATAAGGGATAATGCACTTACATTAAAAAGTACGGATATAGGCATATAGGAAATAAAACACCTGTCCGGCCTGCATGCACCCTTTCAAGACGAGATGAGATGAAAACGATGACGTCAGCACGTCAGCCTTCCAAAATGGCTAGAAAACTGGCTAAAAGACAGAATTCAGTAGTGGTTAATGATTCTTACTCTGAATGGTCTAAGGTTATCAGTGGTGTACCCCAAGGTTCAGTGTACCCAAACAAAATTTATGTCCTTTTGGGGGTATTTAATCACCTCTGCGGTTTTTATTTTTTGCGCTATAAACAAAGATCGACAATTAAAAAAAAAAAAAAAAATGCTTTTCTTAATACCAAAAAAAAAATATATATATATATATATATATATATATATATATATAGTACATACCCCAAGGATTTTCCCTGGATCAACTTTACCTATAAATGTTAGTACCCAGTTATATTATGTACATGTACTAATGATTTGTACAGGGGCAAAATGATATCTCTCTCTCTCTGGAGTCCATACCTCTTCTAATACAAGAAAGGACTTTGCTCGTTTTGGAAACCGCAGCTTGGCATTGCATGTTTTTATTGAGCTTATGATCTACCAAAACCCCCAGATCCTTCACTACAGATTCCCCCAGTTGTACTCCCCCTAGTATGTATGATGCATGCATATTCTTAGCCCTCTGCCGTTTTTATTTTTTTTTGCGCTATAAACAAAAAAAGAGCAACAATTTTGAAAAAAAAAAAAAACGCAATTTTTTTTTTAACTTTTTGCTATAATAAATATCCCCCCAAAATATATAAAAAAACATTTTTCCTCAGTTTAGGCCTATATGTATTATTCTACATATTTTTGGTAAAAAAAAAAATTCGCAATAAGCGTATATTGATTGGTTTGGGCAAAAGTTATAGCGTCACACAAAATAGGGGATAGTCTTTAGCGGGATTGCGACATTATGGCAGACACTTGACAATTTTGACACATTTTGGGACCATTGGCATTTTTACAGCGATCAGGGCAATAAAAATGCATTGATTACTGTAAAAATGTCACTGACAGTGAAGGGGTTAACCACTAGGGAGCGATCAAGGGGTTAATGTGTTACCTAGTGTGTGTTCTAGCTGAAGGGGGGAGGGGACTGTGCAGGGGAGATGACAGATCGCTGTTCATACTCTGAACCTCAGACACACACAGATCCCGGTTCTCGGTGTGCAGAGCGATCGCGACCACCGGGCACTCACATCGGCTCCGTAGGAAAGCAGGGGGCATGCACACGCCCCCTAGTGGCCGAATATGTTACCGACGTAACATGACAGCGATTCACGCAGCCAGGCCATGTTGCAGCAGTACAACTGCGGCGGCTGGTCGGCAAGCGGTTAAAGGATTACATTTCTGAGATTAGTTAACCAATATATTCTTATCACTCGGCCTGAATAATTATATACAATGGCTTCTAGCACATGTTAACTATAAAAACAGGAGGAGGACATTTATAGAGTACATTGCAGTGTGCCTATCAGTGGAAGCTATGTTCAGTCTGTAGTTGTACACAGCACATACCACATCCCTATGGTGATATACTCATGGAGTAGGTGAGCTATGCTTGCAATAACATCCTATATGCCTACATTACTCCATCCATGAGAACACCACCACAGGGATACAGATGTCCCTTTAGAGTTTACAGCATGAGCTGCTTTTACCTTGCTGGTAACAAAAGCTTATAGTCGGCCCACTACAGATGCCAGATATTAACACCATGACAGTTCAATGTATAGCAGACCTGGTATATTCCTGCATGAAACTGTAAAATTCACTCCATCCCAAAGCAAAATAAATACAAAATATTCATCTATAAGTCTTTAAATGCATTAAACCACTTTAACTACATGCTCTTCAGGGCAGTTTTGACATTTTTCATATACACGTTAAAATCATTTTTTGCTAAAACATTACGTAGAATCCCCAAGCATTATGTATTTTCTGAAAGTAAAGGCCATTGAGAAAAAAATGGTGGTTGTTGCAATTTTTTGTGTTGTACAATAGACAAAAACAAACAATCTACAATAGCCTATTATCAAACTTCAATTTTCAGGGAAAAAAATACACTTAAATGAATGTTAGTGCGCACAAACACAACAGACTATCCATTTTCTAGTAAAATATAAAAGTTGACGATGCATCGAGTAAATAGATACCAAACAGGTCAAGATTTTTTAATTGTGCACACCTGTTAAATGACAAACTACACTGTACCTAAAAATTGTTCATAGGAAATTCTTTAACTCTTAACTGATAACCTGTAGGCCCCTTTCATACAGGCTGTCCAATCAGGTCTGTCTTTTAGGCGGACCTGATCAGACCCTCCGGTCTCTTCTATGGAGTGGCAGATGTCAGCCAACACATGTCTACTGGCACCCTCTGCAATCTGATCCTGTCTGCCAAAAACAGACGAATGGTGGTCCTATTCCCCATCTGTCTGGTGGATCGGATGGAAACATACAGGCTGTCCATTTCCATCTGATTGTCCCATAGAGGACAGCGAGACTATGTCCATCCTGCATAACGGAGCACGGACCAGTCATCCGCCTGCTCATCGAAGATATCCCCCGCTGAGCAAGTAGATTTCACTTAGCGGAGGCGCTCATGTGAAAGGGGCCAATAGCTATGGCATTCACTCATTGCTCTCACTCTGACGTTTGTAACGATCCTTCAAATGTATGGTGCAATCACAGTTTACATATGTGTGCTGGACCTTATGTTTGATCAGATGCTTCCCTGTCTGTAAAGGCCAGAAAAGACAGCTCTGGAACTATAACTGACAAATCACTTGCGAAGTGCTTTTACACATACACACATATATATTAGTTAATTCACATCAGTCCCTGCCCTCAAGGAGCTTAAATCTAATTCATATACTCGTGCATTGTGTATAATATAATTGTGTATAATGTAATCATGTATAATATAATTATGTATAATATATGTACACTGGATAGAGATTTCATGCTGTTACTACATCCTAAATAAGATTGGTATTGATCTGTATAATTCCATCATATGACAGCTATAAAATATTACATTACACCCCCCTCAATCCTTCACCTACAGAAACCAATATTGTGCCTGCAAAAATCCAAGTCTACACAACAACTCAAGAAAACATTCAATGTCACCCTCAATGTCCACAGACTGACGGATGTATGCCTCATTTCACCTTCAATTAATCTTTGTTTTCTCCAAGAGCGTTAAATCCATATATAACTATATGTCCTTGTTAACTATATGCCAGTGGAAGCTTTCAGTCCATATTTAGTCCTGACACTCATCTCTATAGGGTAAGAACAGTCATTTATATAGACGTAATAAAGCAGTATAATGTCCCTCAATCTTCCAGGTTCCTTGGCTCATCAGCTCCCTCTGGTGGTGAAGGCTGTGCTAGCATGCCAGCTGCCCCTGGTGGAAAATCCTGTTTGCTCACCATCTCTATCTGGTGGCTAATTAAAGCAATGCTTAATTTGACTACCCCTAACCAAAATGCTAAAGTCAGAAAATAAAATAAAAATGGGAAAGACTATTTTGTCATAGTTTCTTAGCAAACAAAAATGACAAACAAAACCAATTCAGTCTCCTCAGCAAGTAGCAATATAAATCCAACTGTTAGTATGCATTTTGGCACCCAATTGCATTATACATTCTCTAAATTCACTAATATACATCATGTTGGCTTGCAGTTAGTATTTTTTTTTTTTTGTTAACTTTTATGAAAAGTTACTGAGGTATGGAGGCCTTTATTGATGACTTTCCTATGAAGATGCTGATTGCTTTTCTGCCAAACTGATCCAATGGCTTCAATAATTTCTGTCACTGATCTGGAACAAACATGAAGATCAGGACTTCTGACTTGACTGCGACATTCCCCATCAGTGAATCTAGAGCAGTGATGGTGAGCCTTGGCACCCCAGATGTTTTGGAACTACATTTCCCATGATGCTCATCGCTCATGCACTCTGCAGTGTAGATGAACATCATGGGAAATGTTGTTCCAAAACATCTGGGGTGCCAAGGTTCGCCATCACTGCTCTAGAGGTATTGTAGGCAGAGGAGAAGTAGAACACACAGGCAACCAGCATTTTCAGGTGGTCAGAAATGGACAGCTTGCATAATTCTTGCAATACAAAATCCTAAATGGTACTTGGTGGACAATGGGTTCAATATTATAAAGACTGAATAGTTCCAGAATGGCCTGACCCCTGCGAGTGCCTTGACAGGCAGACAAGGACTATGCTCTAAAAATGTAGATGAAGTACATGGTGTGTGAAAGTAGGGCTGGGAGATTTTCTTTAAAAAAAAAAAATATCTTCGATTCTCTTAAAAAAAAACTCGATTCACGATTCGAATTTTTGATTTTTTTGGAAACCGCGCCGGTCCCGAGGTGCTGCGGGCATGAGCTTTTAGGCGAGGCCGCGGCTTCGGCCTAGTCCGCGGCGTCCAGCCTAGCGGACTAGGCCGAAGCCGTGGCCTCACCTAAAAACTCCTTGCCCGCAGCTCTTCAGGCCCGGCGCGGCGTCCGCACCGGTCCGGAGGCGCTGCGGGCATGAGTTTTTAGGCGAGGCCGTGGCTTTGGCCTAGTCCGCGGCGTCCGGCTGTAGCCGCGGCCTCGCCTAAAAACTCATGCCCGCAGCGCCTCGGGACCGGCGCGGTGAAAAAAAAAAATGATTTGCTTAAATTTTGAATCGATTTGACCTCTCAACTCGATTCAAGATTTAAATCGATTTTTTTCCCAGCCCTATGTGAAAGTAGTCAAATTCTGGCATCACATGAATCCACTTCAGCTCAGCAGCTCACCAGCACCCTTAGCTGACCCAGTCCGGTCCTGCCGTGTGAGGAATGAGGAGACTGCCATTGATGAGCTCTCCTTCTGAAAGTGCTTGTTACCTGGCCGCCTGACAATCAGTCACCCCAAGAAAGCATGCAGATTAGGGATTGTAGGAGAGACCTTGGAATTCCTTATCTGTGAACATTCTAGTAGATAAACATGACTGCCAGGCACCTAGTATTTTCACCAGAAGGTAAAGGCAGCCCCTGTATTTCTCTCATGACAGGTTTACTTTCAGATGTCTGGAGATTCTTTCAGCCGGCAGGACACAGCCAGTGTGCGAAGCCTCCGGTGCTGTGGTAAGACCGCTGATGCTTGCACACATTGCTTCATCTACATGGCTAGAGGGGGGCAGTAAGGCCTTGTTTATTTAAGTGTCTGACGGGTAGTGTGGGGGAGTAGAGATGATACACCCTTCTTGACCACACACAATGGCAGAGGTAGTCAAGACAGACAGTTCTCATTTCAGACACTTTTGATAGAGGAGGAGGGGGGCGGCTTAGCATAGTGACTAAATTGAAAAATTTACAGATTCCTCTATGTACTAACCTGGAGTAGGGTCCAATTCACCAGATTCATTTCTCCCCTAGAAAATACAAATTAAAGCAGAACTAACACTTGTCTACTCTAACAGTCTGGATCCCATGCTGGCAGGCATCTTTTCCCTGTGTGCCGGTCTTCAGGCATCTCCACGGATTGGCATGGGATGACTAACTCCTGCGCATGCACAGAAGGCAGTTATCCCAGCACACAGGGATCATGGCGGCAATGTAAACTTAGCTGTGCAGCACAGTTTATATGCCACAGAAGACTGCAAGCTGGCAGGTAGGTACCGCGTGTCTCTTCTGCGATAAGCTGCCTGATCGCAAGTCTTTTGTTCAATGCCTTTAGTTCCGCTTTAAGGCTATGAAACATCCAGCAGGCCATTCCATAAGGAAGTATTATGACTGTTTAAAGGACAGCTGCACTTCATAACTAAAAAGGCACCCACCTCAAACCTATAAGTATAAATACAGACTGCTGACGAGGACCCTGCGTCTTCTCACCACCTGGTCTTACACCTTTCTGGGGAAGGCAGGCTGAGGCTAGAACAGACAGTCTCCATGAAATCCTTTTTTTTTTTTTTTTTTTTCTAACAGCAGTATATCCTCACACTCTGTACCTGTCCATATCAACATGGAAATTGGGCTCCTCAGCAGTCACCTTCCGATGTGTTTAACAAATTTATACAGTTGTTTGCCTACCAGCAATGTCAGAGCCCTTGAAACAACCTCCACATATTTCTTTAGGCTACTTTCACACTGGGGCTGCGCCGCATTAGCACTAAAGCGTTTTAGCAGCAATTTTGGCTGCTTGCAGGGCGCTTTTAACCCCCACGCTAGTGGCCAAAGAAAGGCACTTCGGAAGCGCTGCCCATTCATTTCAATGGGCAGAGCGTTTTGGGAGCACTGTATATACAGCGCTCCCAAACCGCCCCAATGATGCTGCTTGTAGGACTTTTTTTTTCCCGTCCCGCAAGCGCACCGCCCCAGTGTGAAAGCAATCGGGCTTTCACACTCCGGAGGCATGAGAGGCGCTTTTCGGGTGCTATTTTTAGTGGCAAAATGCATGAAAACTGCCTTCAGTGTGAAAGGGGACTTACTGTTCTCCGGAGGTATGAAAAAAAACGTCATAAAGTTGCTAATTGGATCAGAAGATATCCACTGAAATTCATGATTTTAAAGTATTTTCTAGGAGACAAGTACATTACTATAAAAACATTAATTTGGACAGGGACAAAAGTATAATATGAGTTTGTGATAAGAGAAATGGCTATTTTAAAATTTCTAATGTCATTTGCCCAAGGCGTCGATTTCTTTATTGACTAGAATCACATGGGTGCTTCTGTTTTCTATGTTTAAGGCCCCTTTCACGCTGGGGCGGCATCGGCGGTAAAGCGCCGCTATTGTAAGCGTCGCTTTACCGTCGGTATGCGGCCGCTAGCGGGGCTGTTTTACCCCCCGCTAGCGGCCGAGAAAGGGTTAAAAACCACCATAAAGCGCCTCTATAGAGGCGCTTTGCCGGTGGTATAGCCGCGCCGTCCCATTGATTTCAATAGGCAGGAGCGGTATACACTCTGCTCCTTCACCGCTCCGAAAATGCTACTAGCAGGACTTTTTTTTACCGTCCTGCCAGCGCACCGCTCCAGTGTGAAAGCCTTCGGGGCCTTCACACTGGCATCAAAGCAGCGGCACTTTCGGGTCGGTTTGCAGGTGCTATTAGCGCAATAGCGCCTGCAAACCGCCTCAGTGTGAAAGGACCCTAATGTATATTATCAGAGCACTATTGTCTCACAGTACAAGCCTCTGTATTTATTGAAGGAAGCTGGGAGGCCCTTCAGTATTTTAACCTCTCATCCTCTATCTCTGAAAGTTCTAACTGGAGAATTTCTTTAGAGTGTATATATACACACACTATATATATATATATATATATATATATATATATATATATATATATATATATATATATATATATATATATATATATATATATATATATATATATACACACATACACACACACACACACATATATATATCTACACACACATATATATATATCTACACACACACAGCAGAGGCACCCTCTGCCTCTACATAAATTTTAACCTCCCCCAATAAAGCTTGTCCAAGTTTGTCGAGAACCTTAGTGCCTACCAATCAGCCCTGAGAGGGCCTGCCATCATAAAGGTCCAGGATTGGCCTGCAGCACAGTTTGACTGGTTACCAACCACTAAACTGGCAGTGCTAGTACGAGAAACCTGGGGGTGAGCCACATATCCACCAATCAAATTGAGAAGCATATGAAGCTCAGCCAGCTCACAACTGGCACTGTATCAGGCAGGCACATGAACATTCATAGGGCTGGTCGTTAGGCAAGGGATTTCGTGAACAACAACCCACCCAATGAGCTTCCACAGATGAAAGCCAATGGTGTGGTCTACAGATCTGTGGTAAAAGAAAGCTATATGTGGAGGGGTTAGTAGAAGCAGCACTACTATTCATGTAGTGGCAATGCAGGATGGTTCTAATTGGAGAATAGAAAAATGCCCAAATATAGACAGATCAGACTGCCCAAGACATCTCCTCGGTAGTGGACACTCTGATGTGCAACACATTTGGCCATTCACAGAACCTAAGACCAGTATATATCCACACTGTTCACAAGCTATGAGCAGCGATTGCATACAGGATCAGAGTAGGACACATCAATACAGTCCTGGAGCCATCATCTCATGGCTCTTTCATATCAGAGTTTTTTGGCTCCTGTGAAAGATGTTGCCCAAACAAAGGCAGAGGAGGCCTGGAAGAATAAACTGCCACTGTTCATGGGAACATACAATATGACTGAACCTTTTCCAATGTAACCACCCACTGAGATGAATGGGCCATGCAGAGAATTATCTAGGTGCCAATAACAAGCAATTATGACCATCATAACTACTTATTATACACAGTTTTCCAACTGCCCATCCCATGTGTGCCACTCCTGCCATTGGCCAAAGTGCAAGCAACAGTTTGGAGAGTCCCAGTGGTTTTGGGGATAGAAGATATATCCTAATCTTTCTTTGGGAGACCTCTCCCCATCTATGGGTACACTAAGCCATCTTCAAATGGTTGTAAAACCCAGGAGCGCTTTTTCAGTGGCTCTATTTATTCCCCGGTACATAATGTCTGAGTTCATACTGACAATGAGAGCCACCCCACTTTCGCTCAAAGCCAGGGACATGGCAGCACACTAACTAACAGTGGACCGTGTCTCAGATTCTTCATGGCAGCAACATAAGGAGAGAACCTACACCTCCATGGGCAACAGCTAATACCCATGGCTTCTGCTGTCAACGCTTTCTTGGAAACTCAGACATGACTATTACTGAGTGTTCAGGTTAAGACACTACTACTGTAAAATGATGGCACCTGGTCCCTAAAAAAAACAAAAAACAGAATTAAAGGGGGGCGAGGACCTTCTATACGTGACCACTTAAAGTTTGACATGGGAAATGCAATTAAAGAGGTAGTTCCCAAAGGAAACCATAGGCTGGAGTTCAAAGCTATAATGTCTGTACATCGAGGGACAACCTCTGTGCCACAAATCCACTGTGCAGCAATTTGAACCAATCACTGCTGCAAGTCACACTCACATGACACAGTGGACTCCTCACCTAGTTATACAAATTTTTTAGGATGTTCCATGTTTCCACCTTTAGTCTGTCCATCCCATTGTTGTACTCAACATCATGTTTTTTATCAAAATGATAGAAAGCAAAGTTTTCCCTAATAACTACAAGGTCATATTTTCACCAAAATGGACATAAAACACCAACTCTTTATAAAAAGACATCCAGTGTGGACATCTCATACCTCATGTAAAATTGATTAGAACTCGTGTCCTGTCATCAATAGCAAACCTCAAACCAAATTCAAAGCTTGGTCCTCTGCATCCACAGGAAGAAAAACAGGACTATTCATGGGATGATCTATGATTGGTTAGAAGTGGGTACAAGCAAAAGATAACAAAGGCTACTGGCATGTCAAAGTGGACACTGATTTATCACGTTTCATCTGAAGGATATTCTTCTCGAGAGAAGTCAACAAATGCTAAACTTCAAATACAGGATGTACAGATTAGGTTAAGGGATTTGACTTGGTATAGGGACCATTCATGGATGAACTTACGTGAAAGGATGTGGGTCGCCTTCACGGTCCCACACTGATGTCTAATGAGGATACAGGTCAGCTGAAAAGCCTTGCGTGCTGTATAGAGAAAAACATCGACAATGCTGTCCAACTGCCTGTTATCCAGGGATGAAGGATGCTGGGACACAACTACACTAACTTGGACAATTTTTGCTGAATAAGAAGTGACAAAAGTGCTGTAGCGCATAGCAACCAATTAGAATTCAACAAATAGTCCAGTCTTGTGAACTCCGATTGATTGCAAAGGGCCACTGCACCTTAAACATCGTCCCATTTTAAACTTATGAACAAGCAAAAATCTAAATCAGTGACAAAAAAAGGAAACTGCCCTATAAAAATAAACTTTTACAATCCACTTTCTCCACGAAAGGTCTATTCAATGGAAAAACCTTCTCTCCACAAATTTCCAACCTTGGAAATTAAAAAATAAAATTACAAAAAAAGTGAGAGAAAGAGCAGCATTCCTGAGGATGCAAAGGAGCAGCAGTTTAACCAAAAGACATGGAAAAAAGACAAAACTACAAAGTTTGTATAATTCCACCAGGAGAAGACAATGAACCCCATATAAAAAAAGTGTCTGAAAGGAACACGTCTAGCTGACCACCAAGTACCAATTAGATTGCAAGCTAATGCAAAGGCCAGATGCTAAAAGCAAATATTTAATTGGTATAATCCAAGATGCTTCACCTTTCCTTGATTTACATCTGGTCATCTATGACATATTGGCATACTCTATTTTCTTTTAAATTTTTCCACAAGTGCAAGACATTTACATACATGGCACCCCTTTATATTTTCTTCCACAGCAAGGGTGCTTCTTGTATCACAGGTAGATCTACAAATTGTTACGGTCCATTAGCAAATATTTGACATGCTTTCCTGTTGGACACTTCTTATACACACGGAAACGCATATAAAAATGCAGGCCCAACATAAAATTCACCAGAAAGAGCTGAAGGCAAAACAAAGGTCAACTTTACATCTTTCATCCTTATCGGACCTGACCTCTGACGAGCTAGGCTCATCAAATGGCAGGCTGTTTTGTGAAGATATCCATGATATTAAAGTCCAGAGAGATCCACAATGGCCTTAATGAATATTGTATCCTTTCCAATGTATGAATTCTTGCCTTCCAGTTTAGCGAGGGGACAGAAGAGAGGACATCCACTGGCGATATTCATTTCACTTACAGGACGCTGAAAGGAAGAGGAGGTTATGTCTGGTCTGAAGGCATCAATGATGTGTTCCCGATTGTTCTGGTCCAGCAACATCAAAGTCACCTGCAAAAAAAAATAAGGCCAGATATAAACCTATGAGACAAAAAAAGCTTAAAAACTCTACTAACCAGTTAATTTGAGTCTGAAAGAACAGCAGGCTGTGTTATATCTCGAAAGTTAAAGGAAACCTGAGCCAAGATCATGCACACTAAAGTATTTACATATCCTGACAATGCCAAAAAAACACTTTAAAACAAGCCCTCATCCATCTTTGTATCTATAAGCATAGTGAAGGAATTCTTTTTTACATTTCACAACATGGGCAGTGTTTTTTTTATGATTAGAGAATATTGGCAGGCTGCCAGCCCTCTACTGTACACGACCAGTAGTTAAAAACTGATAGGACCTAGGGATGGCCCATTTTGAAGCTATTTTTTAACCAGTGAATTTTAAAGCAATTTTACTGGTTGTCAAGAGTATGTAAATAGTTTAATGTCTATAGTTTGGACACAGACATACTTTAAGCTACAAAATACAATGGAGAAATGGCATGTTTTTTTGTTCATTTGAGATAAAATGGGGAAGGGTTAGGCAGGCCATAGACCGCAGGTTGTAGGAAAAAAAATATGCACGATTCCTCCATCAACACAGTGTTGACAGGGGAATCCCTCCTGCCGAGACATTGCCAGGCAGCAAAAACTCATACGTTTTAGCTAGAGATCCATATTAACACTTTTAAACTAGGTGTTGGCGGTGAGGGTTTAGAGGTCGCGATAACCGGCAGTGAGCATAGGACAGAGGGGATTAGTGGAGACACTAGTGGTATTATATCCTTAAAATCTAATCCCAGAGTTAAGGAGTTACCAAATCAAAAACGAGGCCTGAGAAATCATAAGGAGATAAAAATATGCACCAATACAAAACTCAGGGGAATGTTCACAAATGCCAGGAGCCTAGTCAATAAAATGGAGGAACTGGAACTACTACTACACGAGAAGGATGTGGACTTCATGGGAATATCAGAAACTTGGTTTGACAGCTCACATGACTGGATGGCAAACATCCTTATATCGGAGGGACAGGGAGGGTAGGAGAGGGGGTGGGGTGTGTCTATATATCAGGAATGATTTAAAGAAGAACTATGGTCAAAAAGAAAAAAAATCAGTATGTGATATAAAGCTGTAACCTGTTAAATATGTCACTAGTTGTTTTTAAAAGAACAGTAAGGATGTTCACATATTTACCTTTTCCCCCTGCAGCTGAAAGCTCTCATGTTCATTTCCTGTAATCAGGACACAACTGTGCTTCCTCTTCTCTGATTGCCTCCGTTGTCCCCTTTTGCGTGGTGCCGCTCTGTATAGACTACAATGTGCCATACTGGCATCATTGGGGGAGTTGCGCTTTCATCTCAGGCATCACAGAAGTCCCGGCAAGGCTCCTCCTACACGCCTTCATGATCGCCCCATGATGCCCTGCCCACTTCCGCCCACGCCTTCCTATCTTTACTGTTCTAGCCTGTTCTAGTCTGCTTGGCTTCTAGCTTCTACATGTGACAGGAGACAACAGCCATGAGAAAAGCACACAGTGTGCAAGTGTGTGCAGATTTAGCAGCAGGTAATACATTCCAATGCTAGTATTCGATAATAATTGTATTAGATTATAATAGATTAAAATTTAAAAAGCACTGTAAACACTCTTATACAATTAAAAAAACCCTCTGTGATTTTATTTCCAAGAAAAAAAAAAAAAAAAAAAAAGAAAAAAAAACACGACATTATAAACAGAAGGATCAGTAACTACTCTAACTTTCACTAAGACCAATTCTGCAGCTGCACTGGCAGTCACATACCTTGGATCATGCTGACTTACCCAGCTGTTGATTGACAGATGGGCGCGTGGTATGTAAAATAGACTGGGTGTGATACAAGGCATAAGGACTCATGGGAAATGTAGTTCCCTGTGGGAGATGCAGAAGCTAGCTCACGGAAAGGAAAAGACATGCTAGCTCTGCTGAACTCCTCCCATCATCAAGTAAAGGAGGAATAAATAGGGGGATTAGAGATAACAATTGCATCTAAATGGTAAGAAAATCAAACTCGTTTATTATATTTATTACCATGTGTAACTATTAGGTGTTTATATAAGGGTTTATTACAATGAGCATGCTGCCTTTAGTTGTACTATAAGGGTAGAGGAACAGCATGACATCGGTGAAGGGGCAAGAAGGGAGGTGGAATCTGTATGGGTGGAATTCCAAAGGTTGGAAGTAGGCGGGAAAATACTAGTGGGGGTATGTTACAGGCCCCCTAACCTGAGGGAAGAGGTGGAGTTGGATCTCTTTTCACAATTAGAAATAGCAGCAAGACAGGGAAATGTCATAATGGGGGACTTCAACTATCCCAACATTAATTGGGCAGAAGGGACAGCCCACTCATTAAAGGCCCGCCATTTCTTAAATGTTCTACAGGACAGCTTCATGTCCCAATTGGTGGATTCCCCAACCATTAGTAAAATATTGCTAGATCTTTTAATTACAAAATGATACAGATCTGATTGCAGATGTGGAAATATGGGACAACTTGGGAACTAGCGACCACAAGATTATTACATTCTACATAAATGATAGGAGAGGGAGGCACGAGAGGGGAGTGCTAGAACACTAAATTTCAAAAGAGCAAACTTTTCTAAACTGGGCTCAATGCTGCAGGATATCCTTGAAACATTGCACACAAAAGGAAAAATGGGAATGCTTTAGGAATATATTAAATAAATGTATAACCGAGTGCATTCCAAGGGGTAATATAGAAGAACAAAGGTTAAACCTGGGTGGCTGAACCAAAACGTAAAATGTCTTATAAAAAAACAAAAAAAAGGGCCTTTCAAAAGTACAAAAGCGGAGGGGTCAGTGTCAGCATTCAAACAATACAGCAATGCAATGTGAGGTGTAAGAACACAATCAGGGCGGCTAAAAAGACTGAGAGACACATAGCGGAGGAGAGTAAAAATAATCCCAAGAATTTCTTTTAAATATATTAATAGTAAAAAGGTAAGGAGGAACATATAGACCCCATAAAGGATGAGGAAGGGAAGGTGGTTATAGACAAGGAGAAGGCAGCTGTGCTAAATGCTTTGTTTTCCTCAGTCTTCATACAGGAAAAGTATGGGTATACCGACCACGACAGTATTGTTACTAACACGCCATAGGATCTACTCTTGTGGCTAACAGAGGCCGGGGTCCGAAAATGATTAGAGAAGCTTGACATTAATAAATCACTGGGACCAGATGGCTTACATCCGAGAGTCCTTAAAGAACTCAGTCAGGTTATAGCCAGACCACTATTGCTAATCTTTATGAACAGCATACTGACAGGATTGGTACTGATTGTCGAAAAGCCCACGTGGTACCAATATTCAAAAAAGGGCAGAGATCTATAGGCCCGTCAGTCCAACATTGGTAGTTTGCTATTTGAGGGGGATAAGGGACCATATCCAAGAATTTGCTGATGAAAACAGTATAATTAGCAGTAATCAGCACGGGTTTACGAAAGGTCGCTCTTGCTAAACCATCCTATTAACATTCTACCAGGAAGTTAGCTGCCATCTGGACAAAGGTAGGCCGGCGGATGTGGTGTATCTGGATTTTGCAAAAAGCATTTGATACAGTCCCCCACAAAACCTTAATCTACAAGCTGAGGTCTGTAGGCATGGAAAATAGGGTATGTACCTGGATAGAAAACTGGCTACGGGGGCATGTCCAAAGGGTGGTGATAAATTACGTGTACTCAGAATGGTTTAGAGTGGTTAGTGGGGTACTCCAGGGCTCTGTCCTGGGGCCAATTGTTTAATTTAAAATATTCAGGGCAATAAGACAACAGCAGGATATAGAAACTTTACAAAAGGACCTAAATAAAGTAATGGAGTGGGCTACTACATGGCAAATGAAGTTTAATACTGGTAAACATAAGGTAATGCACTTGGGGGGTAAAAAATTAAACGCAATTTACTCTTTAGGGGAAGAATCTCTAGGGGCTTCCAGGATGAAGGAGGATCTAGGGGTCCTAGTAGAAGACAGACTGAGCAATAGCATGCAGTGTCAAGCTGCAGGTTCCAAAGCCAGCAGAATATTAGCATTCATTAAAAAGGGAATTTACTCCAGGAGATAAAATGATAATCCCTCCACTTTATAAAAATCTGGTTCAGTCGCTAAATTTATTCTCTGGAGAAGAGACGCTTGAGAGGGGATACCATTGTGATGTACAAATATCTCAATGGTGATCCCAGCATAAGTATGAAACTTTTCAGTCCCAGGGAGTGCAAGAGGACATGATGAGACCGGAAGAGAAGTGGTTTAACCTTAAGCTGCGTAGGGGGTTTTTCACTGTCAGGGCGGCAAGAATGTGGAACTCTTTTCCACAAATCGGTGTCGGCAGGAAGTATGTATTAGTTTTAAAAGACTCTTGGACGTGCATCTTAACGTAAACAATTTCAGGGGATATGGTAAATGATTTTTTTACACACCTACACAGGTTGAACTGGATGGACTGTTGTCTTTATTCAACCTTACCAACTGTTATAGTATAGTGTTACTATGTAACACTAATTTCTTTGCACTTTGGGAGAGGCAATATGAGGTCCAACGCCAAAACAACCTCTTTCTCAGCATCAATGAAAGCAAAGCTCATGCTGTATCGGAGCACAGAAAAGATACAAATTAATTTTGTGCTCAATGTGAGGTTTTTTATTTATTTTTTATTTAGACCTTCAAACCAAGCTGAGAATGAATGGGGCACTTAGAACAGCACTCCTGACAGTTTTAGGGATGAGGGTATCAAACAGCATAATATTAAGATTTTTTTTTCTAAAAGCATAAGAAAGTTATCTTTAAGCTTTCAATATATAAGGCATAAACCGTTACAGTCTGAAAAGTTTAGAGCAGATCAGAATGAAAGGGCAACTGATTTTGTTGCTATGGTCTGTCTTGTTTCAGACAGACCCTTTCACAAACATGAAACACTTGGGTGAAATTGAAAATACTTTATATTGCTTTACAAGTAAGGCTGTGGGTTTTTTCCCCAAATATGAGATCCTCACTCCACTGACCTTTTGGTTAAATGGCCACCTCAGAAGGGCATCGCTGGGTCCTTTCATCACCACAAAGAAGAGGGAGAGGTGTGTTCCACGTCCAGTTCCATCACCATTCAGGTATATTCGTAGACACATTTTGTAACCATATTTACTGGTATAGAAAGCTGGATAAATAGAACACAATATATTATTAGACAAATAGGTTTCCTCGTCGCCAACAACTCTACGATCCTTTCCTGCAAAAGACCTGCAGCCTTACCTCCATCTTCGCTGCTTGGGTCTTAATTCTTTATGTACTTTTATTTTTTTCCAGAGACAGGGCAATTTCCAGCATTTAGCCTAATAAACCTATAATTGGGAATCCCACCACTGGCTTAAATATATGGAGTGGGATTTACATTCTAGGCTGAACTTTCCAGCTGCTGTGCACACCGTGGTTCCTTAGTGGGCAAGCATATCAAACACACACCTGACATGTCTAAGAACTGCACAGTCCCTGTATGCTCTCCCACATGTATATCACTAACTATATCACTAAGGGTTTTGGTTGTTTGGGCACAGATACCCATTCAGTTCTGAGTATCGATGGCAACATCTTCCTCTAAAATCAATCCCAGCACTGCTGATCTCAGATAAAGAATCATACCTGATACAGCCATTAGCCCACTCATGGAAATTAAATGAGCAGAACGCTGGACAGTCTTCCCCATGTGGTCACAGTTGAACTTTTCCCATGAAAATCACTTTACAAAATAAATGCTTAAAATGGATTATTCACAGATGCCCCCTCCCTTACCTTTGTTTGCAAGTTTGTTAATTTTTAAGGTCAGTAATTGAAGTCTATGGTGCTAAGCTATGCATGCACTGGGAGTGCAATGGAACGCAGGGAAATTTTTGAAGAACATCTGTGTGGTGCTGGGCAGACCTCACAGTGAAAACTTAAGTTCCGTTTGAGGTTAGTATGGTACATTACAGACATGCTCAGAAGGTGGAAGCAGCTGAGGATACTTTGAGATCATCCAACATTCTTATCACACACATTTTTCCTGAAGCAAACAAGATAATCATTTCATGGCTTTGTGATATACAAAAAGTACAAGTACTTCAGAAGTGTGCAGTCTCGAGCACAGTGCTTATTCGTGTTTTATAAGCATAAGACATGATTTTTCTCTACCGTTAAAACTTTTGATAACACTAGATAACAAAATTATCATTTTTGGCTGAAAATAATCTGTAACGTAACCTATCACGAGCTGTTTTATAGAAATCTTCAGTTTTTGCAATTTGCAAAACCTGTTAGCTATGCTACACACATGAAAGAAACATACAAAAACACGGAACTGTTGTTATTGAAACACATCCAGTGCACCAAGTACAACTGGAATATCTGTGAAGATCCAAAAGTAGTTGATCTGCTGATTGAAATGCAGCTCGTATACAAACATGGTCAAAAGTTTTGAGAATGACACAAATATTAATTTTCACAAAGTCTGCTGCCTCAGTGTTTTTAGGTCTTTTTGTCAGATGTTACTATGGTATAATGAAGTATAATCACAAGCATTTCATAAGTGTCAAAGGCTTTTATTGACAATTACATTAAGTTTATGCAGCGAGTCAGTATTTTTTCAATAACTCTGCAATTCGCTCCTGGCATGCTGTCAAACAACTTCTAGGTCACATCCTGACTGATGGCAGCCCATCCTTGCATAATCAATGCTTGGAGTTTGCCAGAATTTGTGGGGGGGGGGTTTTTTCACCCACCTCTTGAGGCTTGACCACAAGTTCTCAATACGATTAAGGCGTTTCGTGGCCATGGATCCAACATTTCTACGTTTTGTTCCCCAAGCCACTTAGTTATCACTTTTGCCTTATAGCAAGGTGCCATCACGCTGGAAAAGGCATGGTTTGTCACCAAACTGTTCTTGGGTGGTTAGGAGAAGTTGATCTCAGAGGAAGTTTTTGTACCATTCTTTATATGTATGTAGAGTATATGCAAATTGCCACCATAAAAACTGGGGCAGCAGACTTAGTGAAATTTTATATTTGTGTCATTCTCAAAACTTTTGGCCACGGCTGTATACAAAGTATTGTTGTTACATATGCAAATGGGACAATCATGCAAGACAATTGCATCATAATAAATAAAATGTTCACTCATTTGATTCCAGGACAGAAAAATGTGGCACATGGACCACTTGTTTTCTCGGCAGACATTTTTGATTCTGCTTCGCATAAAAATCGGGCTGATGAAAAATTTCATGAAAGCGATGAAGAAAGGTGAAAGTGTTCCCAAAAATAAGTGATGCCAAGATTAAGGAAGGCATTTTTTGTTGGTCCACAGATCAGAAAAGTCATCAATGACAAGCGGCTCGAAGATCTGTTAGGGGGGCCAGAGAAAATCACCAGGAAACAATTCAAGGATGTTGAGAATTTTCTTAGCAACTACAGGGCACCTACATTCAATTTGTTGATTAACTTCTTACAGCATACACAACCATTAAGTGCAACATGTCACTGAAGATTCATTTTCTGCATTCATGCTTGGACTTTTCCCAAAAATCTAGGTGCAGTCAGTGACGAACATGGTGAAACGTTTCAACAAAACATTGCCACAATGGAAATCAGTATCTGGGCAACTGGAATCAATCAGTGCTGGCTGACTATTGTGGGACACTACAGCTAGATGACCCAAACACTGAGAAAAAACGAAAATCAACAGCACAACATTTTAACCCTGTTGAATTCACATGCTGCGTCTTGAAATTTAGGCATTTAGACATGGCATAGGCTTTGATGGTTGCAGTGTCTGAAAAGCACTGAACAGAATAACAGATGTGAAAAAAGAGCCCTTTGTACTGGAATCCACTACAGAGCAAAGGTAGTTTCACATTTACCCTAAAGTGAACATTCCTTTAAATTTAATAGTAATTCCTCCAACAGGCTGCTTTCCAGTTATTACAGTCACGTGCCACCCACACATTTGTTAAGGTCAATCATCTCCGTTAGATACCCAGTCTATGTCCTACATAAAGCCTCCAAGCTGTTAAAAGACTCACGAGGGGAGAACATGGCTGGGCAGCGGCCTACAATAGCATCCTGACGCTTCTTGGCGAACTCCGGAATTTTCCAGATAAATATGCCATCAAAGGTGGAAAGTTCTGCCTCCTGTAGCCTAGTCTCCAGTTCTACCAGCTGTAGGTCCTTCTGTCCCAACGTACGCTCCAGTTGTCTCACCTGTGAACACAAGAGATCAAAGAGAGCAAGTCATTCTTTTTATCTCACACAACTTGCTGTCTTTCCAACTATATCCCTATTGCTGCCAGTACCCTCTTCTTTTCCCTTTAAAGTGTAAGTTCAACTTCAGCAAGGATTTTCAGAACACCCCCGCAATTTTATACCCAATGAATTGTACAATCCAGAGCTCTTCCTTTTGTAAATGTGAAGGTCCTCCCATTACAGAGGCAAATGTCGTAGGTTCTCTCCAGAAACATAGCTGGCCCCTCATCTTTAGAGAAGGGGCGCCTGCGCAGTTTGAATAAGCCAGAGCGACCACTACCAAGCTAAGCTGGAGGTGGGAGAGGACACCCTGTACATACACCCAGTCTGACTGACTAGGGGACGCATTATCGTGATATTCAGCCTGTCCTGCAAATGACAGGAGGGAGAGGTATGAAGGGCCAGCAGTTTTTTTGGAGAGGACCCCCAACAGCTGCATCTGTAATAGGAGTACCTTCACCATTTACAACAAGAGATGCTCTGGTATGTACTATTTATTGGCTATAGAATCGCATTGGGGGATTTCCTGAAGGTGAACTTACACTTTATTTTCAATTAGAGTCTATAAAAATTGCATACTACCTGTACAGGTTTCCTATTACCAGGCACTGCCCGCTGTAGTTGTAAGAGGAAGCTTTCACAGTAGAAGCATGTGACAAAAGGCAGCAGCCGTATCTAGGCCTGAAAACCATCCTAAATTGCTGCATTTTCTAAACCCAGATTAAACATTACATGGACGTCAACATCAGCTGCAGAGTTTGCTGGGTACCATTAGCAGTCTTGTTTGCGCCGGGTGCAAGAAAACATGTAAGGTACATGGTGAAGTAATGCTCTTTTGCAGGTAGGCTGCTATAGTGGACAAATTAATTCATTTGGATGGTGTAGCCTGAAAGCATCAAGAAAATTAAATCTTTTCTTTGCAAAGTCTTATAGCTCACTTCAATCAATGCAAGGATTTTGAGGTGAAATAGTTGCATTTGGTGCAAACATTTCATCACCATTTGGTTTTGATTTTTTGGTAGTAAAATACACCATTGCCAATATCTGGGGAATGGTTTAATTGCCTGGATATTTTTATGAGTGTACAATGGATAGTTAGGATGAGGTTTAGAGTAGGGGATAGTTTAGTTTCAGGGATACATTCACATAAAGGGTTAGGGTTTATGAGTCAAGTCAGGGTTTAGAATTCATGCCAAAAGCTACCGACAATTTTATTTTTCCAAAAACAATTGTACCATTTGGAGACCCAATTATTTTTTTGTAGTCTTGGGACAGCTCTGGCCTCTAAATCTCCCCAAATTGCACTGTTAGTTCCAAACCTGCTCTCCACAGGCCACACAAAAATAATAGGATTTTTATAACAGCTTACCTGTAAAATCCTTTTCTTTTGATGTACATCACGGGACACAGAGCCTCAGTAATTACTGATGGGTTATATAGGGTATCACTAGGTGATTGGACACTGGTCACACCCTAAACAGGAAGTTCAATCCCCTATATAATCCCTCCCCTTACAGGGATACCTCAGTTTTGTAGCAAAGCAATATAAGTGTATTAGAAGAGGGGCGGGACCTCTGTGTCCCGTGATGTACATCAAAAGAAAAGGATTTTACAGGTAAGCTGTTCTAAAAAATCCTATTTTCTTTCTCGTACATCACGGGACACAGAGCCTCAGTAATTACTGATGGGATGTCCCAGAGCAATGCCATCTGAGGGGAGGGAATCACAACCAAGTAGGGTGTAATCAGACCTGAGGACCTTGTACAGCTGCCTGCAGCACACTATGCCCAAAGGCGATATCCTCATGCCTTCTCACAACCACCTGATAAAATCTGGTTAATGTATGGACTGAAGACCAGGTTGCGTCCTTGCAGATTTGAGCCAGAGAGGCCCGGTGATGCACCGCCCAAGAAGCACCAATAGCCCTTGTGGAATGTGCCTTGATCTGAAACGGAGGAATTTTCTGTTTCAAACCGTAAGCTTAAATAATCATCTGTCGAATCCATTTAGAAATGGTAGATTTTGACGCTGCCTGTCCTCTATTGTGACCTTCTGGCAGCACAAACAAAACATCAGTTTTGCGCACTTGAGCAGTTTCTTCCAGATAAGCTTTGACTGCTCTTACTACATCCAAAGAATGTAGGGACCTTTCTTCCGTAGAACAGGGATCAGGAAAAAAGGAAGGCAGAACAATGTCTTGGTTTAGATCAAAATCTGAAACCACCTTCGGTAAAAAACTAGGATGAGGGCGCAATACCACTCTATCCTTGTGTATAATCAAATAAGGCTCTTTACAGGAAAGAGCTGCTAATTCTGACACTCTTCTAGCAGAAGAAAAGATTACAAGAAAAAATTAATTTTCTTGTCAACAAGATTAAGGGAATCTGACGTATTGGTTCAAAAGGCTGTTTCTGTAAACTGACAGAACCAAATTCAAGTCCCAGGGGTTTAGGAGGTGCCTTAACCGGAGGATTAAGACGCGTCACCCCCTGTATAAAGTTTCGGACCAAAGAATGTGAAGCAATCGGCCGTTGAAACAATACTGACAAGGCCGAGACCTGGCCCTTGATTGTACTCAAGGCCAGCTTCATCTCTAATCCTATTTGTAGAAAATCAAGAATTCTACCTATGACATATTTTCTGGGATGCCAACCCCTGGATTCACACCAGGATATATAAGCTTTCCAGACTCTATGATAAATCATTCTGGAAGCTGGCTTCTTTGCATTGATCAAGGTAGATATCACAGGACCTGAAAGCCCACGACTCTTCAGAACGTGGGTTTCAATAGCCAAACCGTCAAATTTAGCATTTGTAAGGCAGGATGGAACACTGGACCCTGAGATAACAGGTCTGGGGAACCCACCGTCATCTTTACTATTTCTGCATACCAAGTCCTCCTGGGCCAAGCGGGGGCTACCAGAAGTACCGACTTCCTTTCCTGCCTGATCCTGCGAAGGAGTCGCGGCAGAAGCAGAATGGGTGAGAATGCATAAATCAGTGAGAACCGATGCCACGGAATCACCAACGCCTCCGTCCCGTCTGCAATAGGATCCTTTGTCCTTGCCACAAATTTGCCCTGATGATTGATATAAGCCACTGCTGTGGCATTGTCAGACTGGATCCTGACTGGGCAACCCTGTAGCCTGAGAGTCAAGGCCTTTAGGGCTAGATATGTCGCACGGATCTCCAGAATGTTGATGGGTAGGGTCCTCTTGGTTTTGGACCATACCCCTTGGAACGCAGACTGTTCCAGAACAGCTCCCCAAACCGAAAGACTGGCATCCGTTGTTACCACCGTCCAGGTGACCGGTAGAAAGGATTTCCCTCTCTGCAGGCTTTCGGATATTAACCACCAATTGAGGCTCTGACGCACTGCATAGGACAGGTGCATCGGAAAATTTAATGCCTGAACCCTCTTGTTCCAGGCCGACAGGATACTGTGTTTGCAACAGTCCTGAATAAAACTGAGCATAGGGAACTGCTTCGAACGAAGCTACCATCTTTCCCAGCCACCTCATACAAAGGCGGACAGAAGGACCCCTTTTTGGTCCTGGCTACCAGGATCAGCTCCCTTAAGGCAGTGATCTTTGTCATAAAAATACCTTCTCCTGGCTTGTATCTATGATCAGACCCAAATACGCCAGTCTTCTTACTGGTTTTAGGAAAGATCTTTCTAGGTTGAGGATCCAACCTAGGTGTTCCAGATACTTGACTGTGGTCCTCAAGTTTCCGTTCAAACAGGCTACCGACCGTTCTATCAAGAGCAGGTCGTCTAGGTATGCTATGACAGTTATACCTTGAGCCCTTAATCTGGCCAGAGGAGGAGCCAAGATCTTTGTAAACACTCGAGGTGCAGTGGCTAGCCCGAAAGGCAGAGCCACAAACTGGAAATGGCGCCCTCCTATCTCAAAGCACAGGAACTTCTGATGAGCAGGAAAAATGGACACCTGCAGATATGCATCTCTGATGTCTATCGATGCCAGAAATTCTCCTCCCTGCAGGATGGAGACTACTGTCCGAATTGATTCCATGCGAAAGGACCGAATCCTTAGGAATCGATTCAGATCCCCTAGATCCAGAATGGGTCTGACATCCCCATTTGGCTTTTGGACCGTAAAAAGGTTGGAATAGAAGCCCAACCCTTGATCCTTCGTGGGAACCACCATAATGACCTCCTGCGACAAAAGTCGCTCTAACGCTAGAAGGAGTGACTGCTTTTTCTCTGGATCTCTGGGGACACTTGATCTGAGGAAATGAGGAGAGGGAAATTCTTGGAACTCCAGTTTGTAACTTAAGGTTACCTTGGAGATTACCCATCTGTCCTGGAAGTCCTCCTGCCAGAGCTTTGAGAACTGTAGCAGTCTTCCCCCCACTCGAGCGAGTGTGGGCACCCCCTTCATAAAGAGGCCTTAGTGTCTTGTCTAGTAGACTTCTTCTCCCAGGACTTCTTTTGTCCCTGGGGTTGACTCGTTTCTTGACCCAGATGGAGGAGGCCGTCGCGACTGCCTGGAGGCCGTCGCGACTGCCTGGAGGCCGACGCCCCTGGCACTGGGAAAGAGTCAGTTTGAAAGAGGGACGCTTACTCTTTTTCTTAACAGGTAAGGAGAGTGCTTTTCCCACTAGAGATCCTTTGGATATAATTATCCAAGTCTTCTCCAAACAACCTTGCACCACGAAATGGAAACCCAGCCAGAAGCTTCTTACATGGTGCTTCATCTGACCAATTTTTCAACCGTAAGATTCTACGCATATGCACCAACCCAAGTGAAAGACGAGAGGTTTGCCTGATAGAATCTCTGATGGTGTCAACAGCAAAACATAAGGCCGCTGGAAGGTTAGCCAACCCCTGGGCCTGCTGTTCAGGTAATCCTTGAGGGCATGCTTAACGTGGTCTCTTAAGTATTGACAGACTCCGATCACTGCCACTGCAGGTTGAGCTACTGAACCTGCTGACATTTTTGCAGATTTATTAAAAAAGAAAAACTGAAATATCACATGGTCCTGACTATTCAGACCCTTTGCTGTGACATATATATATATATATATATACATATATATATATATATATATATATATTATATATTATATATATATATATATATATACATACACATATAACTCAGGTGCTGTCCATTTCTTCTGATCATCTTTGAGATGGTTCTACACCCTCATTTGAGTCCAGCTGTGCTTGATTATACTGATTGGACTTGATTAGGAAAGCCACACACCTGTCTATATAAGACCTTACAGCTCACAGTGCATGTCAGAGCAAATGAGAATCATGAGGTCAAAGGAACTGCCTGAAGAGCTCAGAGACAGAATTGTGGCAAGGCACAGATCTGGCCAAGGTTAAAAAAAAAAAAAATTTCTGCTGCACTTAAGGTTCCTAAGAGCACAGTGGCGTCCATAATCCTTAAATGGAAGACATTTAGGACGACCAGAACCCTTCCTAGAGCTGGCCGTCCGGCCAAACTGAGCTATCAGGGGAGAAGAGCCTTAGTGAGAGAGATAAAGAAGAACCCAAAGATCACTGTGGCTGAACTCCAGAGATGCAGTTGGGAGATGGGAGAAAGTTGTAGAAAGTCAACCATCACTGCAGCCCTCCGCCAGTCGGGGCTTTATGGCAGAGTGGCCCGACGGAAGCCTCTCCTCAGTGCAAGACACATGAAAGCCCGAATGAAGTTTGCTAAAAAAACACCAGAAGGACTCAAAGATGGCGAGAAATAAAATTCTTTGGTCTGATAAGACCAAGATAGAACTTTTTTTTTTTACGTTATAACAAACTTTTTATTTGCAAGATTGTACATAATACATGAAAAGCATTGGTACACATGTTTAACATCTTACAGAAGATATTCCGTACTCAAGGAACATGATACATACACATACACTTCTATCCTGTGGTTAGTACTTTAGGTTCATATATAATCCGTACACTTCCACACTCATATTTAGTAAGTATCAGGATAAGCACCATTTATGTGCATGTCGTAGACTCTTGTAACCATCTATCCCATATTCTGTTATACTTGTTTGGACAACCTGAGCTACTGAACCTGCTAAGGAGAAAACATCCTTCAACAGGGATTCCATCCTTTTATCCACAGGATCCATGAGCATTGTCTACAGGACAAGTCAGACTTTTATTCACGAAGGAAATGGCGGCGTCAACAGCCGGTATCCCCCACCTCTTTGTAAACTTTTCTTCCATAGGATAAAGTGTTAAACGTTTTTTTTCTGCCGAAAAAGTTTTCATCTGGGTGATCCCACTCAGAATAAATGAGCTTTTTCAAATAAATTATGAACAGGAAAAGTATGTGATGTTTGAGGAGGTTTCAGTGACCCCAAAGAAGAAGAGGGTTCTTTAACTGATTCAGATACGGGCAACTTAAATGTGGAGCGAACCAATCCAGCAAGGATCTGTACTAAGACTTTCTCATCCTGAGAAGCCGAAGAGGGTCCCTCTCCACCTGATCCCTCAGAGAAGGAATCATCCGTCCCATCCCGATCCTCTGAAAGGGATTCTTCTCCCTTATTCCAGAGCTCCTCTGCCTGAGGGTCCTGGGTAACTGAGTGAAGATGCAACTATGGCCATTAATCTTTCCTCTAAACCATTAATGGTTGAGGAAAAAACCTACTGTGTAATGTATACAGGGGCTGAAGTGCCAGAAGCAGGTGTAGCCCCTGACCCCAACGGCTCTCCCTGGCTAGCCGTCCCTGGCCCCTCAGGGGGGGAAGGTGCTGCAGAAAGGGGGTCCTCAGAACCTGAAGGAGATCCCCTAGAGCCTCTGGTTCTTGGGGTATTTGAACCTCTTCTACCCATAGTGCAAAGCAACAAGGTGGAGGTATCACAAAATGAACACCGACTGCTGAGCGATGTAGTCCAGCAACAGCCCTGCTACCAATGCCCAGTCTAGTGTTTCCTTAGTAAATGCTGCCTAGGAGAATGCCTGTGTCCCACCTTACATGCGACCGTCAGCTCTGTGTCCCTCCAAAGGCTGTGTGCACCTGTAAAATGTGCCTTTAATAGCCTTGCAGGCGGCAATGTGGGCATCTGAGCACGCTGGACGCCGTGCTGACGCTCCGCCCCCCCGCCTCGTTTTTCAAACAAACCTGCGCTTCCCGCGCGAGCCGACCCTCCGGGACAAGCGAGGAGGAAGGCTGGGGGTGGAGGAGGAAGGAGAGTGGCCGGCAGTGATGGGGCCTGCACGTGGCAATGGCGGCGGTGATAGTGCGGTATACTACCGCCTCACAGAGGAGAACCCCCCATCCCATCCTACCTGAAGCTCGGCTGGAGGAGCTTTGTGCAGCGTGAACATCGAGACAGACAATCAGAAAGAGAAGGTATGTGCTCTTGGCAGCCCCCGGTGGCGACAATAGGCATAGCATGCATTTACTTAAAGGAGAAACCTACTAGAATTAAAAAATTCTGTGGAACCTCCCTTACCGTATCCAGCTGCAGGGTTCTGTTTATACAGACCCAATCTTCACCTCTCAAGGTGGGCTCCGTTTGGAAAACCTTCAGAGACTGGGGCCCCCTACAGATAGGGGGATCCGCAGTTCTGGGCCTGTAAAGCACCCAGCCAGAAATAAGGCTAGAAAGAACATTTTCTGAAATGCGGGGTCCAGCTCTCTAAAAAGAGGAAGCATTACAGGTAAAACCTTGTTTCTTCGGACACGAGGCCCGGGTACCATCCAATTTGGCCTAGAAAGAACACTTTGAAATGGATCTGGTTCGCCTGGCTTGCCCCAGTATAGGATATAGGATATTCCCTTTGGAGCTCAGCACAGGACATCTTTACACGTCCAACACCTAAGACACTGGCTAACAAACTGAGGTATCCCTTTAAGGGGAGGGATTATATAGGGGGTTGAACTTCCTGTTTAGGGTGTGACCAGTGTCCAATCACCTAGTGATACCCTATATAACCCATCAGTAATTACTGAGGCTCTGTGTTCCGTGATGTACAAGAAAGAAAAGTTAATTTTAAGTTTCCTGATGAATAAGCCTCCAAGTATTCTGAAAGTATGACCCTCAAAACATAAGGCTTCAAACCCACAGAGAAGACTCCAGGCAGCTTGCCAGACTCACCTTGTTTGTAAGGCTATCAATCTTCTCCTGATCTGTCCTCCGCAGCTTAATGGCCTCCTCTGTGACCACGCTCGCCCTCTCCACCTCTTTGTTGAGGACACAGACAATATTTTCCATCACTGTGCTCTTCTTCTCCAATGTCTCAAGCTTCCGCTGCAAATCTGGGGCTTTGGCAAATTCTGGTGTTGAATGCAATGCAGTCAGGGAAGCTGGGCTGCCCTGCATGGACATTGACCCCAGACGTTGGGTGACATCAATAATCTCCTTCCTGTGTGGCTGGATGAACTCCCACACTTTAGCCAAGTGCTCCGGCAAGAACTTGGTCTCGTGCTCCAGGCACTTATCATTCTCCACCTATGAACACACAAATACATGAGGCTACTGAGTGGTTGAAGAATCAGCTTAACCAATATTCATTAGGACCTACATTCGTATAAAATGGAAACTCAGCAATTACAAAAAAAGAAATTATGTCAAAGCGGTGACCATTACGTGGGCTGCAGTGTGTTAATATATCTGCAACACGTTTGGTTAAAGGGGTTGTAAAGGTAAACATTTTTTCACCTTAATGCATTCTATGCACTAAGGTGAAAAAACTTCTGACAATACCGCCGCCCCCAGCCCCCCCGTTTTACTTACCTGACGCCTCGAAAGTCAGCTTCTCGTTCCCGACATCTATTCCTCCGCTCACCCTGGCCGCTGATTGGCTACAGTGGATAGATTGGAAGCAGCGCAGCCATTGGCTCGCGCTGCTGTCAATCACATCCAATGACGCGGCGCGCTGGGGGGCGGGGCCGAGTGATACAGTGAGCGGCTATAGCCGCCGGCTGTATCACGGGAGCGCGCCCGCAAGCACTAACCACCATGCGAGGGAGCACGCATTAAGGTGGTTAATGCTTGCGGGGAGGAGCTGAAACAGCCGCCGAGGGACCCCAGAAGACCAGGTTCAGGGCCACTCTGTGCAGAACGAGCTGCACAGTGAAGGTAAGTATAACATGTTTGTTATTTTTTTAAAAAAAAAATTTTACCTTTACAACCCCTTTAAGGTGAATCCAGAGCTTCCCGACATCAATACAGGACCCCTTGACCTAACAAAGGTGAACATTCTCCTACAACAACCAGGTAGTAAGATGGGCGCTTTACAACCACTTTAAGCTGGCTGCATCATGAACCAAAATTTGCTTATCTATGACAGTCACTCTGTCCTTATGATTCTGACATAGCTCAAAGGCAATCTACATAAGAAAAGAGAAATAGCACCACATTTGTGCTGGCTAGAAGGATGGAAGATTTCAGACTGCTTTCTTTTTATTTCAAGTTCATGCAGCACATCTAGAACCTTATGGGAATCTTAAAAGGGGTTGTAAACCCTCTGTGTTTTTCACCTTAATTCATTTTATGCACTAAGGTGAAAAAACTCCTTTAGTGTAGCAGCCCCCAGAGCCCCCCTTTTACTTACCTGAACCCTGTTTTTCCAGCGCCAGTGACGAGCACACCCGCTCCAGCTGGTGTCTTAAGTCCTGATTGGATAGATTGATAGCAGCGCAGCCATTGGTTCCTGCTGCTGTCAATAAAATGTAATGATGTTGGAGCCAGGGGGGCGGGGCCAAGTCTTGCTGTCTGTCAATGGACGCAGTAGCAGGACTTGGGAGTGCGCCCGCATGAGTGTCCCCAGTGAAGCGCTTTCCCATCAGAACACTACTCATATTTGGTGAAATAAAGAGCCCCATTGTTTATACGTGTTCAGTTTGCACCTACTACATTGTAATAACTCTGATCAGCCACCATGGTCACTGCACAACAATGAGCAACAATTTACCATTTCTGTGCAACCAGCCACCAAATACCGACAGGGCACTCTGCACCGGCCACATGACTTCACATGATCCGGCAACTAAGAAAGAAGAACAGAACAGTAGTCAGATACAATTATGTGTAACCCATCACATCCATTTAATGTGATGGTATAACGCTTTGCAGTTTTTTAGTATCAAACTCTAATAAACGTTTGTTTATGCTGCAAAATGTTGAAATATTGCTGTCATCATCACAATGACTTCTGTAAGGGAGAGGAAATCCTCCCTCTCCCAAAAAAAATGTTAGAAATTTCCACCATGACACTTGTCCTAATTTTGAGTTCTCTCCCATTCTGGTGACAACTTTCAAATTTTGGTTTTCCCCTCAATATTCTATCCTCCATAAAAATCCCTTTCAGCAGGAGATATTTTTCACCTGAATAATTTATATTTTCACTACCAATTGATTCAACTTTTGCTGCTACTTTTCAAATCGCTATTGTTTGCTTTGTGTAAAATCTATATAAAAACAGAATGTGATCATTTACAAATCTCAAACCCATATTTTATTCACAATAGAAGACATACACTACCTGCCTGGAGTTTGCATGTTCTCCCTGTGCCTGCATGGGTTTCCCCTGGGTACTCAGGTTTCCTCCCACACTCCAAAGACATGCTGGTAGGTTAATTGGCTTCTGTCAAAATTGGCCCTAGTATATGTTAGGGACCTTAGATTGTAAGCTCCTTGAGGGTAGGGACCGATGTGAACGTACAATGTATATGTAAAGCGCTGCGTAAATTAACGGCGCTATACAAGTACCTTAAATAATAATAATATCAAATGTTTAACCACTTTCTGCCAAATCACGTACCTGTACCTTGTTTGACTTCAATTGGTTGTACCGGAGCGATGCATGCAGCTGCAGGTACCGTTTTTTAGAGCAGACGGTCGGCTCTCTTGCAATAAACAACCGGATGCAGCTAAACAGCCACTTGATTGTTATCACAAGAAGCGGGAGGAGACGTTTAGCATGCCCCCCCCCCTCCCCCCCATCTCCTTCTGCCACTCACCCGGGCTCTCCCACAATACTAGGGGACCCGAGCGGGCAGCCGGCACACCTGCTGGCTAACCAGAGACCCGAAGAAAGCCGGGAAAGGCTTTGATCGGGTCTTGGATGTAGTAACCCGGAAGCGACGTCATGACATAATTTCCAGTTTACTGGAGTCTTAAAGGAACCAGTTTAAAAAAAAAAATTAAAAAAAAAAAAAATCGAAAACATTTAAAAACACCGCTTTTATGCTCGGTACACACGATAGGATTTTCTGACAACAAAATCCATGGATTTTTTTCCGAAGGATGTTGGCTCAAACTTGTCTTGCATACACACGGTCACACAAATGTTGTCGGAAATTCCGAACGTCAAGAATGCAGTGACGTACAACACATATGACGAGCCGAGAAAAATGAAGTTCAATAGCCAGTGCGGCTCCTTCTGCTTGATTCCGAGCATACGTGGACTTTTGTGCGTCGGAATTGTGTACACACGATCGGAATTTCCGGCAAGTTTCGTTGTCGGAAAATTTGAGAACCTGCTCTCAAACATTTGTTGGCGGAAATTCCGACAACAAATGTTCTATGGAGCATACACACGGTAGACTTCCCGACAACAAGCTCACATCCAACATTTGTTGTCGGAAAATCCTATCGCGTGTACAGGGCATAAGTGTTTTGAATGCTTTCAAGTGCAAAGGAGGGATTTTGGGTCTTTTAGACCCCAGATGCCTCCATAAGTATACCTGTCACGTGCCTATTGCTGTCACAAGGTGACAGCAATAAAAAAATAATAATTTAAAGCATCAGTGTAAAAAAAAAAAAAAGTGCCCCTGTCCTAGCACGCAAAGACAAATGCGTGCATCAGCCCTGAACGCAAGCAAACCTCGATCCTCCCACACGTGAGGCATCACCGAGAAAGTCAGATCATGGGCAGCAATTCTAGCACCAGCCCTCCTCTGTACATCTAAAGCGGTAACCTGTAAAGGTTTTTAAAGCATCACCTATGAATAGTAGAATTGACGTAGTTTGTCACGTTGTGCATTTTTTTAAAGGGTGACATGTTTGTTATCTATTTACTCAGCGTGTTATATCTTTTATATTTTACAAAAAAAATTACGTAAAAAATTACATATTGCTTTTTTTGTATTAAAATTAAAAATTCCCAAAAACTACGTTTGAAATAACGCTGCGCAAATACTGTGTGACATAAAAAATTCCAAAATCCACCATTTTATTCCCTTGGGTCTGTGCTAAAAAAAAAAAAAAAATTGTATAATGTTATGGGGGTTATAAGTAATTTTCTAGCAAAAAATACCAATTTAAACTTGTAAACAAAAAGTGCCAGAAAAAGCATGGCCTTCAAGTGGTTAAACTGAAAAAAAATGTACCATTTTGTGAAAGAAAATTTAAATTTGATATTGATGGCAGTAAAACATCTAAAAAAAGTTGGGACAGGGCCATGTCTACCACTGTAGCATCACCTCTTCTTATAACAAGACAGTGAATGTCTAGGAACTGAGAAGACTAGTACTAAAGTCCTGGGAGAGGAATTTTGTCCCATTCTTGCCCAATATACGATTTTAACTTCTCAATAGTCCTGGGTCTTTGTATTTTTCATTTCAAGATGCGCCAAATATTTTTGGTTAATAAAAGGTCTGGACTGAAGGCAGGTCAGTCAAGCGCCCAGACTCTTCTGCTATGAAGCCATGTTGTTGTCATAAATGCACTATGCAGTTTAGCATTGTCCTGAAATATGCAAGGCCTTCCCTGAATAAGACATCATCTGGATGGGAGCATATGCTGCTCTAAAAACCTTGATATATCTTTCAGCATTGATGATGTCTTTCCAGATGTGCAAGCTGCCTGTTCCATACGCACAAATGCACCCCCAATACCATAAGAGATGCAGGCTTTTGAACTGAGCACTGAGAACAAGCCAGAAGGTCCCTCTCCTCTTTAGTCCAGAGGACGCAGCACTCATGGTTGCCAAAAAGAATGTCAAATTTTAAATCTTCTGACCACAGAAAGTTTTCCACTTTGCAACAGACCATTTTAAATGGGCTTCCGCCCAGAGAAGATGGCAGCATTTCTAGATCATGTTCAGATATGGCTTCCTTGCAGGACAGAGCTTTACCTTGGTTTTTGGATGGCACGGTGAACTATGTTCATAGACAGTGATTTTTAGAAGTAGTATTCCCGAGATCATGCAGTAAAGTCCATCACAGAATCATGCCGGTTTGTAATGCAGTGCCGTCATAGGGCCCGAAGATTATGGGCACCCAATATTGCATCTCGGTCTTGTCCCTTGCACACAGAGATTTCTCCAGATTCACAGAATCCTTTGATGATATGTACTGTAGATGAAATATTTAAAAGTATTTGCAATTTTACACTGCAAAACATTATTCTGAATTTGTTCGACAATTTTTTGATGCAGCTTTTCAAAGATTGGTGAACCTTTTTCGATCTTTACTTCTGAGACATTATGACTCTCTAAGATGCTCTCTTTATACCCAATGAGGTTATTGACCTGTTGACAATTAACCTTATTAATTACCAAATGTTCTTCAAGCTCTTCCTAGTCAGTTCCACTTACTTTGCCAACTCTGTTGCCCTGCCCTAACTTTTTTGAGATGTGTTGCTGCCATCAATTTTAAAATTACCTTATTTTCTTTAAATGGTACATTTTCAGAGTTTAACCACTTCAATACCAGGCACTTAGACACCTTCCCGCCCAGCCCAATTTTCACCTTTCAGCGCTGTTGCAATTTGAATGACAATTGCGCGGTCATGCTACACTGTACCCAAACAAATTTTTTATCATTTTGTTCCCACAAATAGAGCTTTCTTTTGGTGGTATTTGATCACCTCTGCGGTTTTTATTTTTTGCGCAACAAATAAAAAAAGACCGAAAATTTCGAAAAAAAACAAGTTTTTCTTTGTTTCTGTTAAATTTTTTTGTAAATAAGCACGCTTTCTCCTTCAATAATGGGCACTGATACGGCGGCACAGATGGGCACTGATACGGCGGCACTGATGGGCACCGATGAGGTGGCACCGATGAGGTGGCACTAACGGGCACTGATGATGGGCACTGATAGGCAGCACTGATGGGCACTGATAGGTGGCACTGATAGGTGGCACTGGTATGCGGCACTGATGGGCACTCATAGGTGGCACCGATGGGCACACATAGGCGGCACTGATGGGCACTCGTAGGTGGCATTGATTGGTATATATGGGTGGTACTGATGGGTACGTATGTGTGGCACTGATGTGTGGCACTGATGGGCACTGATAGGTGGGCACTGATGGGCACAGGTGGCACAGATGGGCAATGACAGGTGGCACAGATGGGCAATGACAGGTGGCACAGATGGGCAATGACAGGTGGCACAGATGGGCAATGACAGGTGGCACTGATAGAGCATTGCTGGGCAGATCTGGGCATATTATGGACATAATAGTGCCAATCAGTGCCCATTTGTGGGCACTGATTGGCACAGATTGGGCACATGTGGATGGCCATGGGGTACATACCTGGCCATCCACGTTGCCCCTTCCCTGGTGGTCCTAGTGGCATCCCTGGTAGTCCAGTGGGGTGATCTGAGGGGGGGCTGCACTGATAAACAATCAGCGCAGACCCCCCCTGCCAGGAGAGCCGCCGATCGGCTCTCCTCTACTCGCGTCTGTCAGACGCGAGTGAGGAAGAGCCGATCAACGGCTCTTCCTATTGACAGCGTGATCAGCCGTGATTGGACACGGCTGATCACGTGGTAAAGAGCCTCCGCCGGAGGCTTTTTACCAAGATCAGTGTAGCGGTGTGTCAGACTGACACACCGCTCCACCGATCGCCGCGATGCGCGCCCCCGGGGGCGCGCTGCGGCATGTTATCCTGCTGGACGTCATATGACGTCCAGTCAGGATAACACAACCACTTCCCGGACGTCAATCCGCTATAGGGCGGGCGGGAAGTGGTTAAATATTTTCTATTGTGGATAAAATATGGGTTTATGAGATTTGCAAAATATTGCATTCTGTTTTTATGTAGATTTTACACAGCGTCTGAACCTTTTTGGAACTGGGATTGTAATGTATATATTTATATAATTTTTTAATAAATAGATATCGGCTGATATAGTTAACATATTTGTAAATATACATTTTTTACCAATGTGTTTATTATTAGTCCTGATGAAGGAAACCTAGGATACTGAAACCTGTGGTTCTCTTGAATCCATCAGTAAACATTTAAATGAAAGAAAGATTGCGGTAGCATAGTAGATTACTTTGCACACAGGCAATAAAGAGTGTACTGCTTGCATTGTTTTTTTCTCATGAATACACACACAGGACTGTTGAGGGTGCTCTTTTCTTTGGACCCAACACCCTCAAGAAACCAATTTCTCCAGCAATAAAATATGATAGGGGTTCTCATCCTCTTCCAAAACTAAAAGTTCTTGCTCCAGATAATATTATATCATATAGAAATGTTCCTTCTTGGAAAATCCCTGTGTCCGGGGTTAACCCTTCCTTTTGCTTGTGGGGAACAGAAGGGGAGGTTAAATAAACATGGATTTTGTCAGTCCTTTGGATGAATAGTGGGAAACTGTTTTGCGGTTCCCAACATATTCAAGGATTGGTAAGACAGACATCACAAGACAGCCACCCTCCTACTACCACCGTTAACAGCATCAAAATCAATGCCATGGTGTAGCAGAAATTCCTTCTTCATATCCTGTATGCACAGGTTTTTTCACAAACCTCTGCCTCCCCCCATTTTGTTTGCAGGTGTCTCCTTTGCCTAGCCAGTTGCAAAAGAAGAAAGCAGTGTGTGCTAGCTCCAGACCAGGTCTGTGTACATCCACTGAAACATGCCAAAAAGTGCTCCCAGCTCCTGACAGAGAGCTGCAGGAGCCAATCTCTCACCTATCCCCTTCAACTAGGAGGTTCAGGATACCAGTGTGGATAATGGAGGAACCAACTGCAGGGAAAGCAGGTAGGTGTTTTGGGACAGGGGAAGCTTGTAATGGTACTGGAGCATTTTCAAACTTAATGCTGTGAATGCATTAAGGTAAAAACCATTAAGCCTTTAGTACTACCAGTGGGGAACCAGTGATGATAGAAAAATGGAGGAGCACCAACCAACCTTTAGGTTACCTACAAATCAGCAAGTGTGGGATAAGTATTAGCCTGATAGTCCAGATGGTCCTTTAGTTTGAGAGGGGTAATTAAGGTAAGAGAAGGGTCAGCGGTTAACAGATTAGGGGGAGTAATAAGGCCAAGTGCTGAATTCAAGTTAAGAGGTTCAATTCCTTATACATTTTATCCCAAGCAAAAACAGAAAAAATTTGATCTGGTTGGCGTACCACAATTTCCGTGTTTAGTGAGCAGATCAACATGCAACTGTAATGTGTTTGCAGTGGGCTTTTATACATTATTTCTGCTTTTTCTTTGTTACTATGTTGCTTTCACATGGGGTTGTGGTGCATTTTTGTGTTGCATTCAGGCATGATTACAGTATGTGTGAAAAAATTGTGTACGCTGTACTTTTTTTATTTTATTTTATAGTGCACATAAAAGCACCACAATGGTGTTAACTAGGTTCATAGAAATACATCAATTTTTCTTACATATGCATGTGTACTGCATTTAAAAAAAAGTGCTTGATTGCATCTGGTGTAAACAAGCCCCAAATCTAGTTTTTGGAGACCAAACTAAATTCTAAGGAAACAAAACTACCTTTTCTCTAGGGATCTTTTTCTTTCCACAGCCTTCACACGTCATGGGGAATTTAGGGCAGATCTCATCATGAGCCTATAAATACCAGAAACAGAGTGAGTAAAATGGTGATCAGCACAAACTGATAAAACTGGACATATACTATACAATCTGCTTGTACAATCTCATTAAGATTTACCACCCACTATATAGTACAAAAGCCTGCCTGCTTTGATATAAACAGCATTGTTTACAACCCAATTCTAGGCAAAATGAAAATTACATGTGCATTGTGCTTCAATTAACCGCTGCACACTTAAACCCCCTTAATAACCAGACCAGTTTTCAGCTTTCAGTGCTCTCACATTTTGAATGACAATTACTCAGTCATGCAACACTGTACCTATGTGAAATTTTTGTCCTTTCTTTCACACAAATAGAGCTTACTTTTGGTGGTATTTAATCACTGCTGGGTTTTTTATTTTTTGCGCTATAAAAGAAAAAAAGACCGAAAATTCTGTAAAAAAATTCATTTTTCTTCTTTTCTGTTATAAAATTTTGCAAATTAGTAATTTTTCTTCATAGATTTTGGCCAAAATTTATACCGCTACATAGCTTTGGTAAAAATAACCCAAAATGGTGTATATTATTTGGTCTTTGTGAAAGTTAGAGAGTCCAAAAGCTATGGTGCCAATATCTGAAAATTGATTACACCTGAAGTACTGACGGCCTATCTAATTTCTTGAGACCCTAACATGCCAGAAAAGTACAAATACCCCCCAAATGACCCCTTTTTGGAAAGAAGACATTCCAAGGTATTTAGATAGATGCATGGTGAGTTTTTTGAAGTTGTCATTTTTTCCCACAATTCTTTGAAAAATCAAGATTTTTCTTTTTCTTTTTTTTTTTCACAAAATTATCATATTAGCAGATTATTTCTCACACACAGCATATGCATACCACAAATTACACCCCAAAACACATTCTGCTATTACTCCAGAGTATGGCGATACCACATGTGAGAGACTTTTACACAGCTTGGCCACATACAGAGGCCCAACATGCAGGGAGCACCTTCAGGCGTTCTGGAGCACCCAGGCCAATTCTGACATTTCTCTCCTACATGTAAAAATCATAATTTATTTGTTGGAAAATTGCATAGAACCCCAAAACATTATATATTTTTTTTAGCAAAGACCCTAGAGAATACAATGGCGGTCATTGCAACTTTTTATCTTGCACAGTATTTGCGCAGCAATTTTTCGAACCCATTTTTTTTTGGAAAAATACGTTTTGTGCTTCTTTTTAAAAAAAGAAACAAAACAGTAAAGTTAGCCCAATATTTTTGCATTATGTGAAAGATCAAGTTATGCTGAGTAAAAAGATACCCAACATGTCACCCTTCAAAATTGCACACGCTCGTGGAATGGCGCCAAACTTCACTACTTAAAAATCCCCATAGGCGACCCTATAAAAAATATTTTACAGGTTACAGGTTTTGAGTTACAGAGGAGGTCTAGGGCCAAAATTATTGCTCTCGCTCTACTGATCGCAGCGATACCTCACATGTGTGGTTTAAACACCGTTTTCATATGTGGGCGGGACTAACTTATGCGTTCGCTTTTGCATGCGAGCACACGGGGACAGGGGTGCTTTAAAATTTTTTCTATTTTTTTATTGTTCATTTTACTTTATTTTAGTTTGACGCTTTCTTCCAAAAAATACATTTTTTGATCACTTTTATTCCTATTACAAGGAATGTAAACATCGCTTGTAATAGGAATATGGCATGACAGGTCCTCTTTACAGTGAGATATGGGGTCAAGATCCCACATCTCACCTCTAGGCTGGGAAGCCTGAATTTAAAAAAAACAAAAAAAACGATCCTGGCTTTGATCGTAGCGGTGAGTCGGTAGAAGCACCTTGAGGGCAGCGGGAGGGGGGACGCCCCCTCTCGCAAGAACGATCAAGCAGTGGAACAGCCGCTATGATCATTCTTATGGTGTAGGGAAGGGAATCGCCGGCTGAAAAAGCTGATATCTGAATGATGCCTGTAGCTGCAGGCATCATTCAGATATCCCCGCACAAAGTCAAGGATGTCATATGAAAGCCGGCGGGCAGTGGTTAAAACGCATTTTTTTTTAACACAAAGTTGCCCATTTATACAATGTTTCTAACACATAGCATGTAAATAACCAAAAATGACACCCCAAAAAAGATTCTCCTACTCCTCCGGAGTACGGCGATACCACATGTGTGAGACTTCCACAGCCTGGCCACATACAGAGGCCGAGTACAGCCGAGTATGGCTGGGTATGACTGAGCATGGCTGGGTATCACAGAGTATGGCAGAGTATGGCACGGTATTGCAGAGTATTGCAGGGCATTGCAGAGTATTGCAGGGCATTGCGGGGTATTGCAGAGCATGGGGGGGATGGCTGAACATGGATGGCTGGATGTAACTGAGTCATTGTCACAGAGCAGCGCTGTGGGCACTACACATCCAGCCCACAGCACTGCTGCCATCCATAGTTACATAGTTACATAGTAGGTGAGGTTGAAAAAAGACACAAGTCCATCAAGTCCAACCTATGTGTGTGATTATGTGTCAGTATTACATTACATATCCCTGTATATTGCGGTCATTCAGGTGATTATCTAATAGTTTCTTGAAGCTATCAATGCTCCCCGCTGAGACCACCGCCTGTGGAAGGGAATTCCACATCCTTGCCGCTCTTACAGTAAAGAACCCTCTACGTAGTTTAAGGTTAAACCTCTTTTCTTCTAATTGTAATGAGTGGCCACGAGTCTTATTAAACTCTCTTCTGCGAAAAAGTTTTATCCCTATTGTGGGGTCACCAGTACAGTATTTGTAAATTGAAATCATATCCCCTCTCAAGCGTCTCTTCTCCAGAGAGAATAAGTTCAGTGCTCGCAACCTTTCCTCATAACTAAGATCCTCCAGACCCTTTATTAGCTTTGTTGCCCTTCTTTGTACTCGCTCCATTTCCAGTACGTCCCTCCTGAGTACTGGTGCCCAGAACTGGACAGCATACTCCAGGTGCGGCCGGACCAGAGTCTTGTAGAGCGGGAGAATTATCGTTTTATCTCTGGAGTTGATCCCCCTTTTAATGCATGCCAATATTCTGTTTGCATTGCATGCCATTGCTGAGCCTATCATCCACTAGGACCCCAAAGTCCTTTTCCATCCTAGATTCCCCCAGAGGTTCTCCCCCCAGTGTATAGATTGCATTCATATTTTTGCCACCCAAATGCATTATTTTACATTTTTCTACATTGAACCTCATTTGCCATGTAGTCGCCCACCCCATTAATTTGTTCAGGTCTTTTTGCAAGATTTCCACATCCTGCGGAGAAGTTATTGCCCTGCTTAGCTTAGTATCGTCTGCAAATACAGAGATGGAACTGTTTATCCCATCCTCCAGGTCGTTTATGAACAAATTAAATAGGATTGGTCCCAGCACAGAACCCTGGGGGACCCCACTACCCACCCCTGACCATTCTGAGTACTCCCCATTTATCACCACCCTCTAAACACGCCCTTGTAGCCAGTTTTCAATCCATGTACTCACCCTATGGTCCATGCCAACGCACCTTATTTTGTACAGTAAACGTTTATGGGGAAGTGTGTCAAATGCTTTTGCAAAATCCAGATACACCACGTCTACGGGCCTTCCTTTATCTAGATGGCAACTCACCTCCTCAAAGAAGGTTAATAGATTGGTTTGGCAAGAACGATTCTTCATGAATCCATGCTGATTACTGCTAATGATATCATTCTTATTACTAAAATCTTGTATATAGTCCCTTATCATCCCCTCCAAGAGTTTACATACTATTGATGTTAGGCTAACTGGTCTGTAATTCCCAGGGATGTTTTTTGGGCCCTTTTTAAATATTGGTGCTACATTGGCTTTTCTCCAATCAGCTGGTACCATTCCAGTCAATAGACTGTCTGTAAAAATTAGGAACAACGGTCTGGCAATCACCTGACTGAGTTCCCTAAGTACCCTCGGATGCAAGCCATCTGGTCCCGGTGATTTATTAATGTTAAGTTTCTCAAGTCTAATTTTAATTCCGTCCTCTGTTAACCATGTAGGTGCTTCCTGTGTTGTGTCATGAGGATAAACACTGCAGTTTTGGTTACTGAAGCCCCCCGATTCACTCGTGAAGACTGAGGAGAAGAATAAATTCAATACCTCTGCCATCTCCCCATCCTTTGTAACCAGATGTCCTTCCTCATTCTTTATGGGGCCAATATGGTCTGTCCTCCCTTTTTTACTGTTTACATACTTAAAGAATTTCTTGGGATTTTTTTTTTTGTACCAATCGGTACACAGAGGGGAGGGAGGAACCGGCGTCATGACATGACGCCGGTTTGTTTACATGTGATCGCTCAGTCATTTGACGGAGCGAGCACATGGTAAAGGGCCGCTATCAGCGGCCGTTTACCGTGATCCGCGATGCGCCGGGTCCCCCGGACCCGGCGGTCACAGATGTTCTCAGGTGCGCGCCCCCAGGGGGCGCACGAGGGCGGGATTCTGGAAAGGACGTCATAGTACACCCTCCCGGGGTTAGGCAACCGCCCTGTAGCCGTCATTCGGCTATGGGCTGGTTGCTAAGTGGTTAAAAACAAAACCTACGAAGCAGTCCCAGGTATATTAGCCTTCATACCCCAATGAATCCTATATAATGGGGGGGCTAATAGCGTTCATAATAGTCCATAATAAAAAGGCATGACACTAAGTGTGCAACACAGTAGGACAACACAGGGGGCACCACTAAGTGCATTATTAAAAGACAATTTTAATGGAGCAGCCAATTCAACACTCACATAAATCTAGCTGGTTCGACAAAGGAACTGATTGGTGCTCCAAAACGCGTTACCAAAACAACAGGATCGTCCCTCGGCGTAATGTCACTTCTGGTTCCGCACTCCATGGTGGTTCCAGATGCCATTCTACCCCAACTGACAAGAGTCTCCCTGGCTCATCTCCCGATGGTGCTAGCTGCTTCTCTTTTGAATCCGGATGATCTCCCACTGCTGTTACTACATTTACAAGCATTCCCTTATGGATTTATGTGAGTGTTGAATTGGCTGCTCTGTTAAAGTTGTCTTTTAATACTGCACTTAGTGGCGCCCCCTGTGTTGTCCCATTGTGCTTTAATTACCTCTCAGCATTGATTGCAAACAACTCTTCCAAATGCAGGCCACAGATCGTGGTTGCAGGAAAGAAAATCACTCAATTCCCCCATCAATACAGTCAGTGTACTTCTGGTGGGGGCACAGGGAGCCGTCCATGCCAGGAGAACACCGTATATATTGCTAGCTGCTAAAGCCACTGGCAATCACTTGCTAAAAATGCAACAGGTGACAACACTCTGACATTATTGCATTGTAACCCTGTTAAATCAATCAGGTGTGGTTTGCCGCTGTCACCATCAGGAAGACCGCCTTGAGAAATCAAATGCAGCAATGGTTGGATTATATGTATAAGCCAAATCGTGACTGACATTTCAATGCTTCTGGTTAGGGAAGTACCCTACACAGTCATTTGCCATTATTTCCTTACAGCCATGAGCTTATCCTTCATCACAATATTCTTTGTTGTAACCCACTGTTGAATACTTATGTTAACTGTTCTACTGTGGATGGGAACTTGCCACAAGGGCCCAAGCTGCCCAACATCTGCAACATTAATTTGGTTCAGGAAATACTGAGGTATTAAAAAAAATAAGCTATGATTCTGCTGTACTAGCGAAGACCTTTTGATGTTTTTTCTTTCCTAAGTCTATCAGGTCATGTTTTATGCCCATCTTCTAATCCAGGGGTCTCCAAATTTTATAAACAAAGGGCCTGTTTACAGTCCTTCAGACTTTAGGGGGGGTGGACTGTGGCCATTGGGAGTGGAAATTCATCATTGGTGTCAGTGGGAAGAATAGTGCCCCCATCATTGGTGTCAGTGGGAAGAATAGTGCCCCCATCATTGGTGTCAGTGGGAAGAATAGTGCCCCCATCATTGGTGTCAGTGGGAAGAATAGTGCCCCATCATTGGTGTCAGTGGGAAGAATGAGGCCCCTTCGTTGGTGTCAATGGGAGAAATACTGCCTCACCTTGATGTCCATAACAGGAATTATGTTCCATTGTTGGTGTCAGTGTGAAGAATAGGGTCTTGCATCAGTTGGATGAAAAGTACCCAGGGGGGCTGGATAAACGCAAGCAAAGATTGGGAGGAAATTTTATATACAGCAATTACAAGCTGGATTCCCCTAAAATAACTAACCGTTTAACACAGATGTAAATTCTACACAGGGCTTATGTGTCCAGTTCGTGTATCTTGTTACAAACCATACCTAAGCCTACTATGCCCCCTGTGTCTAACAAGTACTTTTTAAACATCTTATACGGGCATGCCCAGTTGTGGAGACCATTTGGACACAAGTAGTTCAAATTCTCCATGGCCTAATGATCCTTTATCCCTAGACCTAAAACTAGGTCTGCATGGTCTCCTTCCTTCCAGGTTTCTCCATGAAGTGCTTTTTTAGTGCATGTAAAGTGATCGCACGGAAATGGATGCAGGTAACCCCTACCTGTGTTTGAATCATGGGACCTATAGGTAAATCTCACCCTTCCTTGGAAAAAGTTACATTTACCTACAGAATGTATCCAGCTAAAAATAATACAATCTGGGATAGATGGTTATCGCTACATATGTTTAAGACGATTCCCTTGAATGTTAACTCTTTTCATTCCATGCTGTGACATGTTGACAGCCCCTTCTCCATGGGCTATTGGAAATTGCTGATAGACCTGTATTTTCCTGAGCTACTTCCTTATGCATTTCCTTCTTTGGAAGCCTTGTAGGACGTTACCATATGTATAACTGATGTGTAAGGCTTTACCCTATGCATGTAGTTTCCACAAACAGCAATTGGTACGTTTCTTGCAAAATCTCTTTTTTTCTTGTTTCAGGGCTATATTTCCCCTTGACATCTCTATTTTTTTACAAGTAATATTCATTGGCATTATGCTATGCACGGTTGGCTTGCGTCTAATAGCTGTATCACACTGTCCTTGCATGATCTCAAAGTTATTTCTATGTGAAAAAAATAAGGAAATGCATGTAATCACACTTTTAAATACACCTGCTAGAAGTTTTCAGGTAATATAAAAAGTGTGAAGAAAAACTACAGAAAAGCCTTTTGTACCTTGATATCTGGAAAGTAGAAAGAAAGCTTGCAGTATCTGCAGTTCAGTTTTCGCTCTGGACACTCGCGTTCGTTATGCCAGTCCTTGTCACTGACCCTGATGAGCTGTTTGCATGCTGGGCAGGGCGTTAACATGAACGGGCACTTCCCTTCATGTGTGGCCTGGGAAGAGAAAAGATTTCTGTTATTACATGTCTAGATCATGGCCATGTAAACACAAGAGGTGGGGCTGTGGGATACAGAACACTAATAAAAAAAAAAAAAAAAAATGCACATGAACACTTCTGAGATTCCGGAAGCATGAAAAGAAAACTGCACCTCCGCACAAGTCCTTTTCTAGGGGGACCTTGCAGCTGTATGGGCATGTAGTATTGCATATAAACAACGAACCCCACTTCATACATATTCACATGCATTTGTGCACATTTGAAAACATTTTTAATACGACTTTATAGATATTTTATTCAGAGTTATGCAAAGTGGGAAAATTCAAGGATAGAGATTTTCCTTGGTGTAGATGTGTTAAAAACATGCATATCTAAGTGTTTGAAATAAATGTTAATGTGCCTGCTCAGTGCATATTGAAGCATTGCAAACAATGGCCTTTTTATGCTTTATTGTTCTGCTGCCCATCTTCCTTGTCATGAAGAACAACTACCAAAAAATCAGGCTCAATCCTGGTTGTATGTCAGGTGCTTTGTTTTTTGTAAGCCAATGACTCAGAACAAGTAAGCAGCACGTGAAGACAGAGCTACCAACCTGCATACTTTATATGAACAGTGACAAAGTACTGAAGGGGGGGGGTTAGGGAATCGGCAAATTGACCAGGCGACTGGTATTTTTAAAGAAAGGCAGCCATTGCAGCCTCGGTACTTTTCCCATGCCATTTTTTTTTTTTTTAAAAGGTTTGAGTTTTAGGGACGACATTTTGGTATTTCAGTGTCACGAGAAGCATCCCATGCACATCACTCACACACACACACACTTTCATTCGGGAAATTTCTTCCATTCCACAATCAAAACAAACAACTGCATTACTGGAGACACTTTCATCACATGTTCTGAGAGAAAGAACATACCACACAATTATGTGTCATCCAAAGGCTCCAAGACTAACAAAGTTACTTCAAAGTGTGTGTGTGTGTGTGTGTGTGTGTGTGTGTGTGTGTGTGTGTGTGTGTGTGTGTGTGTGTGTGTGTGTGTGTGTGTGTGTGTGTGTCAGTTTATTATTACAGCCTTCCAGGGACTTTCCACACATTCTGGCCAGGAACCAGGGGCTTTCTGACTGCTACACATTGTTTTGTTTTTTTGTTTTTTTTAAGAAATTTTTTTCAGCATAGACGAAACACATACAGAATATCAGGTATTTTGAAAACATCACATACAACAAAAAACATTGCATAGTGCCCAATAATTTGGTTCACAGAACCGCTTTCCCTGTCCATATATATATCCCCGTCTCCATACTTCTCCAGCCTTTACTCATTCTCCCCATCTGCCAGTGTCTACTTTGTGTCAAAACCCACCTAAACCAAACCTTCCTAAATTTCTCAGGGGCTCCCCTGGCCTCATATGTCATGCGGTACAGAAGAACATCAGCATTCATATTTTAAGTGCTACTCCATATGCGTTTTTGCTTACAGTTTACACTACAAAAACTCACTCCAGATTTTTTTTTATGCAATGCATTCCAGTGTGGTTTTGATGCATTCCAGTACAGTTCTGTGCAGAAAAAATGCAGAATGTTATACTTTTTTTCTGCACTGGAATTGACTGCACTGGTGTGAACTATGCCACTGGAACCCAAATCTACTGTCTGTATTTTTGATGCAGAGAAAGAAAAAAAAAAAAAAAAAAACACACTGGACTGCATCATGTGTGAACCAGCCCTAAAGATACATTTGATGACTAAAATGTTTGCTCACTGAAGCTCCAGTATTTTTTTGTTTTTAATAAGTTCATAAATTGCTATATATAACTGGTATTATGTAGCAGCTTGTGAAGTCGGTTTACTGGCTCTTTAAACATTCACTATCAGGATGACACTTGTTGAGCTTGTGACAGACTTCTTTTTTTTTCTTTTATTTAGTAATTCTTCCCACGGGAATGAATCTTGAAAGCTAGTTCACCATCTAGGACAAGCAATTACGGCTCAACTTCCTATTTTTACCCCTCCTACCCCAACCACAGGTGTAAACAAAGCCTTTGTGAGCTGGTGCTCGATAGTGTTCCATCTTTGCTAAGTGCGTCATGAAACACTTTAGCAATGTGAGTGACGTCATCGCGGCTCCGGACAATCAAAACGCCGAAGCCGCGATACCCGGAAGGAAGATGGACGCACCCTACTGAGCATGTGCAGAGTGATTCCAAGGCTCTGTGCCATCAGCAGATAGATTGGGGACTGTGAAAGAAGGGATGGATCGGACTACACAGGCCACCCTTCGGTCCCCACATACACCTGTGACCCTGCCTGTGCCATCCCCCACCCCAAAGCACCTTGTCCCCATGTTAAGTGTGACAATGGTCTCTTCCCAAAAACCCTGGGCTGTGGTTGTCGGGGTCCGCAGGCGGGGGACTTATGTGAATCTGGAAACCCCCTTTAACAAGGGGGTCCCCAGATCCCCCCTTATGTGAATAATTTTTAGGTAAAAAAAGTGGCAAAAAGTGTTAAAACACAAGACAGTTTTTGACAAATCCTTTATTTAAAAAAAAAAAAAAGTGTCCCTTGAGGTAAATCCATCGTCAATCGCGCCACCCGTTGGATCCAAAAAACAGAAAAAATGAAAACACTCCAGCCTTCTAGGAGGCCTCCCAATGAATGCCTCCTCTCTTTCTTTTATAGGCAAGGGTCGGAACCACGTAGCCCAGCATGCACCAGTCCGTGACGTCAGAAGGGGGTCAACATCGCTTTGTTAGTGCAGGAACCTTTGGTTTTTCTTTCCCCTCAGCCCACTGGCTTGCATAAAAAAAAAAAAAAAAAAAAAAAAAAAAAAAAACCAATACCCACGTGCACCTAACATTAGAGACCCTGCAACAAGACCATTCATTTAACATGTTTTATGCATTTTATTTACTCCAACCGGTCCAACACAGTCTTCCTAAACTCTGAAGACTACTGCTGGATGCCATGTTGAATGTGATGTCAGAATCCCCAGCAGCCTCAGAGCTGTCTCTCAGGTGACACTACCCTATTCCTTTTAGTGAGGGGAGAGATGGATGATCTGGGCCAGTGCAAACTGTAATTGGACATCCAAGAAGAGAAGAGCGCGATGGTGTGCAAGTAGAGAGGGGACCAATATGAAGAATTGACTCTTTCTGGAGAATTAACATTTTCTAGCAAGTTCAAAGGCAAGCACAAGAAAAAAAAAACTGTAAGTAAGTGTTAACAATGCCTAATTTGTCTTCAGCATCTTCATACAGCTTCTTTTATATCTCAGGTACTCTGCTCTGTGTTCCTGGGTTTGCACACCTACAATGCCAATTATGAGTGGCTGCCGCACATCCTGCTGGATTTTATATTTTGGAGAATGTAAAAGGAGGAGCTGGAATACACAAAGGTGGGCAAGGACATCCAAAACAGCCATATAGAATTATGGTAGTGAGATTTATCCATATCCAAGACATACCAGAAGCCAGGGGCTAATATATCCCACAGTGATCCACCTATGACTAAAATATCACTTTTAGGTGTAGAAAGAATTCAAAAAGGTACCAAGTAAAGCTTTTATGTACATATGTAAATGATTGTATAAGTGCCTATAAGTAAATGGGTCTGTAGCTGGTAAACTACAAAAGTAAAATGGCAGACATCAAGGTTGAGAAGAACCTTTCAACTACTGCTAGGAAAAGCCGATGATGAGACTGCATTACGTATTTGGTATGCACAAAAAAGTTAATGAGCTCAGAGTTTTGTGTTGTGGTTATAAATCAGTGAGGACGCAGCACACCTCACCTCATACTCCTTGATTGTGCCTCTCCACGAGCACTCATTATTGTTACAGATGGCAGGCAGACTTTCCACCTCTCGCCGCGCTGCGTTATCAGGAAATGCCTACAAAATGACAAAGCAAAACCTAGATGAGACACTGCACACTAGCAATTGAACATGTTTGCATCAGGCAGCTCTATAAACATGCACAATCGATTGATCTGGGTGTGCGTGTTTATACTATGTAGCCATATGGAAGCCCTGCTGCCAGATACATACGTGATTGGTCACTACTTTTGAGATATATCTAAAAGGGTGCCTGGCAGTAGCTGCTGCAGGTCACAGACAGTCATTTAGGCCAAATCAGGTTATGGTAATCTTGCCTACATGGCAGAAAACAACATGGTCCACTGCAGTTCTTTATTTGCAACATTATTTGACTTGCTGCAGACTGGCAGTTGATTTGGGGGGATGACATCAGAGCTTTGCAGACTAATTGCACAGACTAAAGAAGAGATATGGGTCACATCAGTGTTCTCTATTCTGAACTATTTTCAAGCCTATGATCTCAGTACTAAGAATATTCCTCATCCAAGGGAGAGGTGACAGGCCCCATTATGTAAACATACCAGACTATGTAGTATCCTCCTCTCTGTGGTATGCCTGTGTATTTCTGACAGAATCCAACCCTTCCCCACACTATTCACCATTGGCCTGTCACTTACTGTGCTGCTTTCCAAAATGGAGATTCCTTCTTCAAAAAGGCCTTCCTGAATGCAAGCGGCACACTTCTGAGGACCGGAGCTGAGAGAGACACAAATAGATCATGAGCATGGCTTCTCTTCATTGCTATAGTATGCCACAGAAAGCTGAATAGCTAGGGACAAATTTAATAACCTTCACCATTCTGTCTGTTTTCCCTAAAGTATGTGTAAACCCTGACAATAAACTTCTTATTTTTTTGCCCATCTTTGGTATTCTAAATAACCTATTGAAAGTGTTCTGTTATATCTGTTTAATGAGGATAAAGAAAATACTTGTTGATCCCATCAGAAATCTTGCCAATAACGCCTTGTACTCTTCCTGTGCTGCACTCTTATCAGTTACATTGTTCCCAGCCATTTCTGAGGACTACCCCCCCCCCACATCATGCATAAGGGGGTGTACTTTAGTCCTGTCCTATGGTGATAACTCTGCTCCTTGTAGTCATCCTGGGACAGGAAGTGTGGTACTGGCAGAATCACCAGGCAAAAATACAAGTGCAGCCTTCACATCTAAGGACTGGTAAACTGCAATACATTATATTATTGTTCTTAGGTTTAGATACTCTTTAAAATACCGGTCTACCTAAAACCCATACGTCATTTACAGGTAGCAAAATCACAAATCTACTTAGACTGTTGTTATTTTCCAGGGGCTCTGGTATCCAGGCTTATGCTAAAGGAACTATAAAATAATTTCAGACTATTTTTCTTTTATTCTGAATTATGGTAATTAAATGAATGATGAAACTTTCCAGTGTGGAGAATCCTGGAGAACTATGAGATACTGGAGCATCCAAGTGTAAGAAGCAAGGGATGAAGAATTCCAATGTCACCCATTAATCTGAGAAACATCTGTTTTGGAGCTGAAAGGTCTAACATTAGTAAATCAGATTAAAATACCGAAACTATAATTCGCTTTTGACTGAAGAGTTTAAAGCTACTATGCAGGTGAAAACAGGTTCAACTTTTATGCCTGCCTTATCAAGGAAGAATAAAAATTCCAGTATATATCCCATAGTTTGCAACTTTCACGCAAAGCAAACCAATCAATATTCAATTATTGGGAAAGACATGTAGGCATTCTGGCCCAAATTTATGAAGAATTTTTTTTTTTTTTGGATATGTTTTATAGCAGAAAGTAACATTTTTCTTTTTATTTTAATTGGTCTTTTTTCAGTTATATAATAAAAAATAAAAAACCCAGTGGTGATCAAATGCCACCAAAAGAAAGCTCAATTTGTGTGAAAAACATGATATACAGTGGAACCTCGGATTGCAAGTAACGCGGGTTTACGAGCGTTTCGCAATACAAGCGATTTTTTTTTTTAAATCTGACTCGCTTTGCGAGCGTTGTTTCGGATTCAAGCTGCTGGGGTGTGCAGTATCACATTTGGCCAGAGGTGCCGGTGACGCTCAGTTCCGAGTGATCTCCGGCGCCCCCGCACCTCTGGCCACATGCGGTACTGCATAGACAAGCAGTGGCTGTGGAACAGATTATCCATATATTTCCATTATTTCCTATGGGAAAACTCGCTTTGATATACGAGTGCTTTGGATTACAAGCATTTGTCTGGAACAAGTTGTGCTCGTAATCCAAGGTATTACTGTAAATTTCATTTGGGTAAAGCACTGCATGACCGCGAAATTGCCAGTTAACGTAGTGTAGTGCTAAATAGCAAAAAATGGCCTGGTCATGAAGGGGGTAAAACCTTCTGGAGCTCAAATGATTAAGAAAAGACATATACACATTACTGATTATCTAACCCTCTGGCCAGTTTTGAGTTTAACCTTCAGATTATTCAAAAGATGAATTCTGATGGCAATGTTGACTGCACGTTGTTCTTCTGCACTATTGGCTATGTCCAGGTGACACCACTTCCCAACAACCCCCCTCCTCCCCACAGGTTTTGCCAGAATTTCCTGCTGCTCACCTCACTATCTTCCTCAGACAGTGTGAGCAGTAGCGGTGTCCACACTGGGCTTGGAACGGCCTCCTAAGGATATTCTTGCACTCGGAGCACAGGTATTTCACTTCAAGCTTGGTCCCGAGGATCTCTTTCTTGAAGCCAGGCTGGTTGAGATCTAGAGAACCCGGAGGAGAATAAATGGAGGCTGGCAGGGCTGCAGCAGCCATGTGAACAAAGCACTAAAAAAAAAAAAAAAAAAAAAAAAAAAAAAGGGGAGGAAAGAAAAAGAAAACAGAAGGAAATTAGTAATTGAACCGACACCCTCCACACACCCTCCTGTTTCCTGGATGACTGATATTTTAGAAACTCACAGATATTGGTTGATTTTGCAGATCAGAGGTCTGTAGCATTACCATCATACTGGCTACATTGATGGCTGGTGCTGGTTGGGAAAAAAAACTGCCTCATCATGCTCCACTTGGACTACAAGAAAATGGCCCCTGTCTGCACACAGTCCCAACAGACTGTCAACGCATGAGTAGACCAAATGAGTGTATATGGCTCCATCCTTCATTCCCCATCCATAGAGAGTGCCCCTAATATGTTTCACCCATGTGGGGTTTAGTCGTAGAAGCCAACACGACATGCCCCACATGTGTGAAATGCATTAGAGCAGGGATCTCAAACTGGTGGCCCTCCAGCTGTGCAAAAATACAAGTCCCATGAGGCATTGCAAGGCTGACAGTTACAAGCATGACTCCCACAGGCAGAGGCATGATGGGACTTGTAGTTTTGCAACAGCTAGAGGACCGCCAGTTTGAGACCCCTGCATTAGAGGCAATTGCCTTCTGCTGCTGTCAATCAAATCCAGTGAGGAGGAAGAGGGGGCGGGGCCAAGCCATACTGTGTCTATGGATGCACACAGCCCGGCTCAGAAGAGCGCCCACATGTGTATCCCCACAGCAAGGGGCTTGCTATGAGGGTACACGCAGAAGACGAGCAGAAAGCATTGCTGAGGGACCCCAGAAAAGGTAGTTAAGGGGCCGCTCTGTGAAAAATCCTTGCACAGAGCAGGCAAGTACAACATCTTTTTAGTTCAGGGGAAAAAGACCTTTAGTATCACTTTAACATGTTTTAGGCATGCAACCCTATAGTTTTTGCAAAAGAAAAACCCGAAGAGAGCAACAGCTATCTCCACCCTCAATATCCTAATTTGTGGGCAATCAGGTCTTGTGGCTGCCCAACAGAAGCCCAGAGCCACAAGAACTAATTTCAGGCATGCACTATTGGAAGGGCTGTCCATTCCTCCTGGAAAGTATCCAGGGGGAAATGGACAGCTCCTAAAACACTTTGTGAAAACAATGATATATAGTCTTCAAGCCAGCTAACAAGGGCAGAGCCAGTGTTAATTTTAGTCGACTTAAATGAATACTATTTTAGTTGACGAAAATGGCATTTTAGTCAAAAGACTAAGGCCCCTTTCACACGTGCGGACAGTATGTCCGTATTTCATACATCCCTTTTCGGATGAAATCTGGACATACATGCATCCCTATGGGATAGCGGGTGTCAGCGGATGAACATCCGCTGACACCCGATATCATCCATCCCCGCTATGGTCCGATTCTGCAGACGGAGGAAAATCCTATTTTTCTATCCGTCTGCAGAGCGCATCAGATGAAGACGGACATACGGTCTGTGTTCATCTGATCCCCCATAGGGGAGAGCGGAGATCTGACAGGGCAGTCCGGACCACCCTCTCATATGGCTCAGCGGGGATCAACAGAGCGATCCCAGCTGAGCAAGCAGATGTTTACGGGGCGGATCATCACGGATCCGTCCCGTGTGAAAGGACCCTTAGACTAAAACTAAATTGAAATTTGACTTCAAAATTAAACACTGGTCTTTAGTGCATGTTCATACGTCAATACCCTAAATGATAACATATGAGATTTTTCACTCCAGTATATAATGAGTTTGGAAATCTTAAGAGACATGTTAACTAATGCATTACAATTTAATTACACCCATTAGATTTTAGATGACTAAAAGGTAGGCCATTTTAGTCGACTAAAATGTACTGGAGATTTAGTCGACTAAATACGCAGCGCCTCGGGACCGGCGAGGTGAAAAAAAAAAAAAAAAAAAAAAAAAATCTAAAAAAAATCGATTTGCTTAAATTTTGAATCGATTTGACCTTTCAATTCGATTCAAGATTTAAATCGATTTTTTTCCCAGCCCTAGTTAAAATTCAGGACCATTAGCGGTAACCCCGAGCCACACTCGGGATTACATCGCAGGATCCTGGTGTGGCTTTACTTACCTTGTCCCCGGGATCCTGCGATGTCCCTCGCAGTGTCCGTGGGCTCTGTCCTCCTCCGAAGCCTCTCCTTGCCAGGCTCCGTTCCCTGCGAGCGTCGGGACGCACGGGGGCGGAGCCTGGCGGCAAATTTAAAAAAAAGTAAAAATCATAACACATACAGTACTGTAATCTTACAGATTACAGTACTGTATGAAATGATTTCACATCCCTTTTGTCCCCAGTGCTTTGGCCCATGCCCTGCATGCAGTTTTATGCGATATATACTGTTCTTTCTGCCTGGAAACTGGAGATTGTCCATAGCAACCAAAAAGTGTCCCTTTACGTCAAAAGTGGCTTTAGACCAGCTAGAAAACAGCGATAATAAATTAGAACACTTGCAGAATTGAGCGATAGTGAATCGTGGGGAAATGTATTTTATTACTATTTATTTTTATTTTTTTAAATTATTTATTTTTATTATATTATAATTTATGTTTTTGTGTTTCAAACTTTATCATACCTGGGATATCTACTAGACTCTTGTTTGGACAGATTAAAGTGTGTTATTGTTAAGAATTACAGACCTACAATATAAAAACGCCAAATTTCCATGCAAAATAATTGTACCGCTTTCAGCACCTAAAATCCGAAATAATCATACCGCCAGGGAGGTTAAGTCCAACAAGATGCATACCATCTCCTGGATTATCTCCTTAGTTTACATTTAGCAGTTTGATGGTGCTCCTGGGAGGATAGCTATTGCTACACCCCGGGGCTCTGAGAGGACACACACTGTGTTCTCACACATGGAATCTCTAGATGCCCCTCCCCTCTGCTGCAAATTCACAGAAACCTGTGCATTTTGTGAATGAGTTCACAAAATACAAAGGCTTCTGTGAATGGGCAGCAGAGGGGAGGGGCAGGTACAGCAGCTGCAGGAGCAGAGACCAGAAGGTCTAGCATCAGAGGTCTTAAACTATAGCGATAGCTATCCTGGAGCTCCATAAGTGTGTCAGATTTGTAAATGAATCACTTCAGCTCCGGAAGGTTTACCCCCATTCATGAGCAGGCTTTTTTGTGATACGGCACTGCGTTATTTTAACTGACAATTGCACGGTCGTGCAATGTTGTACCCAAAAAAAAAATTTCTGTCCTTTTTTTTCCCACAAATTGAGCTTTTTTTGGTGGCATTTGATCACCTCTGCGTTTTTTATTTTTTGCGCAATAAACCAAAGGCCACCGACCATTTTGAAAAAAAAATATTATATTTTTTACTTTCTGCTATAAAACACACCCAATAAAAATAAAAAAATCCCCAAAAATGGTTTTAAAAAAACAAAATGTCTTCATCAATTTAGGCCAATATGTATTCTGCTACATGTTTTTGGTAAAAGAAAAAATCCCAATAAGCATATATTGATTGATTTGCGCAAAAGTTATAGCGTCTACAAACTTTAGGATACATTTTTAATTTATTAATTTTTTTTACTAGTAATGGAGGTGAGCAGTGGCTTCTACTGCGGTGGACAAATCAAACACCAAGTGACACTTTTTGGGGACCAGTAACACCAATTCAGTGATCAGTGCTAAAAAATCTGCACTGTCACTGTACGAGTGACACTGGCAGGGAAGAGGTTAACATAAAGTGTGATCAAAGGGTTAAATGTGTGCCTTAGTGCTGGCTGTGTCGGGGGTGCTTGTATTGTGGAAAGACAGAGCCGTCTTCCCTTGTCACAGAACGGCGATCTGCCTTGTTTACAGACTGCTGTTCTGCCTCTGTCGCCAACAATCGGTGGGCCCCAGCAGACATTGGGTCTCCCGGACCTGCTGATTGACTCCTGCTGTGTCCAATCTAAGCGGAAGTCAAAAACTTCCTGGTACATGATTTCGCCTGTAGGAACCGCCGCCCCGCAGTACATGTACGTGAGACGGTCGGCAACAGGTTAAAGAGTGAAGTCTTGTGCCTTGTTGGACTTAACTCATAGTATGCCTGCACATTTATCAAAGTGGTTGAATTCCTGAAGTGGAGTTTTAAATTTAGGTTAGATAAGGTCATTATGAATGCTTCAGAACAGGGCATCATTGATGCAGTCAGAAAAATTTGATTACTGATATTCAAATAATGCCATTGTTTTATTGCCTTCCTAAGATCCACAAGCATCCCACAAAACATCCTATTGTGGCCAGCAACAATTCGGTCTATAGCCATTTTCTTGGATCAGATTTTGCACCCAAAGTGGCAGGTATGCGCTCATTTAAGCTAGACACCACAGATTTTTTTTTTTATCACCTTAGCTATACAGGGACACTACCTGAGGGTGTTTTTATATGTAGCATGGACATGTGGAATACACATTCACTCCATATGAGGATGGGTTGGTGCTGATATCCAGAATACTAAAAGACATGTCTCTGCTCTTGAATCTGGTCCTTTTCTCTAGAGCTTTTAGAAAGGATTCTCACAAATAATTACTTCTGCTTCAATGCCAAGACATAGAAATGGGGTCCAACATGGCCCCTAGCAATGCAATCACTTTATGGCAGATTTCAAGGAAAGATCTAAATATGGCTATCCATGTCCCTATATGGCTCAGGTATGTAGTTGACAGATGATATCGTACAGAGGCATCTTTATTCGATTTTAAGACAGCTGTAAGGATGTCACCCCACAAGCTCCTTTACTGCAGAATACATCAAAATGGCTACCCACTTTTTGGATTTTCTTGTGTTTTAGGAAAAAAAGTGCTTTGTACAAAAATGTTTACAAAGAAACAAACTGAGCGGAAGACATCTTTGCATAAAAAAGGTTTCTTTTCTTCTTGGTCTCATATTATAAATAAACATTGGCATTCTTCCGAGTAGATAGCCAAAACTGACAGATGCATATAAAGAGCCTTCTCTGTTTGCATATAAAAGATTACGGAATATTAGAGTCAGATTGGTCCATGCGCTGTTTCCATGGTGGCCCTGCTACTCCACTGCTCACCCTACCTCCACAGCTGTTGCGCTTAGCCGGATACTTCCCGATACCCCCAGCACCCCACAAACCACTGTCTCACATGCATTCACCCATATGCAGCATTCAGATCAGCCAGCAACTGCAGATAAGTCCTGGATCCCTTACTTCTATTATTAGCTCATCCGAAGGTCGCATGGCTGATGCAGAGCATTGCAAGGAAAGGCTTGAAAGAAAATTTCCCTGTAGCCACTGACCATTCTCTGTGCTGATCAAAAGTATGAATTGAGTCAATAATTGTAACCTGTTCGCCACAATGAACCAAGGTTTTATCAGAGTGGAAAGCAGATGTACAAGTGGTCTACATGGACCAGGGGACAAACTTGTATCAACTGGCCAGCTGTACTTATGCAGTTTCCCCCTCCACCTGCTCAAAGCATATTCTTCTAGGCAGACCCAATGCCCCCTCCTTCTAAAGTTTACAGGGCCTCTTTCCCACCTTATTCAGCCTCCTCCCCTACACACAGCACATCCATAAGCAAACTCTCCCTACTTCATTATTTACCTTCATATTCCTCTTGGCAACCTCACCATAACCCACAGCACATCCCTTTCACTCTCATTCAAAAAGTATACTCCTGCACTACCCTTCCGGCATACACTACCACCCTCTTTGCCAGAGGGCAGTTACAGACTTTCACCCTCAACATCGCTGCACAGTCATGCACTACCCTCATCTCCAACTCTGCACAGGCATGCACTACCTCCCTCACTGCCGCTGCACAGGCAAGCACTACCTCCCTCACTGCCGCTGCACAGACATGCACTACCTCCCTCACTGCCGCTGCACAGGCAAGCACTACCTCCCTCACTGCCGCTGCACAGACATGCACTACCTCCCTCACTGCCGCTGCACAGACACGCACTACTGCCCTCACTGCCGCTGCACAGACACGCACTACCTCCCTCACTGCCGCTGCACTGGCACGCATTACCTCCCTCACTGCCAGTGCACAGGCACGCACTACCGCCCTCACTGCCGCTGCACAGGCACGCACTACCGCCCTCACTGCCGCTGCACAGGCACGCACTGCCGCTGCACAGGCATGCACTACCGCCCTCACTGCCGCTGCACAGGCATGCACTACCGCCCTCACTGCCACTGCACAGGCACGCACTACCGCCCTCACTGCCGCTGCACAGGCACGCACTACCGCCCTCACTGCCGCTGCACAGACATGCACTACCGGTCTGACCACCATTGCACCAATGTGCAAGTCCCCTGGGTGCTACTTGTTTATGGAAAAGATAAATGTTGCAAGAAAGAAGAAATCTGGGCAGAAATGTTATGGCACGTGTGTACAGATGCTTCCATACCTTTAAATAATTTGTTGGTCTTATAGCACCGCTATTACTATTATAAAAAAAAAAAAAAAAAAAAAAAAAATCACTATATATCTCAGGTTTGTAGAAGCTATAACTTTCAAGCAAATCAATCAATATACACTTATTGGGATTTTATTTTACCAAAGACATGTAGCAGAATACATTTTGGCCAAAATGTATGAAGAAATTTGATTTAAAATTTTTTTTTATTGGATATATGTTTTAGAAGTAAAAATTTTTTTTTGTTTTCAAAATGTATGCCTTTTTTTGTTTACAGCATAAAAAATAAACTGTGGTGATCAAACGCCAACAAAAAAAAGCTCTATTTTGTGGGAAAAAAACTTATATACATTTTGTTTGCATACAACATTGCATTACCGCACAATTACCAGTTAAATTTGCGCAGTGCGGAATACCAAAAAAATCACCTGGTCATGAAGGGGGTACAATCTTAAAAAAATTTTGTGCTAAAGCTGCCAACAATGGCCGACAATAAATTCATATTCATTTAAATTTATATTAATTAAAAAGTCGAATAGAATACAATTCTATATAAAAAATATATATAAATTTTTTAAAAACGTACTTTCGGTTTAGGCCCAGTGCATCCTGAATTTTTGGTTTTGACACCAAAACTTCCATTTGGTGCACCTCTAGTAATAAACCCCAAAAAATAACCTGTATTCTATTACAGCTTACCAATTCTGAGATGTGATGGCTGCATTCGTTTTGTTTTTTAGGCTTTTATTTTTCATCTAGTGATCCTGCCAGTAAGTCTGTTTTTCAAAAGAACAAACTCTCTTCCAGTTGTATTAGTTTACAAGGATGAGACCCAACCATTTAATGCTGGCAGGGATACTGTACTTACAATGATCGTTTTTTGTTCATGTAAAACCTTTACCAAAAAAAAAAAAAAAAAAAAACCCACAAAACTGAATATAAAAAGTGTGAGCTGAAGCTTGGCTTCAATTTGTTAGTGTATTTAAATCTGCTAGTACATTTAACACTACCCTCTGTCCAGACTGACAATGTTGCTGTCTGCTGTGCCCCCTGTGCTCCTCCATCCAGATTGCAGGAACTCTAATACAGGTGGTGTGTCACTGGCCAGATCACCAGGTGAAAACAGGGAAAAAAAGAAAACTGATGCAGTCGCCACATCTGATTGGTACGTTGCAGTTATATTACATTTTTGGTTTTGGGTTTTAATACCGCTTTAAGAATCAACCATGCTCGTCTGTAAATTATTATTTTTCCACAACTTTCTATTTAAGCCAATGGATATACAGAACCGCAAGCATGTAAAAAAGCATTAAAAATGGACTTTAAAGATGAACATTACAACAACATACAGTAGGTGGCATGTGAGATTAATCTATATAGTTTCCCTTTGATTGACTGATGACCTAAACAGAAAAAGCAATATTGCAACGTAAAAAAATCAGACAAAAAATATTACCTCCTGAACAGCCATTTGAACTTCTACTAAAAAGAGATCCTGCATTTTAAACTTAAGTAACTTTATACATCTCTAAAACGCTGAGTCACAAGACCCAAGCATTGATGTGACTGTCACAGGACAAGAGATCATACCGGTAATACACAAAAAACGTCCAGTCATTTCTACTTTGCACAGTGAGTCAGGAATAAAATAAAATGATAAAACAACAAGAGTGAGAAGAAAGGTGAACAAAATGAATCACTTAAAGCAGAGCTCCACCCAAAGTGGGAAGCTCTGCTTGTCCGCTTCCTCCCCTCCCCCCCGCCACATTTGGCACTTTTCGGAGGGGGAGCGGATACCTGTCAAAACTAGGTACCCACTTCCGGGTAAGATTGCCACAAACGTTGTGCAGCAACCTACGGAACTTCCAGCCCCCCCCCCCCCCTGCCTTCTGGGAGACACATAGGTGCCAGAAGACAGCGGGACCATTCAAAAAGCGCAGAGCGACTCAAGCATGCACGGTAGGAAAGGTGGAAAGGCTGTGAAGCCACAAGGCCTAACTTCCTGTTCCCCTTAGTAAAGACGCTGGAACCTGCAACCGGAGCCGATGGACGACTGGGGTGCTGACATCGCGGGATACGTGGACAGGTAAGGGACCTTATATTAAAAGTCAGCAGCTACAGTATTTGTAGCTGCGGACTTAATTTTTTTTTTTCCCCAGGCTGGAACTCCGCTTTAAGCTGCGCTACTTCAATACGGACAATTTAGATAATTTTTTTCACATAGAGCTTTCTTTTGGTGGCATTTGATCACCCAGCTTTATTTTTTGTGATAAGGCCCCTTTCACATGAGGCAGACTCCGCTTCCACGGAGTCCACCGGCTCAGCGGGAGATCAGTCCGTTGATCTCCGCTGAGCCGGCGGATGACAGGTCCCTCTCTGCTCACTGAGCGGGGAGGGGCTTGTCAGGCGCCGCTGCCGCCTATGGAGGGATCGGATGAAAACAGACAGCATGTCCGTTTTCATCAGATCTCACCCGATCCGATAGCAACGGACCTGGACGTAGGGCCATCCGTCTGCTTTTAGCGGATCGGACCGGGTCGGATGTCAGCGGACATGTCTCCGCTGACATGCGTCGCTCCATAGGCTAACATGGAGTGCCCGTTCAGGTCCGCCATCAAAACTGACAGGCGGACCTGAACGGTCCGATCGTGTGAAAGGGGCCTTTATGGAAAAAAAAAAAAAAGAACATTTTGAAAAATATTCTTTTACTTTCTGCTGTAAAACATATCCAATAAAATAAATAAATAAATAAATCAAGGCGCATGCGCGAGGTTCGGCATGACAGACTTTTTCCCTAGAACTCCGCACTCCCCGCAGCTGAACTGAGGATACAGCCAGATCTGAACCTGCATACACCCTAGGCTCCTTTGCAATCCCCCTCCGGAGCACCTACAGCACCTTCAGGGTAGTTCTCATGGGTCACTGGGCAAAAACAAAGCCAAAACCCATCAAGGAGGCCCTAGCCCGCGCCTCCAAGATGGCGGCGAAAGCATCCATGCAGCTACACGCTCCATCTCCCTTGCGGTCAGAGCCAGTTGACAGCGATGAAGATGAAGAGTAGGATTTTGCCTTTGCTCTCAGCGGATCTTCAGTCATCCCTAAATCAGGCATGTCAGAAAAATACTTTTTCGCCAGACGGAAACGATCCTCCAGAAGGCTCGCAAGTCAACCTCTGAACAGATAATTGATCGCCTCTCAGGAGAGATCCAAGAGCTTGGTCAGCGTACAGCAGATCTGGAAACCCGTGTGGATGACATGGAGCTCACTACCACGAGCACCCCCAGGGGCTGGAGGGACTCCGTGAAGAAAAAAAAATGCTCCCGTTTCGTACTAAGGAAGCGGAGAACCGCTCCCGCAGATCTAACTTGAGAATTTGCAGCATAACGGAGACTGTAGATGACTTTGTATCCTTCACTACAGCCCTATTCCATTAACTCTCCCCGTCTACTCCCATAGAGCGCCTGAAGTTCGACAGGATTCATAGGGCAGCAACACAATGACTGTCAGGTGGCCCTCCACGCGATATAATCATTTGCTTACACTGCTATCGCACGAAAGAGCAACTTCTCTCGGCTGCCCACGCTAAAGATCAAGTTGCAGTTTCAGGGTCATTCCTACCAAATCTTTTCCGATCGCCCCCCACAGCAGGGAAACGCCGAGCCACAAAGCCCCAGCTTCAGATTGTTCTCAAGCACCACCTTAAATACAACTAAAGATTTCCTTTTGCAATCGAGTTCTCTTATCGTGGCAAACAGCATAACTGCACAACACTGGAGTCGCTGCAACTCCTGCTAGAAGATCCACAATTGGCAACACCGGACCCCACATCTGAGAATGCCTTACCACGAACCCCAGCTCGGCCTTCACCACATCCCTACAACCATACTCCAGTTTGTATCACAAAGGGTCCACCCTCCATCTGCGGCTTAAAAGAACCCACTTTAAGCCGCTATTTCAACGTCCAGATGGTTCCACTCTACACCGGGCTGAGTGACTTCCCAGGTTTGCCTGCTTCACCTTGACCTATCCTGGTTTGTAGCTCGTACAGGACCCCCCAATTTCACAAAACGCCTATTGGGTTTTTTTGTTGGCCTTGAGCCTCTTTACTGATGCTCCGGCAGGTAACGACCCTAGCCACAACTATCTACTCACTTTATTCATTGTTAGCTTTACACATTTTTTTTCCTTTTACACTTGTTCAGACTTATATACATTTTTTACAGTTATTTTAACTGATGCTTGTTCTACTGATGATTCTATACGCCTACAAACCTATTAATCTTGGCATTATAGATTTAAACGCGGACATGGAAATCCACCAACTTGCAGTGTATAGAATCACTCTACAGTCATGACTTTGTATTGTAACTGTCTTTTCCTCCTGTTCCCTCCCCACTTCCTTTCTCCCTCCCCCCTTACTCTTCCCTCTTTCCTCTTGTAAATCCGAGGGACTGTTTAGATGTTAAATTTTAAAAGCAGCAATTTAACATTTGGGTGGCGGTAAAGAGCTGAAAAACCATGTGATTTGGTGAAAGTTGGCTGAAAAAGTCCTGCCGTGTATATGCATACCAAGTTCAGGGGCAACGCCAGGGATTAGACCCCCTGTCAGGTTTTCCTGCTGTTCAGAGCTCTGTTAAAGAGGATTTCTGATTTCTGTTTACTGTCCCTTTAATTAGTTTGTTGGCCCAAAGGCAATATATTTTACACTAACAAGTGAGCACACTGAGTACGCTTCATGTACACACGCCTCAGCTACACACAGTAAATAGCCTTGTGTTCCGACAGTGAGACCAGACTTCCCCATCTCACAGCTGGAAAAACTTGGAGTCGGGCTGAGCTGTGCTCAGCCATTCCTAGGTTGCTTTGTATTCTCTGAATGAATACAGACCTTCCTCTGATTGGCTGAGGTGCCGGTGGATGGCATCACAATCTAGATACAGTTTATACCATAATTTCTCAACTAGGATTGTCCTAAAGCAGGGGGTAGGCAACCTCGGCGCTGTGGTGAAAATACAAAATTTCATCATGCTCAGCCTTTAGGAGTCATGCCTGTGATTGTCAGGGTCTTGCAATGTCTCATGGGACTTGTAGTTTCAAAACAGCTGGAGGGTCGAGGGTGCCTACCCCTGCCCTAGAGGTTGCATGGGGTTTCTTTTAGCAATGAGCAAGTTTTTGCCTCTCATAAGTTCCCACTGACACCATTGATCTTTTTAGCTCTCTGTAAGGGAGTCATTCTTCCCAATGACCACAAGCCTAAGGAGCATTCTTGGCACTGATCATCACACTAAAGTATCATAGGATATAGTACATTTTTAGCAGGAGTTCCCTGAGACAGGAAAGATTCCTGTGTTGAAAAGGTTGAGAAAAGCTGGTTTATACAGTGCAAAAAGGTAAGCCACTGCCCCCACCTATAACTGGCCTTTGCAGCAAGGAGCATTGGAGGGCAACATATGTTAGAAAAAGGCCAAGGAAAAATCCAAGCTCACCGACCAGCCTGCGGACATCCAAATTAACCTGTCCAACAGTATGCGTTAAAAACAGTGGTTTAGGAGTTAATGAAAAACTGCCTTATTCCTGCATTCATGGTGGCAATGCTTACTCGAACTAAGAGCGTGGATTCCTCTTCGAACAGTTTAAGTTCTGTAGACTTTATGATTACTGGGCGTTCCGGCACGGCCGCCCATGCACTTAATACTAATTATGACTGTTGTTCATCCGGTTTGTACTAGATTTCTTTAAGATCACTCTATCCATGTATCTGACTAAAATGATTTGCTGTTCTATGTATGCTGGATAATTTAAATAAAGAATTTGAAAAAAAAAACCCAAAAAAAACAAAACCAAAACCGTGGTTTATACAGTGCACCCAGGGTAGAAAACCGTTTGTTTGGGCCAGCTTGTCCCAAACTAAATAAAAGGTCGGGAAACACGAAAATCAGCTTTAAGGAAGATTTCCTATTACTTTTGTGTCCCAGGGACAACCTTTTTTGCCAGACGAGAAGGGAAGACGACTCTCCGTCAGCAACACACAAAAGTAAAAACATTCTTTTTTTTTTTTAGGGTAAGTAGGAAAATGTGAAAACATCAGCTTTTACTGTTGTCCATTTCCTTGCTGAAGATTTTCCCCTCGCTTGTCTGGAAAAGCGATTTCCCCTGTACAGAAAAGGAGAGAAAAACAAAAAACCAACAGAGCTGCAGAAAGCAATTAAACCTGACAAAGGTTCTAACCCTTTCCCAAAGTATTGGCAATATATACACTTGGGACATTTGGTGACTGCATGCTCCTACTTTCTGAAATCTTTGTGCCACACTTTCTCTGTATCTTTTGTTTTCTGGTGAGACCAGGGAAATTGATGAACTGGGCTTTCATTATGCGTGGATGTCTTATCCAGTCATTGAAAAGCTTCTCACTGAGCAGAATTTCCTTTTTAGCATGTCACAGTCATTTGGTAGAGCGCCATTAATTTCACCACAGGATGGGTAGTAGCAATTCTGCCCACTCTTCTTTGGAACACGCTGATCACACAGTAATCCTCTCAAAGGCATTTAGAAAAAGCTTCCATATCATCATTTGCATACGGTTACCTGATCTAGGTGCACCAGTGTTCTCACGGGCAACAGCATGCACCATACATCAGTAGATCTTCAAACTCCCCTTAGTTCTTCAATATTTATTTCAGAGGACACTACAAATTCAAACCATAAAAGTACTCCTAGTGTAGTATTTATTGAACCAGGTGTACATAAAAGCAGAATATTGCACTCACTTGTTCATGTGCCCAGACTCTGCACCAATGTAAGCAGCATTTCTGACATACAGCACTGCTTGTTGACTGGTGTGCGTTGCAACAGCCAGAAGTTCGGCCGTAGAGCTTCGACTAGTTTCGCTGATCGCATCTCCAGGTACCTTCCTAGTGAATGCAATATTCCGCTTTTAGGTACACCTGGTTTAATCAATACTACTGATATAACAACAGTCTTCTGCGCTCAAGGGTGATGCAATGGCGGTAGATGTAACACAGGATCTCTAAGGTTCCAAACGCACAGACCTTGCTGCCCCCTCCAGGGGTCAGGGGAACCCAATGGAAACATTAAGAAAACAGAAAGAAGGTGCACCAGCCTTGCACATTACCCAAATGTTGTTTATTAAAGAAGTTGTAGAGGAGTAGTAAAGTCAGAAGGTTTTTTATCTTAATGCATTCTATGCATTAAGATAAAAAGCCTTTTGTGTGCAGCAGCCTCCCTCAGCCCCCTAACACTTACTGGAGCCCCATCTTTGTCCAGCGATGTGCACAAGTGTCTCGGCCATTCGGGACTCTCCCTCCTGATTGGCTGAGACACAGCAGCGATGCCATTGACTCCCGCAGCTGTCAAAATCATTTAGCTAATTAGGAGAAGGGGGGGGGGGCGGGCGAATCGCAGCTCCGTGTCTGGACACACGAAGCTGCAGCTCGGCTTGGGTTCCCCTCATAGCAAGCTGCTTGCTGTGGGGGAACTCAACAGGAGGGAGGGGCCAGGAGCACAGAAGAGGGACCTAAGAGTAGGATCTGGGCTGCTCTGTGCAAATCCACTGCAACAGAGCAGGCAAGTAAAACAGGTTTGTTATTTTTATATATAATAATAAAAACAAAAAACAAAAAAACAAAAAACAAGACTTTACAATCACTTTAATAAAAGATAAAAAAAGATATACTCACAAATGAGTCATAAAAGTATATCTAGGTCCAGAATGGACATAAAGCGAACCAGATCATGAGACAGTTCCAAGCAAGTAAGAAGACCATCCAGATGGCTGACGTGTTTCAAGGGGAGATCCCCTCTTCCTCAGCGCTCAATGATCTGGTCGCTTTGCGTCATTGTGGACCCAGATATGCTTTTATGACCGATTCATGAGTATATCTTTTTTCACAACGCATGTCTATGGACTTTCATAATTTTGACACATGTATATTGTGTCACTTTTTATGAATTATTGCGTTGTGCATTTATGGGTGTTTGTGCCTTGCCTTTTTTGTTTATATTTCTTACGTGCATTTACATTTTCTTTTATTAACTAAAGTTTTACAGGCTGCCATTTTGGTGGTGGTGCCTCTTTTTTTTTTTTCTTTTAAAAGGATCTTCTAGCTGCCAACAGAGTTGGGGGATGTTAACACCACTGTCATTTTTTTTGGCCATCTCTACCCTATTAGGGAGATTTCAATTAACTTCACATCCTGTAGACTCAACAGGAAGTGAGGGAAATCTCTTCTACAGCTATCATGGAACAATTGTCACCATTGGAAGATATCCCAACTATTCCCCAAAATTTTGAACTTCCCTTCACATAAATTTCCAGTGCATCAGTGACAATTACAGCGGGGACCCAAACAGCAATTAAAATCTGACAGTGGTATTAACCGCTCAACGCTTTATACAAATAAAAATAAAAAAATCAGGTTGTGTTAAGTGATTGTAAAATCTCACTTTTTTTTCCTATAAAAATAACAAACATGTCATACTTACCTGATCTGTGCAGTGGTTTTGCACAGGGCAGCCCCAATCCTCTTCTTCTCGAGTCCCTCTCCTGTTGAGTGCTATGGGGGCACCCAAACCGAGCTGCAGCTTCCTGTGTCAATTCAGACATGGAACCCTGGTACCTCTCTCCTGATTGGCTGACTTTGATTGACAGCAGGGGGACCCAATGGTGCCGCTGCTGTGTCTCAGCCAATCAGGAGGGAAATTCTCGGACGGCCGAGGCACTTGTGGACATCGCTGGATAGAGATGGGCTCAGGTAAGTGTTAGGGTGTGCTGGTACGGCTGCTGCACACAGAAGGCTTTTTATCTTAATGCATTAGGCTAAAAAGTCTTCTGCCTTTATAGCCACTTTAGTTATACTTTAAGAAGATCAAAGACATAAGATGACAGAAGGACAACACTTGAACGCCTAGGTGGCAAAGGCTCACTTCTTAGAAGGGGGATATTACAGAGCATCCCTCTCCTCCTTCCCCAGCATCTCTGCACTGTAATCAACTTGTGGCATCGAAGAGGCATGAAAGATCTGCTGCCTGATATAGCTCAAATATTTCCCCAGCCACATGATATATATCACACACACACACACAAAAACTGAAATTAACTTACTCACAACCAGATGTCTTCTGCGACTCGTCAACAGACGAGAAGATTTTCTTCACACCTACAGCACAGAACAACGATAAATTTGATCCACAGTGCCACACAATCATAAATTATGCAAAATGAAAGCAAAAGCAAATTTGAATTTGTTGTGAGATAAGCTTTCAGTTTTCAGTTGAATGCCTCCGAGAAAAAAGTTAGGCCTGGTTCACACTGATACGGTTTCAGATGCAACTTTGGACGCACCGAATTGCAGGACAAAATCACATCAACGTGCATTTTTGATGCATTTTGTTTGCGATTTGTGCTGGTTGTTAAAAGCAGCCACCCACCGGTGTCCTAACAACCAGTGACTCATCCCTACTGTCACCAGCAAGAATAAGTCATTGGTTATCAAGGAGCTGGCACCTGCTGGCATCCTAACGATGAGTCATCCCTGCTGTCAGGAAAAAAAAACCAGCATAAATATTTAACTGAAAATAAATAAATGTGTGAGCATTTTATACCATATGGATTCTAAGGGGAACCCCACCCCCAAAATAAAATTGTGTGGGGTCCCCAAACAAAAGCCGTACTAGACCCCATCTGAAAATGCAGCCCGGCAGGCCAGGAAAGGGGGAAGGGGACGAGTGAGCCCTGTATCTGTATCCCTTTAGATCTGATTTCCTTTTGGGAGTATCTCACCAAAAAAAATGTAATTTTTGTTGCAGAGGATGCCCAAAATCTGACTTCGTACGGAAAATCAGTGAGCCAATCACACAAGCATGAAAGTACATTTCAGGGGGGCATTTTGTACACCATCTGTATGCAGAATACCCAAGGTTGCCATACTGCATTACATTTCACAGAAAATGCCAGCACTGCACAATTACAATATGATCTGTGTAGCAAAGGGCCTGGTCTGAATTCGGAAGGAGCGCACAGCGTGTTTTTGTTTTTCTTTGGTCAGCTCATTTGTTTACATTCTGCTGATCACCAAATTCTGAAAATCTTGTTGCCATTTCGCTATAACTCTCTCTTAGCATGATGTATTAGGACAGAAAAGAAAGTAATAATTGTGTGATACTAATTTAGAATTATCATTTTGAAGGTGTTCCAGGACTGAAACCTTTAAAAAAAAAAAAAATTAAGATTTTTTTCTTTTTACAAAAAGAAAAACGGACAATAAATAAATAAACACACACACACACACGACAGATCAGGAAGCCCACAAATAAAAGCGTAAGAAAATAAAATACTTTTTTTTTTTTTTTATAGCCTAGTGTCCCGTACAGTCGGACTGGGATACACAAAGTAAGGTCGACAGATATGTACAGTTGGTGCAGCTAGTAACAATCAATACACAGGAGTCATTGAACGATACAACTATACAATTACATTCCCAGTTTCACAGAGGCAGCTCAGAGAAGGAAAGGCTGAGCCCAGCTCTGACAGTACCCACTCTTCAACGACCCCTCCCCCTTGGAGGACCACCAGGCTTGAGGGGAAAACGTCTATGGAAATAACAGAGGAGGACAGGGGCATGTACGTCCGAGGATGAGACCCAAGAGCGGTCCTCCAGACCGTACCCTTTCCAATGCACCAGGTACTGTATGCGCCTATGGAACCTACGGGAGTCAACAATGGACTGTACTTCATCCTTCTGATGGTTCTCAACCTGTATAGGGTGAGGACGTGGCACCAAGGTGGTAAAGCGGTTGCAGACCAAAGGTTTCAATAAGGAGACATGAAACACATTACAGATGCTAGGAGGAAGGTCCAACGCGTAAGCCGCTGGGTTAATCCTGGGAAGGATACGGAAAGGCCCAATAAAATCGAGGTCCGAACTTCAAAGAACCTGGTAGGAAGGCGCAGGCAGGCGTCTGCGGTCAGCATGGAGGCTGTACCTATCATTAGCATGTTGCAAAGCCTCCTGGACTTGTGTCCAAGTGTAACGAAGACCACAGAGATGCTCCTCTAATGCAGGAATACTCTGCGGAACAAACGATGCAGGCAACACGGAAGGTTGGAAACCATAGTTAGCCATAAACTGGTACAAACCGGAAGCTGAATTTAAGGCACTATTGTGAGCAAACTCCGCCCACAGTAAGAGGTCTGACCAATTGTTATGATGGTCAGAAATATAGCAACGTAGGAATTGCTCCAAGGACTGATTGGCTCATTCTGCGGCCCCATTAGACTGCGGATGATACGCAGAGAAGAAAGCAAGCTGAATACCCAACTGTGCACAAAAGGCTCGCCAGAACCGAGACACAAACTGACTACCCCTGTCTGAGACAATCACCTTGGGTAGCCCATGTAAGCGGAAGATCTCCCGAGCAAAAATAGAAGCCAGTTCCTTAGAAGTAGGCGGTGGTATGAGAAATGCTGCGCTGACCCTCAAACCAAGTGGAAAAAATCAAAAGCAGCTGACACACAAACAAACCAAGTCAACTCAATATGTAAATAATTAAGAGCAGCGCTAAGGTCACCCAGCATAAACTAGGGACATGGGTGAAACATGTATACACCAGTGAAAAGGTCAAATAAAATTACAAAGTGAAAATAACCGGTCAGGTATAAACAAAATGTCTATGGTGAAGGGTGGAATAGCAAGGGACCAGAGTCCATAAAAATAGGATTAGTGGAATTCTTCTCAAAGGGGGAAGTGCTGGAACCCTGGAAGGTGAATTGGCACTCAAATGGAAGGCAGCCACAGGTAAACAAGCCACAAACATCTTCAAATGAAAGAGGTTGGGTACTCTTACCAGATCTGTAGGACGTATCTGCCGTATAGCAGTACGTCTATTAGGCATGAGGAGGTAATCTCCCGTAATATCCACCCGAATGATGTCCTGTAGGTCACGATCACCGGTGAGGAGTAGTTATCCTGGGTGGAGGTTGAACCGCTGTCGCACACGCTCTCCAATTCCGGAACAGGAGGGTCAGGAGGAGCTACTTGTAGATGGAGCCATGGAGAAAAAGAAAAAAGGGACTCCACATGGTGTAAGTCAATACAATGGGTTTTAAATGGATAAAAAACCTTTACAAGATAAAAGTGATCACAGGCGAATAAAAAATGGCAATGTGAGAAGCTGAAAACGCCAGCCCTACGCGTTTCGACTGCAAAGTCTTCAACAGGGGCATAAAACAGCCTCCCCACATTGCACTTATTTATAGACTGTACCCAACATTTGAAATTAACCAGGCCCACCCCCATCATGGCGGAACCGGAAGTAAAAAACAATGGAGGACAAACACTCTGATATGCTCTCATACAGTGCATATTACATATACAGTAGCATAGTACATGGGGCCAGAATATGGGGGAGGGAATCACAAGTCTAACAATTTTGAAAAAAATCACGGACACTATTGTCCGCACGGCTTGCATTCCAAGCCTCACAGACACACTCACTGGGGAGGAGACAACAACCGGCAGCCAATCTGCCGTTGGTGTCTCATCCATCCCTCTACGAGGAGCTTGCGCTCCAAGCCTCATGTGTCAGGGAGAGAGCGGCCAGCGCTGAGGCTGATATCGTCTCAGCTGTAGGGAGAGGACGTACATCGGGACAACTCCCACATAAGGAGCTTGCGCTCCACACTAGACATGCGTGGAGAAGACAGTGGAGTGATGACGCACTCCTCATCTCACCTAGCTCGCAATGGATTGGTCGCAAGCTCCAGGGCGGCCCCATCACACCCCCTTATATTCAATAGCAGTGTAAACACGACTCAAAACAGCAACAGTCTCATTCGCACAAGCTGTTACCCATAAGCCATCCTAGTACGGAAACGGGTATACCAACATAGATCAACAACATTACATAATCAAAAACGGGGTAACCATGTCACCTGACCCCTGCAGCCATGACAGAGTAATACGCGCTCAGGCCCCCCCAATGAGTGCAGAGCAGTGCCACAATGCCAACATGAAGGGGGAGGGACACAGAAAACCAAAAGCAAAGAAAAAAAAAAAAAAAAGGTAAGTATAATACCCATAAAAATGGAGATTATAAAAATCTTATAAAATATGTAGTCACAAGTGTATTAGTATAAACACTAAATAACTGATTAGTACGCCCCCATAGGCAGCTAACCACCCACTCAAAGGGTACCAAAAAATCAAATCACCCTCTAACCAAAAAAGAAGGTAAAAAAGGAACCTAAATTATGATCAAACCCCCAAAAGGTAAACCAATAAAGGTGTCATCCCACTAATCAGAAATGAATACAATAAATCCTAAATAAGTATTGTAAGTGACATACGGACTATGTTCCTACAAACTGACATAACAGTATGGATGTCATGCCATTTCCTCAAACTCAGTCCATCTAGGCCGAGCTTATAATATATCCCCTCCTAAATAAAAACAAAGATGGGAGGATAGATCATCATAGGACGTTAGTGTAGGACTGAGTGACCAATGGATATGACTCCCATGAATAACCAACCACTTGGGGGGAAACAATCAAGGATCCTGTCCCCCTCAAAACATGTAATGAGTCGTAAATTTTAAACAACCCCTTAACCATCACGTTAATATAAAACAAATGTAGTGTATTGAAAGACCGAAAACCAGAGGTGTGTCACGGTCCGAGAAAAGAGGTGCACATCACGCACGGCTAATGAAACTATTGATGTCCCACTCCACATTAATGCCATGCGGCGAATAGCACCTCAACTCATAAATCAATAAGTTTCGAGCCGTGACACACCTGAGACGAGACTCACCACTCCAGCGTGGGACGAATTTATCAATGATCAAAAGAAGTACCCATAGGGTCCCTATTGTGGCACTCCAGGTAGTGACGGGGAACACTGTGCTTAATGCAGCCCTTTTTAATTTTCGCAATGTGTTAGTTAACCCTGGTAGGAAAAGCCCTGGTAGTGCGCCCAACATATTGTCTCTTGCACGGGCAAGTGATGAGATATACAATATGTCGGGTAGCACAGGTAGTGAAATGTTTCATATTGTAGTCTTTGGATGTCACTGTGGAATGGAAGGTCACTGTTTTACGTCTCCCACTTGTATTATGCAAACACACATCGCACTTTCTGCAAGGGAAATATCTCTTGCAGTCCTGAAAAAAAGGAAACAGGACGGGGGGAACAATAGTGTTGGGAGCATCTTCATCTTGGACTGAGCGTGCACCACGGAAAATGACACCAGCCAGGTCCAGTAAAACAGGACCCAACACGCGATCATTTTTCAAAACCCTCCAGTGCCTGTCTATGATTTTCTTAATTTCGTTATGTTGAGTAGAGAATGAAGTGAAAAAAAGACCATTTAAAATGGTTCTCCCCCTGTACTCTAGAGCAATCCACCAGGAGTGAATTCCTCTCTACTCTTCTAACCTCCCCAATGATGGCATCAAGGTCAGAGGGTCTGTACCCTTTTTCCACAAATCTCTCCCTAAGGATCCGAGATTGGGACTGAAAGTCTTCGATGTTACTGCAGTTTAGTCGCAAACGAAGAAACTGTCCCTTGGGGACCGATCTGAGCCATTGCTGATGGTGACAGCTGTCTATGGGGATGTACACGTTACGGTCCGTGGGCTTGAAGAACGTTTTGAGGACCAGTTGCCGGTTGACTACAGACACCTCTAAGTCCAAAAAGTGGATGAACAAATAAAAATTATTCCTGCGCTACCATGTGCGGAGGGAGAGAAAGAAAATAGAGAAAATAAAAAACTGGGAAAATCCGCCTACACCGGATAGGGTACACCCTGCCCCTATTGGTTAGATAAATCATTAGAAATATGGTGCTGCGCTAATCCATTTGAAAAAATATGGTACATAAATAAGTGAAAATATAAATATATATAAAATAATATAATGACAGTGCTGATATCTATAAATCAAATTATCTTGAAACTCTATGAGGTAACAGTGTTATACTAGCGTGTTGATGTAAAACATAAAACACGTGATTAGGGTTGTTCCGATACCACTTTTTCAGGACCGAGTACAAGTACCGATACTTTTTTTCAAGTACTCGCCGATACCGAATACCGATACTTTTTTTTTATGTCATGTGACAGTGTTTTTTTTTATTTTCTTGGGGGGGGGGGGGCGGCGGTGTATGTGTGTGTGTGTGTGTAGATTTAAGGAGTTATTCCCGCGCTATCAGATATGGAAATGGCTAAGATTGGAAAAGCCGCATGCACCGATAAGGTGAACACCAGGCCTTTTTGAGTAAATGGTAAAAGTGAGTGGTGCTGCGCTAATCCAAAATAGGTGTAAGTAAATGTGTCAAAAATTCAGTGCAATTTCTTAAAAAATATATGTAAATATAACCACAATAATCAATAAATAAAATGGCTGGAGCAAACGTGGCAAGCATATATTAAAAAGGATGGTAGATCTAAGAATTGTGAACGTAGTGAATGTAGCTGCCTGTAACATTGGCTAGTAATAGAAACAATAAACATAAAAAATTACAAGTAAAAACATGTGCATCTATAAACCAGCAAAGTGTGCAGTGCAAACACAAAAGTGCAATGTGCAACTTTACAAGGTGATGACAAGACATCCTCCCTAAGAAACCAAAGTTCATATATAAGAGGGCACCCACCATCAGAGATTTAATAGTTAAAAATATAGTTGATCCCCCCAAAAAACAGTTTTCCTTTTTTACTGGAAATGGCTTTTATCCGTGTAAGAGGTGTTTCGCCTGCCTTAGAACGAAAAGACCAAATAAGAAGGTACTCAATTTTAGTTCAACCAGTACAGGTGAAAATCATGTAATCAAAGATTTTATCTGTTGTAACACTGAGGGGGCAGTTTACGCATTAGAATGTAGTTGCGGCCTCCAATATGTGGGCCGCACTAAGAGACCCCTGAGGACCCGCATCAAGGAACATGTCCAAAATATACTTAAGGGCTATGACAAGCATTGTGTGTCCAAACACTTCCTAACCTGCCATAATAAGGACCCCACACAGTTAAAGTTTTGGGGTATTACCCCATACACTAGACATTGGCGGGGGGGCCACAAGGTGAGAACTCTAAGCAAACTAGAATCCAAATGGATCTTCACCTTAGACACCTTCTGGCCCCGTGGCCTAAATATTGAGTTTGACCTAAACTGCTTCCTAAGTGACTTTTAATTCCCACCATTTTTAACTGTATTTTTACTTTAGTATTATTCCTCTTACAAAAATGCAAGGCAACCGTTTTTACCCTATGCAATGCTTTCCGCTAGGGCCTATATGAGCAGACTTTCTGTGCATCTTCCACCAGTTAGAGAACCAACATATAGTCTGTGGCAGGATACCACAATCAAAAGATACTGGCCATCCTTGCACACATATTTTACATACCTTAACCCATCAGAAACCTATACTCTATACCAATACCAGTCATTATAGGTAATTTGCATTTCTTAGTGCTTTTTATACTGTTCTAAATGTGTTTTTAATTATCTTATATATATCCTTCTTTGGGCCCTCTGCTGTTTTATTTATTTAGTATAAGCCTACTACTTTTATGGATCAATTTGTTTTCCAATAGGCTTAATATAAGTGTTCTGGCTTATTATATATTGTATTTTATATTCATTTTTTATTTCATTTTTATTTATATTTTTTATTTTGGTTTTTATTAGCACTGTTAGTGTTTGCTGCCTCTCTGTTCCCGTTCCCCGGGCTCCGCAGACCTCAACTACTATGGCAATTAATAGTGTTAGTAATTATGTCAGTTCTTTATATTTATTTGTATTACTCCCCTCCAATCTTCCCCCCGCTATTATCTGTATATATATTACGGTGATACTTCCTTTGCTGACAGCACCTCATCTGACATTATAGTCAGATGGTGCTTATTGGTTCCGCTATGTCAGCTGACACCTCCACACAGACATACATCTATGGCGGTAAGGTCAAAATCTATTGGAAAATGGCCGCCGTACCATTCCAATGAAACTTCGGGAAAATGGCCGCCGTATAGGGGTTAACATTAGACTATTTAAGGACACAATTTCACCCATTGTTTATCCCCTGATGAAGTCACGTGGTGTGACGTCACGCGTAGGGACGAGATAGGCTGAATACACTAACAGAGGCATACGAGCTCGCCGCTCGTCGAATTTGATACCACTGTTCTTTTATCTCCATGTGAGTACCTATTATTATTAATAAAGAGATATTTACTCATTAAACGGGATTACACTATTGGCTTTTCTTTTTGCCGATTACTCCCTACACCTACAATCCTCCCCCGCATTCTACCTGAGGAGACCCCATCCTTGGATCTAGGACAGTGAGGGACGTGTCTTTTGGAGACTATAGGTGGACGCCCTAATTACCATCTTGATACATGCTTTTGCCCTATTACCCTAAGGTAAGGGGCCATTACCTACCCGAGTGGTTTTTGTGCACGAAGAAAACACTGGATGTGGCTCACCTCAGCACTTTAATTGCAACGTGTGCATGCTAGCACGTTGCTGTCACTACTTTTTTAAACGGACTTTTATATGCATTTTTTTCATGCGTTTTTTTCTATGTCACTTTCCTTTTTTGATGTCAGTTTTACATATGTATTATATGAATATTAGCTAGTCATCACCTTGTAAAGTTGCACATTGCACTTATGTGTGTGTGTGTGTTTTGTTTTGTTTTTTTTTTTTAAATTTACAATTTTTATTTTTTACAATAATTTTTTTTTATTCTCTATTGCAATATGTGTTTTTTTTGTTTTTGTTTTTTTTTTTAATCAGCCCAAAGAGGAACGGAGGGGGAGAACGGAGGGGGACAGAGAAGGAGGGGGGAACGGAGGGGACAGCGGAGAGGCACAGAGGAGGAAAGAGGAACGGAGGGGACAGCGGAGGGGGACAGAAAAAGAGAGAAGAACGGAGGGGGACAGCGGAGAGGCACAGAGGAACGGAGGGGGCATGGAGGATAATGCAGTGACAGTCAGCGGTGAGCGATCACCGCTGTGTCACTAAAGCAGCTGAAAGCCGCTGGGGGAGAATCTTGTATCTCCCCCACGCGCCGATCACAGCTGACTAGGGCTGCAACTAACGATTATTTTCATAATCGATTAGTTGGCCGATTATTGTTTCGATTAATCGAATAATCGGTTAATAACCTTAAAAAAAGTTGGGCGTATGATTTAGTTAAAATGTAAATTTAAAAAAAAAGGCAAAGAGCAAAATCTCTTATCCACTCTGAGAATAACAGACAGAAGAGATATATACTGTATATACTATTAGAAGAGATATACTGTATATACTATTAGAGGAGATATACTGTATATACTATTAGAGGAGATATACTGTATATACTATTAGAGGAGATATTCTGTATATACTATTAGAAGAGATATACTATATATACTATTAGAAGAGATATATACTGTATATACTATTAGAGGAGATATACTGTATATGCTATTAGAGGTTGAATCTGGTAAATATCATCAGACTAGGATCTTTTTTTAAAGAAAAAAAAAAAGACGGTTTTGCAGATTTTCAAACAGAACTGTAATATATTATATGCTGGCCATACAAAAACAATGTCTTCCCTCAAAAAATTTTCATTTTAAGAACGTTCGTTCGATTTTCGAATCATTAGTGGCGTCAAATCGACGTTCGTTTTCAACCACAGTGACAGAAAAATTTAGAAATAATAGAAAATTTCTTGGTCAAAGGAATTTTTCAGACAGTGTATGTGATTTTCGTTCAGAAATTGCATTCATTTTAAAACAGAATGTTAAAAGCAAGTGAAAATTTCAAACAACATTCTTTCATTCAGCAAATGTACAAAGATTTTTCATATGAATATTCTCATCTGAAAATTGATCCGTGTGGCCAGCATAAGGCTCAGTACATGCCTATGCAGTTTGCTTTTGATCTGTTTCTACACTGCTTTTTGCTGTGCGTTAAGTACAGTATAGAGTGCCCCAATAACAAGGTAAAGAAAACTTCTGCCTTTAGAACCACTCACTTCCTGCCCAGGACTACAAGTCCCATGGGGCATTGCTCCTCACACATTCACAAGTTCTCAGGCACTTACTGACATGTGTGCTGTATGTGTGCTGCACTGTATTTCCTGATATGTAAACAAATAATGCATTCTGTATGCAGGCAGCTGGCCGATTAATCGATTATGAAAATAATAATCGATTAATTTCATAATCGATTAGTTGTCGATTAATCGATTAGTTGTTTCAGCCCTACAGCTGACTTTTAGGTATCGGGGGAAGCATCGGGAGCATTTGCCCGAGTACAAGTACTTGGGCAAATGCTCGGTATCGGTGCCGATACCGATACTAGTATCGGTATCGGGACAACCCTACACGTGATAGAGCAACATGTGATCAATACCATGTGCAGAGTAATCACAAATAAATATAACAGTAACTAACTCCAATAAAGTATGTGTAAATAATGTGCAACCAGGCACACAGCAAACAAACACAAAGGATAAAGTGACTAGTGCAAATGGGCAAGGTATAGGTGACAACTTGACTAGAAAAATGTGACAAACTAAAAAAGTCCACAAGTAAAAGTGCATAAGAAGTGATCCTCTTTAGGCAAGTGAGGTGACTTGAACAAATGGTGATATTTTCCTTATCGTGCAACACACCACACAATAGTGGGCAGTGGCCCCTTACCTGCAGGTAATGGGGTAATAGCATTAGCCAATTTTAGGCATGGCGGCCCTTATTCATGGGTGTAGGGATAAGGAGATCTTCCGAATGGCGGAACGCCAACTTCAACTAGTAGTAGGTTAGCTGCCTATGGGGGCGTACTAATCAGTTATTTAGTGTTTATACTAATACACTCGTGACTACATATTTTATAAGATTTTTATAAGATCCATTTTTTGGGTATTATACTTCCCTTTTTTTTTTCTTCTTTCTTTGCTTTTGGTTTTCTGTGTCCCTCCCCCATCAGGTTGGCATTGTGGCACTGCTCTGCACTCACTGGGGGGGCCTGAGCGCGGGGGCATGGCTGCAGGGGTCAGGTGACATGGTTACCCCGTTTTTGATTATGTAATGTTGTTGATCTATGTTGGTATACCCGTTTCTGTACCAGGATGGCTTATGGGTAACAGCTTGTGCGAATGAGACTGTTGCCGTTTTGAGTCGTGTTTACACTGCTATTGAATATAAGGGGGTGTGATGGGGCCGCCCTGGAGCTTGCGACCAGTCAATGCGAGCTAGGTGAGATGAGGAGTGCGTCGTCACTCCACTGTCTTCTCCACGCATGTCTAGTGTGGAGCGCAAGCTCCTTATGTGGGAGTTGTCCCAACACCTGCTGGTGATTGGTCTCGATGTACGTCCTCTCCCTACAGCTGAGACGACGTCAGCCTCGGCTCTGGCCGCTCTCTCCCTGACACGAGGCTTGGAGCGCAAGCTCCTCGTAGAGGGATGGATGAGACACTAGTGGCAGATTGGCTGCCGGTTGTTGTCTCCTTCCCAGTGAGTGTGTCTGTGAGGCTTGGAACGCAAGCCGTGTGGACAATACAGTGTCCGTGATTTTTTTCAAAATTGTTAGACTTGTGATTCCCTCCCCCATATTCTGGCCCCATGTACTATGCTACTGTATATGTAATATGCTTGTATGAGAGTATATCAGAGTGTTTACGTCCTCATGGATTTTTACTTCCGGTTCCGCCATGAAGGGGGCGGGCCTGGTTAATTTCAAATGTTTGGTACAGTCTATAAATAAGTGCAATGTGGGGAGGCTGTTTTATGCCCCTGTTGAAGACTTTGCAGTCGAAACGCATAGGGCTGGCGTTTTCAGCTTCTCACATTGCCATTTTTTATTCGCCTGTGATCACTTTTATCTTGTAAAGGTTTTTTATCCATTAAAACCCCTTGTTTTGACCTACACCATGTGGAGTCCCTTTTTTCTTTTTCTCCATGGTTCCATCTACAACTAGCTCCTCCTGACCCTCCTGTTCCGGAAATGGAGAGCGTGCGCAACAGCGGTTCAACCTCCACCCAGGATAACTACACTCCTCACCGGTGATCGTGACCTACAGGACATCATTCGGGTGGATATTACGGGAGGTTACCTCCTCATGCCTAATAGACGTACTGCTATACGGCAGATACGTCCTACAGATCTGGTAAGAGTACCCAACCTCTTTCATTTGAAGATGTTTGTGGCTTGTTTACCTGTGGCTGCCTTCCATTTGAGTGCCAATTCACCTTCCAGGGTTCCAGCACTTCCCCCTTTGAGAAGAATTCCACTGATCATATTTTTTATGGACTCTGGTCCCTTGCTATTCCACACTTCACCATAGACATTTTGTTTATACCTGACCGGTTATTTTGACTTTGTTATTTTATTTGACCTTTTCACTGGTGTATACATGTTTCACCCATGTCCCAAGTTTACGCTGGGTGACCTTAGAAGTAGGCAACTTGAGTGGAATACAATGCAACATTTTCAAAAACTGGTCAACCACCATAAGGATAACTGTGTTGCCCTGGGAGTTTGGCAACTCCACAATGAAATCCATAGACAGGTGGGTCCAGGGCCTCTCTCCATTGGGTATGGGTTGTACAGGCAGCTACCAAGGCGGTTACATCAGCATGTAATAGAGCGATTTGAATATTTTTTTTTTTCTGGACACTGCGCCGCTCCTGAGGAGCTGCGGGCAGGAGATTTTAGGCGAGGCCGCGGCTTCCGACCTCACGTACTAGGCCTAAGCCGCAGCCTCACCTAAAAACTCCTGCCCGCAGCTCCTCAGGACCGGCGTGGTGGAAAAAAAACAAAAACAAAAAACAAAATCGATTTGCTGAAATTTTGAATCAATTTGACCTCTCAACTCGATTCAAATCGTTTTTTTTCCCCAGCCCTAGCATGTAGACTAGGCCACCAGAATTGTTGGGAAATGGCCCAAAAGAGTTGATTCTTCCCAGGGTGGCCAGCAGCCTTGGGAGAATGGTAAGTCTGGAGCACGGCAGTACGGAGACTCTCGGGAACAAAGCAGCGGTCACAAGGTTTCTCAGGAGGAACATCAACCTGAGCAGCAAGAATTTTGTCACCCAAAGGAGAAGTAAGACTGGTGTGAACCGTAGCCAGAATACGATCAAGAGGAATCACAGGGAGCGGAACCGACTCCATCTTGGAAGTGGAGGAAAATTGTCGTGACAAGGCGTCAGCCCTTTTAGTACCGGGTAAGAATGAGACAATGTAATTAAAACTGGACAAGAAAAGAGTCCATCGCGCCCTTCTGGGAGAGAGGCGCTTAGCCTCAGACAAGAATGTGAGATTCTTATGGTCAGTAAGAATGAGAACCGGCACAGTGGTACCTTCAAGGAGATGTCTCCATTCTTTCAGGGCTAAAATAATCGCCAACAGCTCTCTGTCACCAATCTCGTAATTGCACTCTGCCGGTGACTCAGAGTTAGGACGCTGAGACAGAAGGGTGCCAACTCCAGTCTCAGAAGCATCAACTTCTAGGATAAAAGGCAACGTGGGAACAGGGTGTGCCAACACAGGAGCAGAAACAAAGGCAACCTTGAGACTCTCAAAGGCCTTATTAGACTCTGGAGACCAACTCTGTGGGTTGCCGTTTTTCCTGGTCATATCGGTCAGGGGCTTGACCAAAGACGAGAAGTTACGAATAAACTTCCGACAATAGTTGGCAAAGCCAAGAAAACGAGGACATAAACCCATGGTTCGAGGCCACTGTAGGACCGCAGAAAGTTTCTCTGGGTCCATCGAAAAACCAGCAGTGGAAATGACATGCCCAGGAATTTCACCTGTTCACAATGGAATTTGCACTTTACCAATTTACAATAGAGATTGTTCTCTCGTAGTCTCTGAAGCACAAGACAGACATCTGTGTGGTGACTCTCTAGGGACTTGGAAAATATGAGGATATCGTCGAGATAAACCACCACACATAACTGCAACAAATCTCGGAGGACATTGTTAATGAACTGGAAAAACTGGAAAACTGCCGGAGCATTACAAAGGCCAAAAGGCATTGCGAGATACTCATAATGACCTGATCTGGTATTAAATGCAGTTTTCCACTTGTCGCCCTCCTTAATCCTGATGAGATTGTATGCCCCTCTCAAATCAAGCTTTGTGAAAACCGTTGCTCCCTTGAGGCGGTCAAATAACTCCGTAATCAACGGAATGGGATAGGCATTCTTAATCGTGCAACGATTGAGACCCCTATAATCAATACGAGGTCTCAGTTCACCACTCTTCTTCACAAAAAAGAAACCAGCACCAGCAGGAGACGAGGATTTGCAGATGAAACCACGAGAAAGTGCGTCTGCAACATACTCCTCCATGGCCTTATCCTCCAAGACCGACAAAGGGTAAACCCGGCCACGAGGGTGCATGGAACCAGGTTGAAGGTCAATTGCACAATCATATGACCGGAGTGGAGGCAAACTAACGTCTTCACCTTTGTCAAAGACATCGCTAAAATTGCGGTACTCCTCCGGCAGGGAGGAGAGTGAAGAGGTGCACAGGACCTTGGCTACCCTCTGGAAGCATCTCTCACTGCACTGTGGCGACCAAGACAGAACCTCAGCACGGAGCCAATCAAAAGAAGGGTTGTGCCTCTGTAACCAAGGATAACCAATAACCAGCGGAAACTTAGGTGAGCAAATAACTTGGAATTGGATTATCTCATGGTGAAGGGCCCCTACGGCCACAGACAACGAAACAGTCTCATGAGTCACATGGGCAGGCTGTAGAGGTCTCCCGTCAAGAGCCTCAATGGCAAGTGGAGTGTCATGCAGCTGCAGCGGAATCGAGTGCTTCGATACAAAGGCAGCATCAATGAGCAAACCTGATGCCCCAGAGTCGATCAGAGCCTGTATCTCGACGGATGACTCAGCTCAAGACAGGATAACCGAAAACCAGAGGCTTATCTTTCTGGGAAACTGGAGACGAAAAAACACCACCTAAGGTCTGTCCCTGACAGGACCTCAAGGTTCAGGCGTTCTCTGGAGGGGTAGGACAAGAGACCTGCCTGGCCACAATAAAGGCACAATCTCTTCCTCCTCCTAAAGGCTCTCTCATCTGCAGAGAGATGCGTGAAGCCCATGCGCATGGGTTCATCTTCACTGACCGACTCGGTACCAGGAGGAATGGGAGGTGAGGGAGGCAAGGGTGGGACTGCAAAGCTCAGAGACAAATGTACAGGAGGCTTGCGCCAGCGCTCCTTAAAAGAGAGTCTTTCTCTGAGTCTGGAGTCAATGAGGATGGCAAATGTGATCAACCTCTCCAGCTCAGTGGGTATATCTCGGGCTGCTATCTCATCCTTGATGTTATCAGAGAGACCATAAGAGAAGGCAGCCACAAGGGCCTCATTGTTCCAAGCAACCTCTGCTGCCAGAGTACAGAATTCAATGGCGTAATCGGCAACAGTTCTCATACTCGGTTTGATGGACATGAGGCTCTTGGCAGCAGAAGCAGAGCGTGCGGGAACGTTAAATACCCTTTTGAAGGAAGCCACAAATTCTGGGCAACTCAGGACCACGGGTTTTTGCGTCTCCCATAGAGGGTTTGCCCAAGCCAAGGCGCTCTCAGAAAGCAAAAGATATCATGAAACCCACTTTGCTTCTGTCCGTGGGAAACGCCTGGGGCAGCATCTCAAAGTATAACCCAACCTGGTTGAGAAACCCTCTGCATGGAACTGGATCGACCCCAAATCACTGGGGAAGCAGAGCGGAACCAGACATGCCTCTTATAGAGGTAATACTCGAGGCGGGTGCCTGCACAGAGACTGGCGCAGCAGCAGGGATGGCCTGCAACACAGGTTGTACCGGAGCAGCCATAGTGGAAGATTCCAGGTGAGCCGTGCGACTCAGGAGCGTTTGTAACGCCAAGGAAAACTGATCCACGCGGTGATCCTGGTCATCCAATCTGGAAAAATTACCAACAAGTGGACTGACTGCATCTTCTGAATTCATGGCCTTCGCCTACTCTCAGAAACCATGAATCAGACCGAGACAGAAGTACAGTTAATCACACTTGTTTAATAATAATAAAAATGTAAACAGAGTAAGCGTAGTCAATACATAGCCAGAGTTCAGTAACCAGATCGGGTAGTCAGCCAATGCCAATGTCAGAGAGCCAAAGATCAACGTAGAAGTACAGCAAGCAGGATCAGGAGCCAGAAGGAAGGGACGTCAGCCGAGCAAGTCTTCAACAGGAACGCAGAAGAAAGTCTCTGAGATGTGATCAAAGGCGAAGGCAGAGATGAAGTGAGCTGGACGGCTTTAAGTAGGCAGGAATGATGAGCAGATCATCAACAGCTGAGTCACTGTGGACAGAAAGGAGCTGGCAATTAGCCAACAGCTGAGCGGCCAGCTAAGAGAAGGAAGGGCTGAGCCCAGCCCTGACATATATGAAGAAAACATGGCAGGAATATATGTGGGTTTAGGAGGGGAGCGCTTGATTGTCTGTCTCCCGCCCCCCCCTTTCCTGACCTGCCGGGCTGCATGCTCAGATAAGGGTCTAAGTATAGATTTTGGGGGGGACCCCAGGCTGTTTTTTTAAAAAATTTTGCTGTGGGTGGCTTAAATTTCATACCAGACCCAAAGAGCCTGGTAAGCATTGGGGTGGGGGGATCCCACGCGGGTTTTTTTTTTTTCAACATTTTTAGTTGTTGCAATGACCTAGAAGTAAATTAATCACTAATCCGGTGCTCATGGAAATTTAATTAAATTGGCATATATGAACACGTGAGCTGCTACTATAACATAAAAATAGCAAAGTCTCAATTCCCGTCAATAGCAAAACATTGACGGGAATTCTTTCTCCACTGTATCCAAAATTAAAAAAAAAATAAATAAAATTTGGGTTAAAGAGACACCAACTCTGAGCTTATGCGACCCCTAGACCATAAAAAACATATTATGGTTTTATGTTCTAGAGGTCGCATAAGCTCAGAATTAGGGTCTCTTTAACGCAAATTATTTTTTTACGTTTTGGATACAGTGGAGAAAGATTGGTATTCCTGTCAATGTTTTGCTGCCATGAGAGTACCACTTTAAACACCTGGAAGAAGGTTGGAGTGTGAACATCCCTCACTGTAAAAGTATTCTATGATACTGAGACTGGTTGAAGATCCCGATCTTGAGTGACTTAAGGTGAAAGACCCACCTAAAAGGCGTATATTATATATCTGGTGAGTGCAAATTTTGAGGAACCTGCCGATAGCTGAGGAGTCATTGGTTTTTAACCACTTCAATACAGGGCACGTATACGCCTTCCTGCCCAGACCAATTTTCAGCTTTCAACGCTGTCGCACTCTGAATGACAATTGCGCAGTCATGCTACACTGTACCCAAACTAAGTTTTTATCATTTTGTTCCCAATAGAGCTTTCTTTTGATGGTATTTGATCACCTTTGGGATTTTTATTTTCTGCCAAACAAAAAAAAAAAAAAAAACGAAATTTTTGAAAAAAAAAAAAAAAAAAGGTTTTTCTTTTGTTTCAGTTACAAAACTTTGTAAATAAATACGTTTTCTCCTTTACTGATGGCACTGATGGGGCTGCACTGACGGGCACTGATAAGGCGGCACTGATGGGAACCGATGAGGTGGCACCAATGAGGTGGCACTGATGAGGTGGCACTGATGAGGTTGCATTGATGGGCACCGATTGGCATCCCTGGTGATCTAGGGTGGCATACCTGGTGGTGACATCCCTGGTGGTCCAGTGTGGGCATCCATGGGGTGGGGGGGGGCTGCGCTGATAATTGATCAGCACAGACCCCCCTTGTCAGAGGAGCGGCCGATCGTCTCTCTACCCACGTCTGACAGACGCGAGTGAGGAAAAGCCGATCACCGTCTCTTCCTGTTTACATCACGATCAACCGTGATTGGACACAGCCGATCACATGACGGAGACTCTTTACCTAGATCGGAGTTGTGGTGTGTCAGACTGACACACCGCAACAACGATCGCTGCGATGCGCGCCCCCGGGCATATATATAATGTTTGGGGGTTCTAAGTAATTTTCTAGCAAAAAATTATGATTTTAACTTGAAACCAACAAGTGTCAAAAAAAGGTTTAGCCCGGGTTCACACTATAAACGGGCTGCAGATCGCACAGGAGCGCTGTGCGTCCCTGTTCCAGGGACGAATCAGGGCCGATTCTATGCCTGAATTCGGCCCTGAAACGGAGCCAAAGATGCAAAGCGTTTTTGTGCAGTGCGCTCCGCAGCCGCCCCGGAGATATGTAAACCGGCTCCATAGGGAGTCAGTCACATTCTCCTGCTATGCGAATTAGATGCAGGGAAACGCACATCTAATTCGCATATGTGTGAACCCGGGCTTAGTCTTTAAAGAGGGAGTCCACCTACATCAACCTAAAAAAAAAAAAATATTAAAAGCCAGCAGCTACAAACTTTTAATACATGGCCACTTACCTGTCCCAGGGTCCAGCGATGTCGGCAGCCAACGCCGATAAACCGCTCGATTCTCGGCAGCCTCCGCCGCCATCCTAGGTGAGGGAATCAGGAAGTGAAGCGTTGCGGCTACACTTTCCGGTTCCCTACTGCGCATGCGCGAGTCGCACTGTGCATCGTAACTGGTCCCCATTCTCTCCTGGGAGCTGTGTGTTTCCCAGGAGACAGCGCGGAGGGACAGGAAGAGGCATAGACTCCCGTGGAAGTCTATGCCGGAAGTGGATGCAAATACTTGTCTTAGACAGGTATCTGCACCCCCCTGAAAGGTGCCAAATGTGACACCAGAGGGGGGAGGGTTCCGAAAAGCGGAAGTTTCATTTTTGTGTGGAACTCCGCTTTAAGTGATTAAACTTCCCTCATTTACAGAATGAAGTTCATTCCTTTGATCTAAAGAACAAAACGTTACAATGTTTATAGTTAGCTCAGCAGCTTAGGGATGTTTTGAAACTTGGCAGACTTTTTTTTTTTTGACAGCTGTCGGCTTGAGCAGAGAACTCTGCATAGTATTGGGAAAATGTTTTATTAAGATCGCGAGGGGGAAAGAATCACAATCTCGATTCTTAAAGATTAATTCTGCAGCTCTACCCTGAACCTCCCCTTCTTGGGTCCCCTGTTGGCAATCTTGGCCCCTCCTCTTCTGTGACCTGGAAAGGGTGCATGCGCCACTCAGGCTTAGTAGAGGGGAGGGGGGGTATGTACACGGTACATCCACAGCTGCTGTTAGAGTGCTGACAGTGGATAGAGCTCGTCCTGGCTCCTGCAAGTGCTTGCTATGGGGGCAAACATGCAGGTTCGCTGACCCTTTAAGTGCCGGTTCACACTGGGGCGGCTTCAAAGTCGTCCGACTCTGAAGCCGCCACTCACAGCATGACCTCCGCACGGCTAGCAAACTACTTCTTTAATAGAACTCAATGAAAGCCGCTCCAAAGTTGCCCCCAAGTAGTACAGGAACCTTTTTCTAAGTTGAAGCAACTTCAGTCGCACCCTATAGAACGGTTCCATTGCACTGCGACTTGTCAAGCAGCTAAGTCACCTGACAGGTCACCCCAGTGTGAACCGGCACCAACGGTCATATTCAGTTAACACTACAACCAAAGCTTACCTGAGTTTGAAGTGTTATTCCAAGTCCTTTCAATGTGTTATCCAACAAGCGTCTTCATATCTTCCTTTATACCCTTTTTATCCAAAGCTAGATGTCCAACAAACAACAGTCTTCGGTAATCCATGTGAAATATAGATATTTGATTAACTCCACAAGTGTGTCGCTTTTTCCTCTTTGTAAAAACACAGAACCTACAATGAAAACAAAAAACGAACTCCTGTAAGTCACAGTGATACTAAAACAAATGTGTAGAATGTTCTAGTCATCGAAATGGAATGTTTTGTGGTATTTTCCAATAACAAAAAAGAATTTCAGCGGGTTTATTTTTATAAACGTTATGAATCCCAGGGACCAAGGTGATTCTCAGGGTTTCAGAAGCTTACAAGTGTAATGTATTTTACACCCAAATAGCACAAGTTTGTGAATCCACATGGATATCGGCCACCTGTATCCCCTGCATAGCAGCACTCAGAATGTGTTGACAGCACTGGGAGCCATTCACTCTGCTTATTCACTTGTGCCGATAGGGAACATGCTGACAGGAGGGCACAGATTGGGCAGAGTTGATAGCTCTTTCATTGTCCAATCAGCAGACAGGGAGTGAGGAGGCGACATCACCATGGCCCTTCCTGCTGAACTCTAGGCACAAAAAATCTCCGTTAACCGGTTCAATACCGGGCATTTTCACCCCCTTCCTTCCCAGGCCAAATTTTTAGTTTTCAGCGCTGTCGCATTTTAAACGACAATTGCGCGGTCGTGCGACATTGTACCCAAAAAAAATTGACGTCCTTTTTTCCCCACAAATAGAGCTTTCTTTTGGTGGTATTTGATCACCTCTGCGGTTTTTATTTTTTGCGCTATAAACAAAAGAAGAGCGACAATTTTGAAAAAAAAACACAATATTTTTTACTTTTTGCTATAATAAATATCCCAATTTTTTAAAAAAAAAACAAATTTTTTCCTCAGTTTCGGCCAATACGTATTCTTCTACATTTTTTTTTTTTTTTTTTTACCAAAAATATCGCAATAAGCGTATATTGATTGGTTTGCGCAAAAGTTATAGCGTCTACAAAATACGGGATAGATTTATGGCATTTTTTAAAAAAAAAAATATTTTATTTTATTTTGTTTACTAGTAATAGCGGCAATCGCGATTTTTTTTCGTGACTGCGACATTATGGCGGACACATCGGACACTTTTGACACATTTTTGGGACCATTCACATTTATACAGTGATCAATGCTATAAAATTGCATTGATTACTGTGTAAATGTGACAGGCAGTGAAGGTGTTAACCACTAGGGGGACACAAGGGGTTAAATATGTTTCCTAACGGAGGGTTTCTAACTGTAGGGGGCGGGGACGTACAAGGGGAGGAGAGCGATCAGAGTTCCGCTGTACTGGGAACACAGATCGGTCTCCTCACAACTGACAGGACGTGGATCTGTGTGTTTACACACACAGATCCACGGTCTGGCCAACAGGCAATCGCGGGTGCCCGGCGGACATCGTGGCCGCCGGGCACACGCACCGGGTCCCAAGCAACGCGGCGGGCACGCGCCCCCTAGACGGCCAGGAATCCCAGGCCGTCATATGACGTCCACCCAGGATGGGAGATCCCATCTGTGGACGTCATATTACTATGGCCGGGTACTGAAGTGGTTAAATATGTTCCTCAGTAGCCGCAAAGACTATAAATCCACTTTGTGTTCAGCAAATGCCTGAAAACCCAGATATTGTCCTGTAAAAGTAAAAAAGATTTCACTGTGCTGCACATTTATTACTTCTTGTCCCCAGTGGAATATTCCCTCTCTGTCCTGATGGCAATGTATCGGAGGAAAAGGCAATGTATAATATCCAAAATTAGAAAAGAAAGCTTGGGCCGGAGGCGGCAACTCATCGATTGTGGGCAGCCGATGGAGAACACATTATTCCTGCTTTGCCGGTCCTTCGCCTCAGCCTCCAACGCTCTCATCTTCACTGCAGAGCAGATAGTAGGATGCAGCACAGTGCTGGGTGGAGGGTGGGAGAGGGAAGCTGCCTCAGTTAACTTTTCACATTAACCAGCAGATGATTGGTTGCTAACCTTGCTCCTAGCAACCAATCACCACTTTGTTAATATGAAAAGGTAACTGGAAGCTCCCGCCCTCCATCCAGTACTGTTCTGCCTTCCACTCAGCTGCACGACCTACACACTGCTGTGTGGTGGAGGTCCAGAGGACACTTTTGGGGAGGGGGTGGGGGAGAGGCGCTGAGTACATTACTGTACCAATTACTGCAGGGAGGGGGGAGATGATGTGAAGGGTGGGAGGAAGTGGGGCGGAGGACGCTACTGTGGGGTGATGTAAACAGCATTTTAGCTTGTACATAATTGGATGATAAAATCAGCAGAGCTTCCACTCATTTCAGATCTACCCCTCAGATTTAGAGCGACCGCACTTCCAAGTGTACTTGCAGTGCAAAGCAGATTTGCCTTTCGTAAATAACCCCCACTGTGCGTTCTTCATGCAGTCTTTTTATTGCAGGTTGCCTACCCCTGTTCAAGAGTGCTGATGAAAGGAAGTCGCTAATTTTTTTGCTATCTACTCAGCTGACCTCAATATATTAAATGCTGTGGCTGACAAAAGGCATGCAAGAAAGTGCTGACTTAATGGAGTCCAGGCAAAAGTATAAACCAGAAAATGATGCTACTTGTCTATAGTTTAGAATAGGACAGTCCTAATGTACACTAATAAAGAAACCGTGACTATGGCACGAATGCTGATAAAAAAAAAAAAATCCTACAAACTACTATAACATTTAAGAGGCTGTGTAAAAACACTAAAGCCCACTCTGAGAATAAGACATTTGTCATCTAACATCTCATAGTGGCCAGGAATTTAGGTCTCGTTAACATTTTAGGCTAAATATACAAAAAAAAATTCTACTATGGTAAATCCTATTAGCCTTTATAAGACGTCACGCTACAAATGTACGATTTCACTTGAGATAACCGCCCACTTATTTCCTCAGATGACGTGTCACAGACCACGCTCTCTTACTTCGAATGTCATGGGAAAATCTTGCAATACTGACTGATTATCGTGCTGATCGTAGAGCATTACTGCCTTCTGATTTACTGGCATCAGGTATGCAGATCAACAAAGACAGAATTCCTTACCTGCATACATAATCCAGGTCAGTGTTTCTAAGTACTGAAGAAAAAGGGTCTGCATGACAGCCAAACAAGGAGCATTTTCAAACTGAAGTGTCAGCAAAGGCTGCGCCTGATCATTTGATTTTCAAAGGATGTCAGGCAGGAGGTGGTTGACAGAGTCATAAAGCAAATTTGTTCCTGTTCATAAAGAACTGGCCAACATTCACACAGTGCATGACCAGCTTTAAAGGTCCTCTACATTCTATGGACAGCCTTAGGAGTAAGGCAAGGGGCCAGTTCACACACATTTCCATGCGGTTTTGACAGCCCATTCCATTGGAGGCAAGCACTACTTTTTCTAAACATGCAGCACCAAAATGCATGGTAATGCAATACCATGTGATCTGGTAGCCGCAAACACACTGCATTTGCAATATGTATTTGGGGTGCCATTAACAACTAATTGGCACCCGCATGCAACAAGGGCAGTGCATTCATCTGCAGTGCAAGAAATGCACACTGAACGTGCCTTCCCCCACCAACATGTTTTGGTGTTAACAAGCCCTAAGGCCAGCCATAGACGGGGTTCAAATCTCGCATCAGCAGGAAACGGCCGAGAATGGAACCATTAATGAGCAGGCTGAATGTACCAAGTTGATCGATCAATTTGGGTACAACCAGCCTGCCCGAGTGGCTGCTATAGCTGCTAGCGATAATCACAGTCTTCTCCAGGCAGGAGCGGACCCTCCCGGAGAAGACAATTACTCGGCAGAAGGGATTCCCTTTCACTGCCTGTGCTGATGGGAGAATTGTGCATATTTCTATCCTGCAACCGGTGGAAAGAAATTTGCATAGTCTATGGCCTGCCTTAGAGTAGGAGCCACAAAAGCTCTAGGGTGCCACACGTTATTTTCTTGGGCATGACATGCAGTCATTGAATGCTCCCAATACAATAACTGCAATATGAAAAATGTCTACACATAAAACAAAATCCACCCGTAGGTCTCATCGATCATTTATTGCAGCTCCGCACACAAGTCAATAGAGGAGCACAGCATTATGTTCAAGCGGGAGTCCGACTACCACTCTTTTTTGGTAATTGAGACACTTTGCTAACCCCAAAATAATACTCACAGTTTGGGTGTAATATTTCCGCCTCTGTCTGTTTTCGTACTGAAGAATAACTTAAAAAATGTGATGCTGGCTGTTTCCATCTTGCTTGTGGGCATGTGAAGCCCACAAGCATTGATTTCCTGGATGCGGTGAATGCTGTTCATTCACAGCTTGTTCACAAGCATGATCATTGTTTCCACACTGAATCTTGGGAAGCCTGACACTAAGCTCCCAGGAGACAGTGCGGCGCCAAGGAAAGGCAATAAACACGCCTACTCCCATGGGAGGAGAGACAGGAAGTGCCACAATAAAGTACAATATAAAGGTAATTACAGCGATTAAAAAAATTTTCATGCGGCATTTGAACATCTATACAATTACCATAGGTAAGGACAGCTTTACATGTGGAGGAAATCAAATACAAATGTCGGTGTACACAAGTAAACAGAAGTAACTATCAGTCTTTAGGTGACCTCAGTACATTTAAATAAGACAAATGTAAAATCATACTGAAGCCTGCTAAGTTCAAACAGTCTAAGAATGAATATTCATATGCTTGCATAAGCCTAGTCATGACAGATTCTCTTTCAGGTTACAGGAAACCCATCAAGATAACTTATCACAAAGGAGGCTCCTAATCAATAACAGAGACCACCACTGACTCCCAGAAGTGGAAATATTTTCAGAGCGCCAGCAGTGCAGACGGAGCAGCACTTTGTTCATTTATACATAGATACCCTTTATTTGCAAGGAAAAAAAAAGGCAGTGATGCATACAAGTTTCAGTTTCAACGCAGATGTGGGGGATTTTTACAAATACCACTTGCAAAAAGTACCTTTTAAATTTCGAGCTTATATTGTATTGCATTAAAAATAGCTGCCCATTTTTTACAGTGGTACTAAAAATAAGAATATTTAGAAAACACGGGACATTTTTTAAAATTCTTCACTAATCCAGCCTACACAAGCACCAAGGTACATACATCCAAATATGTCAAACTCTGCAGGTTTATATGTGCCATAAACTATATATATTGTATGCTGCACATATACACCTTTGGATAATTTTTGGCCTTAACTTGTGTAGAAACTAACTTACAAATCATACAAATCGTGCAGCGATCCAAATGAAAAAAGTGTCCAAATATTACCCAATAGTCCATGAATATATCAAAGGATTACTCGAGTGTCATCATGTGTTGGACAAGAAAAAATGGCTACTCACCAGAAATCCATGGTGTCTCCAAGAGAACAGCACAAAGTGCTCAAAATAAATCCCTCTGTAATCGGAATCACCAGTGAGAAAAGATCCAAAGCTTCTCCTCTAAAGATCAAGATGCAAGATGCAAGATCAGTGATGGTACATTTAGACTCGATTCACATAGGAGCGACTTGTCAGGCGACTTAGCCGCCTGACAAGTCGCAATCAGTTCTGTACTATGGAACCGTTCTAATAGGAACGACTCAAGTCGCTCCGACTTAGAAAAAGGTTCCTGTACTACTTCGGGGCGACTTCAGGGCGACTTCAGGGCGACTTGCATTGACTTCTATACAGAAGTCATTTTGCAAGCCGCCGCTGAAGTCGTGTGCAGGTCGCCTTACAGAGTTGCGCTGGAAGTCGTGCTGCCTCTGTGTGAACCGGGTCTTAGGGGCTACCTATCCCTAAACAATCACGGTGGTTCCAGCATCGTACCAGTGTCAACCGGGACTATAAAGCCGCGTACACATGAGCGGAATGTCCGACAGAAAAAGTCAGACAGAAGCTTTTCATCGTCTATTCCAATAGTGTCTATGCCTCATTGGACTTTTTTTTTTTCTTTTGTCGAAAGTTCTGACGGACCTAGAGATAGAACAGGTTCTAAATATTTCCGACGGAACCAATTCCTATAGGGAAAACCGATCGTCTGTATGCTGTTCCGACGGACCAAAAACGACGCATGCTCTGAAGCAAGTACGAGACGGAAGCTATTGGCTACTGGCTATTGAACTTCCTTGACCGTGTGTAGGCAAGACTGCTTGAATGGAATTCCGAGTTCTGTCGGAGAAACCTTCGGAGTTTATTCCGACGGCAAAACCGGTTGTGTGTACGCGGCATAAGATGTTATTTTATGATGTCATCACTGTGATCTTGCAACATTTGGAGGAGAAGCTTTGGATCTTGTCTCATTGGATTGCTGGTGATTCCGATTACAGAGGGATTTATTTTGAGCGCTTTGTGCTGTTCACTTGGTTCAGACTGCATGGATTTCCTCTTGAGTGGCCATTTCTACCATCATACACATGACACTCAAGTGATCCTTTGGGATATTCATGGACTATTGTTTAACCACTTGCCGCAAAATCATGTACCTTTATGTCATTTTGCTCAAGTGATCGTACTGGGGTGATGCCTGCAGCTGCAAAGGTAAACCGTGCTCAAACCACATGCGAGGTATCGCCACGGTCGCTAGAGCAAGAATTCTAGTGCAAGACCTCCCTCTGTAACACTCTCCAGGTAACTGTTAACCCCTTTCCGACCAGCCACCAGTTGTACTGTGGCAGGTTGGCTCCCCTGGGCGAAACGTTGTTACCTTACATCGCTTCGCCTTTTGACCCCTAGGGGGGCTCGTCCGCGGGTCGCCGATGGAGCTGATGCGAGTGCCCGGTGGGCACGATGACAGCCGGGCACCTGCGATCGCTCGTGACAGAGTGAGAACCAGGATCTGTGTGTGTAAACACAAAAATCTCGGTTCTCTCAGGGGAGAGGAGAGAGATCGTGTGTTCATACTAAGTATGAACACCGATCCCTCTCCTCTTAGTCAGTCCAACCCCCCCCCCCCCCCCACAGTTAGAACACACCTAGGGAACAAAGTTAAACCCTTGATCGCCCCCTAGTGTTAACCCCTTCCCTGCCAGCGACATTTATACAGTAATCAGTGCATTTTTATAGCACTGATCGCTGTATAATTGTCACTGGTCCAAAAAATATTTCAAAAGTGTCTGATCCATCTGCCGCAATATCGTAGTCCCGATAAAAATTGCTGCTCACCACCATTACTAGTAAATAAAAAAAAAATGCCATAAATCTATCCCCTATTTTGTAGACGCTATAACTTTTGCGCAAGCCAATCAATATACGCTTATTGGGATTTTTTTTTTTACCAAAAATATGTAGAATACATATCGGCCTAAACTGAGGAAAAAAATGTGTTTTAAAAAAATTGGGATATTTATTATAGCAAAAAGTAAAAGATAGTGTTTTTTTCAAAATTGTCGCTCTTTTGTTTATAGCGCAAAAAATAAAAACCGCAGAGGTGATCAAATACCACCAAAAGAAAGCTCTATATGTGGGGAAAAAAGTCGTCAATTTTGTTTGGTACAGCATCGCATGACCGCGCAATCGTCAGTTAAAGTGACGCAGTGCCATATAGCAAAAAATGGCCTGGTGATTGAGCAGCCAAATCTTCCGGGGCTGAAGTGGTTAAAAATGTTTAAAGCACCGCCAGTGGAGATTTTTAAGTACTGTAGTCTGTCGCCATTCCACGAGTGTGCGCAATTTTAAAGCATGACATGTTCAGTATCCATTTACTTGGCGTAACATCTTTCACATGATACGAAAAAATTGGGTTAACTTTACTAAGTATATAAAAGTGTTTCACCAGGCCTGCAAACACCGCTCAGCGCCAGATTCCCAAACAGACCCAAGATATAGATATATTAATATTAAAAAAGGAATAAATCAATATTCAAAAATGCATATTCATACATACACACCAATATGCAAATAACATTTAAACATAAAGCAGATTGAACTCCCCTGTGTCTGTCTAGGCAGAGAGACAATCTAATGGGCAGCAGCTGTCTCAAATCAAAGAAAACACATATATATATATATATACACACAGTGTTATAAAATAATCAACATATGGACTAAGTTATAAAATAATCAACATATGGACTAAGTTATCCCACTAGACAGCGCTAGTGTTGAGCAAAAACTTGTGGCCAACAACACATATATGGACAGTCTTAAATCAGAAAAAAGTCCTCTAAAAGAAAACCCTTATAAAGGGAAGTGATGACAAGTTCAGGGTGCGATTCAGATAATCAACAGGTGATCTTGAATAAACCTCAATCCTCCACTGATCACTGTAAGATCCACCCAGGTGACACACACTCTCCCCCTAGAATCAATAAGTACTAGCATGAAGATATATATGCATGAAATGAGAGGCCTGGACCCAAAGATGGTAGGGAACATGAAGATGGTAGGAAACATAGGATAACAGAGGGATACTAACAGGTGCAAAGATAGAAAAGAAAAGGAAGTGAAAGAGGTGGACTGTGATTGTGTAATAGTAGGGTAGTGATGTATCCCTAACATGTTATCCTATGTTTCCTACCATCTTCATGTTCCCTACCATCTTTGGGTCCAGGCCTCTCATTTCATGCATATATATCTTCATGCTAGTACTTATTGATTCTACTTTATTACTTTAGATGCCTGACAAACATACTTATGTTTACAGCCTACACTCTTTATGAACTAACAAGGTCTCTAGGGTTACATCACTACACCTATGCCATGCCTGCTCGCCATTTGGCCCCTGGTGGGGTCCCATCTGACTTCGCCCCCTCAGCTCCCTGGTGAGGCACCTGCTGCCGCTATCTTGGAGCCGCACACCTGTAGCCATGATCAAGCTCAGTGGTGAGTATGGAGACCCATAACCCCTCCTACCCTGTGCCTTTATAACTAATACTGTGCCATTTTGCCAACTATATACTTTTTTATCTTAGGTACAATGTTACACACATCCACCCCTGAAGAGCGAGCTGGATCTCGCGAAACTAGTCGGGTAGTATGATGCCTGTGTACTATGACTGCTATTACATCCATGTACCAATATTTCTTGTTTTATATATTCTATTTTTTGGCAACTGTTGGTGTTATCTATGCATGTAAAAATTTTACTTGAATAAACCATATACTGTATTTACTACTGTTATGTTTACTGGCGGAAACGGTACCCACTTCATTTAAAGTCCCAGGGCAAATCCTTTGTTTTACTATATGTTATAGGGATGGAAGTGTGTTACTGGGGACACCAGACCTTTCTCTTTTTTCTTTCTTGGGTACTACCCTCTCAAATCACTGCATTCATTGAGAAAAATTTAAGGCATTCTGTGAATGGTGTCTGTTAAGTGAGTGTCAACCTGTGATTACCAAGCAGCGAGGCAGCTTCTTGGCGCAAGACATGCGACAACACCAATCACTAGTAGTAACAGCAATTACTATAACAATTCTTCACTTCCACAGCAGTCCTATAGATTTGGCATTGCAAACTTAAATTGGTCCAAGGTGGTCCAATGTAACTATGCAATAAAATCTCACACTATAATGCAGCCAAAGAGAAAAAGGGGGAGATCTAAGGCTTATCCAATTTTAGCGCACATCCGATGGGGTTAGCAAATTGGCTTTAATTAGCCCACCCGGTTCAGAAATCTGCTTACACCGTCAGCCTGAGGTATATTAAATAGTAGATAAAACCCCTAGGGGTGGTAGTTCTCTGAATTTAGAAACATACATACAAAAACCGGGAGAAGCCCAAAGAAATTCATCAGAGAGGACAGGCCGGTGAATGCTAAATATCATTTATTGATTATCCAAAAACATATAAAGAAAGCAATAATAACAGAAAGCGACACCCATCTCCAACACATAGTTAAAATGAGACCTAACGTCTAGATGAGACACAGGTGGCCACCATACCTAATTCACACACTTCATACCCATCTCACACACAGGCACACATAAATCAATCCTTGAGTCAAATCTGGGAATGAGATTGTTCAAACATAAAAATTATGTAAATGGAAAATTGAAAAAACACTTTTCATGTAGCAGATATGTTGAAATGTTCGATTAAATACTCCCATGAGGATATGAAAAAAAAAGTGCTTGTGCTTCTGGAAGGGTCTTAAGTGCAAAGGCATTTATAGACTCAACCTCCCACCCCGCAGAGGGGATTTTGACAGGATATTATACCAAAAAGAGAAGATGTGGATTTTTACTTTAAACAGCATGCAACCCCTTGGGTTGAAAAATGAGTGTAATTTATCCATCCTCCTAGAGCAATAATTTATATATTTTTTCCTTTTCCTCTCATTATGTTCTCGGGGGGATTCACCTGACCCTGTATATCCTAAACAATGTTACTGTACTTCTCCTGGCTGACTTTATCTGCATATGGATGCCGTGGTTATTACGATTACAGATTTATGACTAAGGGGGTGTGTGCGGCCAGTTAATTATGGGTGCTGTCCTTCTCACCACACTCCTAACTTATCATCCTAGTCTATTAAATTTAATTTGTATTTTTAACTAGATGTGTATGTATTAACTGTGGATCGTCCCTGTACACTATTGTGTGTCTGCACTGTTTATGAATGATGCCCTGATTAGGCTGTAGCGCTTTGGTGATGTCCTTGATGGTAGTTGATTATCTCCTAATTACCTGACTATTTAAACATGGACTTTGAACCATTGTGCATGCTCTGAGGAAGCTTGAGTTCAAGCGAAACGCGTAAGAACAATGCCATCACGGTGTCCGTGGCGAGGACTCCCACCATATATCTTGATTCACCTTACCTTGAGTTGTCACTCTCTACCATCATTTGACGTGAGTCACCTATGGTGTTCCGGTCCGTGGTTCTCTGCATAGCCCTGTGACCCCTGAAGCCTTGGATCTTTACCACCTCATTTCCGGGTGGAACTATTTCAAGTTGACATTCCGTATTTGGCTTCTTATGCAGCCTGCAAGATGGTGGGTTAACGACACGGAGACTAGATCGTTAAGGCTGTGACTCTCTACACACAAGACGTCAAACGGTGAGCGGTATCTTGCCCCAATTATTTGAAGGGAAGTATCACCAATAGCACATCCCGTTTGTATCCAACTCCAGAGATAAAACGATAATTCTCCCACTCTACAAGACTCTGGTCCGGCCGCACCTGGAGTATGCTGTCCAGTTCTGGGCACCAGTCCTCAGGAAGGATGTACTGGAAATGGAGCGAGTACAAAGAAGGGCAACAAAGCTAATAAAGGGTCTGGAGGATCTTAGTTATGAGGAAAGGTTGCGAGCGCTGAACTTATTCTCTCTGGAGAAGAGACGCTTGAGAGGGGATATGATTTCAATTTACAAATACTGTACTGGTGACCCCACAATAGGGATAAAACTTTTTCGCAGAAGAGAGTTTAATAAGACTCATGGCCACTCATTACAATTAGAAGAAAAGAGGTTTAACCTTAAACTACGTAGAGGGTTCTTTACTGTAAGAGCGGCAAGGATGTGGAATTCCCTTACACAGGCGGTGGTCTCAGCGGGGAGCATTGATAGCTTCAAGAAACTATTAGATAATCACCTGAATGACCGCAACATACAGGGATATGTAATGTAATACTGACACATAATCACACACATAGGTTGGACTTGATGGACGTGTGTCTTTTTTCAACCTCACCTACTATGTAACTATCTATGTAACTATGTAATATTCCTTGTGCCCAGTCACATTTATGCATATTTGCCCTCTGTCTCTGATCCCCACCAACAGTGCTCTTATGACTTTTACCAAGCGGGTTTTGAACCACGGTATCACAAGTTTATACACTCGAGGAATTTCCCATTTATCTCCAGAAGCACAAGCACTTTTTTCATATCCTCATGGGAGTATTTAATCGAACATTTCAACATATCTGCTACATGAAAAGTATTTTTTTTATTTTCCATTTACATAATTTTTATGTTTGAACGATCTCATTCCCAGATTTGACTCAAGGATTGATTTATGTGTGCCTGTGTGTGAGATGGGTTTGAAGTGTGTGAATTAGGTATGGTGGCCACCTGTGTCTCATCTAGACATTAGGTCTCATTTTAACTATGTGTTGGAGATGGGTGTAGCTTTCTATTATTATTGTTTTCTATATGTTTTTGGATAATCAATAAATGATATTTAGCATTCACCGGCCTGTCCTCTCTGATGAATTTCTTTGGGCTTCTCCCGGTTTTTGTAATAAAATCTCACACTGCAGGTATACAGCAAGCTAGAGAATAGGAGTGACTAGGCACGGTCACATGACAGGAGGTGCAGTGATATTTTTCAAGGCAAGAGGTAAATCTTTAGTCACTGTTTGGGCACAATAAAGTATTTTTAGACGTTCCCAAGAAGGTAGCAAATGTTAAAAAAAGAAAAAAAAAAAAGTTTATCTGAACTCAAAATTTGTCAGAAATAACTATTATTGTGCAAAAACTGCAAAAGGGGTACAAACTTGTCAATGTTGACACTATGGGTGTAAAAAATAAAATAATATAGGAATATTGTATTCACATCACAGAAAATGTACCATTATTCAGGGTGTATACATTATATCAGGGTAAATATTCTGCACAGTAAATGCGGTAAGGAACATAGTGCCAAACAACAAAAGAAAACGCAAAAAGAAAAATCAACTTACGAAGTGTGTACTGTCCTCTAACTGAGCAACTCAGACAAGATAGACACCCATCTCAATGCATATCCATCACACTGACATCCCCCGTCTCACTCAGGCCCATAGAGCTGTATCTGGGATCACAACTATCCCCTCTCCTATACGTGGGAGCAGTCCATTTGAGGGACTACCCCAGGGTTTTCTAGCCACGCTGACCAGATTTTGGTGAATTTATCTGACGCATTCCTGGGTTGATATGCATTTTAAACAAGTATAGCATTCACTTGTTGTATCCATTGGTGAGGTGTAGGGGCCTAGGGGGAGAGCCAATATTATGAAATATCAATTTTCTGGCTAGATAAAATGGCCTAGTTAAAGCTGTATATGTACAAGGGGGATACAGCTCCTCCTCGAGGCAACCAAGCAAATAAATAACTGTAGTTGATGGATATCATTAATGATCCCAACCACCTCCTGCCAATATCGTACCAATTTGGGGCACTTCCATAGAATATGGATCAAAGTACCCTGGTGCAGTTGACATTTCGGGTACAAGGGGGAGTCTCTCCTACCCCACTTATAAAACTGTAGAGGAGTTCTGTACACCCGATGCAGGATAAACATGTGCGGCAGTTTCTGGGCTGCTGAAACCAAAACCAGCCGCCAGTATCTGTTCCCAGATATTCCCATCTACAGGGCCAATATCCAATTCCCATTTCTTCCTACAGGGTAATAGGTCTGGGGCTTGTATATGTGCTAGCAGGCAGGTATGTACAGTATACAGGAAATAATTCCCTTTTTATCTGAAGTAGTGAACAGAGGTGAGGAAATCAGAATCATCTAAATGCAGGACAAAAAACTTCTACCCTGCATTCTCATGGCATTCCGCAGCTGCAAGTACATGTAATAATGGTTATGTAGCAAGGGGAACTCTGCTAGCAACTGACTGAAAGACTTTACCGCTGGTCCATTAAATAGCTGCAACATGTTTTTAACTCCGGTCGCTCTCCATATAGAGTGGTGAGTTCAGGTCAACTTTAATGCTGGGCAAATACATCACTTGGGTAAATTCAACTAGTTTTAATACACAAAAGACCAAATAGAGGAAAACCTACCACCACCAGCTCTGAATTGTTTCATGGTTTTGTTTGGTGTCTGATGTGTTCTGCAGCCCTTGAGACTAATATAAAAAAAAAGACCAAAAATACAGTCCATCATTTGAACCCAGAGGAAAAAAAAAAAGTCACAGATTCTTCCCAAATGTCCATGCAATTCACTAAGATGCCATATGTGCACCTCCAATTAAAATAGCTTCTTGTCATTTTAATTTCTTACATAGTATCAATGCAGGAGAAAACCTGAGAAATAAAAGATGGTTATGTGGGGGCGTAACCAGAAGTCGACCTACATGGACGCTTGAGCTTCTAGCTCTCTCATAGCCCACAGCTCCATGGCCTTTTAGGGGACTCTTTGTGCCCGTACATAGGTGGATCCAGGAGAACCCGTTCCTCCAAAGTGCAGGGATCAGCCCAACCTCCTCCCAGATCTTCCACGACCTTCCAGGGCTACTTTTCGCCACCCCCCCATGCCGCCCGGCGGGGCGGGCAATATCGCCCCAGCTGCCTCCACCTCAGCATGCTGTTCAAGCTCCGGCCCATCCGCGGAGCACACCTGAGTCTGCATGGCTGGCGCCCAGGATGCAACCATCCCCGATGGACACAGTGAGTCACCCCAAGCACCCTGCTTCCCAGGCGGCGGCACCACACGGGACACAGCCCACTGCACTGGGCCTAACCTCCCGCCTCATACACACAGTGTACAGACACCTTCCCGCAGCTGCTGCGCACAGCTTCAGACCCCGGCCTGACCGCAGGGGGTCTTCTTCTCCTTCAGTGGACTCGGAGGACTTACCACCCCTACCAGGCCCCAAGCAGTCAGGAATCCGAGCTCTCACAGGCAGAGCCCCTGGGGAGACTCACACCTCGCCAGGCCTACTCCTCTGCCCCTGCCTCCCCCAAATCATAGAGACAATCCTGCTCCAGGGCCCCCGGCTCTTCTGGGAGGGGTGCAGACTTCACTGCCACATATGCCCAGGCAGTCAGCTCTCCGGTCCCCGCTCATACAGTGGACCCGATGATGCAGTCCTCCTCTCTGTCCCAGACCACGGTATGAAGAGTAGAGGTCGACCGATATATCGGCCGATATTTGGTGTTTTTAACTTAAATCGGCATCGCCCGATTGTGCTGATAAAAAAGGCCTATACAACTTCAGCGCAACTTGCAAATGACTTGCAAGTTGCCTGAAGTCTTCTGTGAAGCCACTCCTCTCCTCTCTGGGCAGCCTGCCAAATCTGATAAAAGAACCTGAAGAGATACAATGTTTACACTTATCAATGAGCTGAACTCTGTGTGTAGAAGCTCTCAGTTTAACCATCTAAAGCGGGGGTCCACCTACATCATCTTAAAAAAAAAAAATATTAAAAGCCAGCAGCTACAAATACTGCAGCTGCTGACTTTTAATACATGGCCACTTACCTGTCCCAGAGTCCAGCGATGTCGGCAGGCGGCGCCGAGAACCCGCTCGGTTCTCAGCAGCTGCCGCCGCCATCCTAGATGAGGTAATCAGGAAGTGAAGCGTTGCGGCTTCACTTGCCGGTTCCCTACTGCGCATGCTCGAGTCGCGCTGCGCATCCCAAGTGGTCCCCGCTCTCTCCTGGGAGCTGTGTGTTTCCCAGGAGACAGCGCGGGGGGACAGGAATAGGAGGCACAGACTCCCATGGGAGTCTATGCCAGAAGTGGGTGCAAATACCTGTCTTAGACAGGTATCTGCACCCCCCTCCCCCCTGAAAGGTGCCAAATGTGACACCGGAGGGGGGAGGGTTCCGAAAAGCAGGAGTTCCATTTTTGTGTGGAACTCCGCTTTAAAGACTAAATCTTTTCGGACACTTGTTGCTTACAAGTAAAAATCCTGTTTTTTCTGCTAGAAAATCACTTAGAACCCCCAAACATTATATATATATATATATATATATATATATATATATATATATATATATATATATATATATATATATATATATATATATATATATATATATATATATATATATATATATATATATATATATATTTTTTTTTTTTTTTTGCAGAGACCCTAGGGAATAAAATAGCGGTTGTTGCAATATTTTATGTCACACGGTATTTGCGCAGCGCTCTTTCAAACGCAATTTAAAAAAAAAAAAAAAACACTAATAAATTTTTTTTAAAAACTAAGCAGTAAAGTTAGCCCATTTTTTTTCGTCCAAAAGTTTTGATTACCTGTTTGTGTATTTAATATTTAAGATATAGTTTTTTGGGTTTTTTTTTGTTTTTTTAATCTAAAAATTCTACATAAAAGTGAGCTGATTGGAGGTTTGTTTTGTTTAAATGTTTAAATGTAAAAAAACTTTCTGTATCACTTATTAAGGTTGCTATCACACTGGAGCGGGCATGCATTGACGGTAAAACGCTGCTAGTTTTAGCGGCGCTTTACCGTCATTTTAGCGGCGCTATTCGGCTGCTAGTGGGGCGCTTATAACCCAGCTAGCGGCCGAGGAAGGGGTTAAATGCGCCCCTGAAGCGCCGCTGCCGAAACGCTTTGCAGGCGCTTCGGCAGCGGTGCGCATTCATTTCAATGGGCAGGAGTGGTGGTATACATCGCTCCAAAGATGCTGCTTGCAGGACTTTTTTTTAACATCCTGCCAGCGCATCGCCTCAGTGTGAAAGCACTCAGGCTGCAGGGGAGCAGTTTTACAGGCACTTTACAGGGGCTATTTTTAGCCCAAAAGCACCTGAAATACGCCCCAGTGTGACAGGGGTCTAACTGTTAGATTTGAAGGGGGGAAAAAGATTTAAAAAAAAAAAAATCGGCCTAATATATCAGCCAAAAAAAAAAAAAAAAATCGGCATCACATATCAGCCACCAGGATTTCTAAATATCGGCATCGGCCAGAGAAAAACCCATATCGGTCAACCTCTAATGAAGAGACCTATGGGACCCCCAAATGAGGCCCAAAAAGCAGGCCCAGACCACCGCTTCCCCGCAACCTCAATTGCCATCCTCTCCTCCTCACTGCCGCAAACGGCCACGGACCCCCACCACCAGGTACACCCCTCCTGGCAATCATATCTCCAAGCCATACCGACCAAAGAGGAGTTTAAACAACTTATTGAGGATGTTAAATCCACTTGTCGTGCAGAGATTCAAACACTGCATGCTAATTTCAAACACTTAACAGACAGAGTGGAGATGGCAGAGGAAACTAAACTAGAAACGAGAAACTAAATTGGCAGTACATCGCACTCAACTACAAGGAGCGGACCATCACATACTGAGGAGACATGCAGCTCCATGATGAGGACCTGGACAAGCAGGGGCGCAGGAACAATATCCGAGTCAGGGGCCTGCCTCAATCGGAGGGCCCAAAAGACCTGCAAATCACCCTGCAAACCCTATTTAAAACAACCTTCTGGGAGAACCCACGGACAAACACATTGAAATAGATGGGCGCAGGACACGCTGTGCTGGGGATTCCCTTTCAGCCTCACAGCAAGACGAGGACAATCTGCCGTGCTACGCTATCCGGAAGACCTGGAAGCTTTCTGTGATGTTCTGGGGATTCCTGTCCCCCCAACTCCAGGAATGGGACCTGGTGGCCACCCCACCGCCCCCAGTATGGCAGAAGGTCCCCCAGCTAAAAACTCCTGTGGTCTGGACACCCCCCATAAAGTTGCCAAACCGAAAAATGGCTGACTGAAGCAGGTCCTCCCCATCTGGCATACCTGCCTATGATCCGCACTTCCCCCTGGTTGACATTCCTGGCCCATCCTACAGCCTTACACAAAGCCCCCTTAGGCCCCTGTTTTACCCTTGTTTAGTTCAATGGGCGTATCTTGATAGAGATTTGAGAGTGGTTACCCTTCCGATCACTAGACCCCCCTTTGGTTTACCCCCTAGAGTTCATTTGACATTTTATTGTTGACTTTTGATAACCATCACTGCGGTTCTCTGTGTCCCCCTGGCCTGTTTTCCCCCTGGCCTGTTTTCTACTCCTGGCCGGGAGGACATATAGCAACCTGGTTAGCCCGGTATATCACAGGCTATACAGAGCTTAGTAACAATGTTACACGAATAAAACAAAGGGGGGTGGTGCTGCGCTAGTCCTAATGTAAGGTATCTAAAAATTGCCAAGTATTAATGGAGTGGCATATTGCCTAATGAAGAAACCTTGCACTAAAAGTGTGGTTTATGTTTACTTATGTGATTATTTTATTCGAATGTGTTGTCACTCTGCATATTCATCAACTTACCGGGATTACTTCTAACATTCAGAGGTACTCTGTACTACAGTACCGCTCACTTTATGTGTTATAGTCAAGTGGTTTCATCTGCGTGCGTTTTGCACATGCATGTTTATGGTTTTTCACACCGTAGGTGTGGGGTCTGCATCTGGAATTAGTTGTAAAGTTACTCCATCCACCTGGAGCCTCCATTCCTTAGTTACCCATGTATGCAGCTGATTTCTTTACAACACATGACTCATCTTTATTACTCATCCTCTTCATTAGGCAATATGCCACTCCATTAATACTTGGCAATTTTTAGACACCTTACATTAGGACTAGCGCAGCACCACCCCCCTTTGTTTTATTCGAGTTACCCTTTAGGGCCAGGTTGGACCCTTTTCGGTGCAAGCTGCTTGTCCACCCCCCCTCCTCTTAGTTTTTCTTATTTTGCATGGTAGCGCAGGAATACCATACTTACTATAGTAACAATGTTAGCTTTGCCTACTGTATGTAGTATTGATCTACCTCTTTCTTCTCTCCCTGTCTGTTTTTCTCTCTCTCTCTTTTTCTCCTCCACTGGCTCACCCTATGCTCCTAGCAACCATCTGGATCCTCTCCTGGAGAGGACGCACTCCCGGGTTCCGACCAGCTGTACCAGATAAGTGCTTTTAAGTTTGCATATATCCATCACCATGGCTGAGGTTATGTCATTAAATGTTCATGGCCTAAACTCCAACAGGAAAAGACATCTGGTGCTTAGGGACTCAGGCAGACGGGGGCAGATCTCATCCTGATTCAGGAGACCCACTTTAATAAGGGGGACTCCTTCGCTTCCAGACATTACCCTCAGGTCTATCAGGCATTTAACCCCTGCAAACGGGCCGGTGTAGCAATTCTTTTTAAACGTGGATCCCCGTTTACATGAGTCTTTCACTGACCTACAAGGACACTATATTATCCTGCACGGACAATGGCAGGCGCAGACAGTCAGTTTTTGCACCCTCTATGCCCCAAATGTCCACCAGATTAATTTTCTAACTAAAGTGTTTGCACGCCTCTTCCGAACACCCAACAAATTCTTAAAAGTAGGTGAGCACTTTAACCTATCCCACTCGTCGGTGCTTGGTCGCCACATAGTGAACCCTGGGGGCCCCTAATCGCAAGCCATGTCAATGGCAGCTGAACACCTTCCTCTTACAACATTTCCCCATCCAAAATGGAATTAGAATCCACACTGAAACTCTACTATACCGAGACCACCCCTGACATATCCTCTTCCACTCCTTGGGAAGCCCATAAGGCAGCTCTCGGGGGTCGCTGCATTGCGCTCGCTTCGGCCATGAAAAAAAGACGCAAGAGCCTCAAAATCGCAAGCTGAGAGGGAACTTCGAGCCCTAGAACTTAGTCTCCGTATGACTCTTAAAGACCTGGCACTAGGCCAAGTAGAAAAGGCCCTGACTAGACTAAACAACTGTACTATAATAAAGGTAACAAAGCCCACTCTCTACTAGCTCAGAAATTGGCTGAACACTCTCACACAACTACCTCACATCAAATTAAAAACAGAATGGGCTGCCTACTATCTCATCCCTAGGACATTGTCCACTCCTTTGAGGAGTTCTACACCGCTCTATACAACAACCCCGAGATCCCTCATAACTCCCCTCCACCTGAACTAACTGACCGCATGAACCACTATCTAGAACGTAGTGGAATCTCCCAACTTCATGCCTCGGACCCCCTTTCCCTCAATGCACCCATCACAGAAGAGGAACTCATCTCCACCATCAAAACCCTACCTACGTGTAAATCCCCTGGGCCAGACGGTCTCCCCTATGAGTATTATAAATCCTTAATTCCCCTACTCCTGCCACATATGTGTAGTAAACTCTTTAACACCTTTCTTCAGCAAACTCCCATTCCCTCAGACATGCAAAGATATTTCTTCACTTTAATGCCCCGTACACACGGTCGGATTTTCCGACGGAAAATGTGTGATAGGACCTTGTTGTCGGGAATTCCGACCGTGTGTGGGCTCCATCACACATTTTCCATCGGATTTTCCGACACACAAAGTTTGAGAGCTTGCTATAAAATTTTCCGACAACAAAATCCATTGTCGGAATTTCCGATCGTGTGTACACAAATCCGACACACAAAGTGCCACGCATGCTCAGAATAAATAAAGAGATGAAAGCTATTGGCTACTGCCCCGTTTATAGTCCCGACGTACGTGTTTTACGTCACCGCGTTCAGAATGATCGGATTTTCCGACAACTTTGTGTGACCGTGTGTATACAAGTTTGAGCCAACATCCGTCGGATAAAAATCCTAGGATTTTGTTGTCGGAATGTCCGACCGTGTGTATAATACCGAAACGGTTCCCAACTCTCACCTCTATTGTTTGCACTATGTGTTGAACCCCTGGCGGCATCCATCCACAGAAACCCAGACAGACATTCGGGGGAATTTCAGTCAGAGGGAAGGAGTTTAAACTATCACAGTTTAACAGAGGACAGAATTAAAATTATACTTGGGAAACTTACCATTAATAAATCACCAGGACCAGATGGCTTGCACCTGAGAGTACTTAGGGAACTCAGTCAAGTAATTGCCAGACCATTGTTCCTAATTTTTATTGACAGTCTACTGACTGGAATGGTACCAGCTGATTGGAGAAAAGCCAATGTAGCATCAATATTTAAAAAGGGGCCAAAATACATCCCTGGGAATCACAGACCAGTTAGCCTAACATCAATAGTATGTAAACTCTTGGGGTGGAAGATAAGGGACTACATACACTATACAAGATTTTAGTAATGAGAACGGTATCATTAGCAGTAATCATCATGGATTCATGAAGAATCATTCTTGCCAAACCAATCTATTAACCTTCTATGAGGAGGTGAGTTGCCATCTAGATAAAGGAAGCCCCGTAGACGTGGTGTATCTGGATTTTGCAAAAGCATATGACACAGTTCCCCACATACGTTTACCGTACAAAATAAGGTCCGTTGGCATGGACCATAGGGTGAGTACATGGATTGAAAACTGGCTACAAGGGCGAGTACAGAGGGTGGGGATAAATGGGGAGTACTAGGAATGCTCAGGGGTGGGTAGTAGGGTCCCCCAGGGTTCTGTGCTGGGACCAATCCTATTTAATTTGTTCACAAATGACCTGGAGGATGGGGTAAACAGTTCAATCTCTGTATTTGCGGACGATACTAAGCTAAGCAGGGCAATAACTTTTTCGCAGGATGTGGAAACCTTGCAAAAAGATCTGAACAGATTAATGGGGTGGGCAACTGCATGGCAAATGAGGTTCAATGTAGAACAATGTAAAATAATGCATTTGGGTGGCAAAAATATGAATGCAATCTATACACTGGGGGGAGAACCTCTGGGGGAATCTAGGATGGAAAAGGACCTGGGGGTCCAAGTAAATGAAAGGCTCAGCAATGGCAAGCTGCTGCTAACAAAGCAAACAGAATATTGGCATGCATTAAAATAGGGATTAATTCCAGAGATAAAACGATCATTTTCCCGCTCTAAAAGACTCTGGTCTGGCCGCACCTAGAGTATGCTGTCCAGTAAGGATGAGCTCGGGCGTGTTCGCACAGCCCGCCAGGAAGTCTCACTGCGCTACGCTAATCACAGGAAGTGTGACATTTCCCGATCTCTGCAGCTGTACATCGGGAAAATGTCTCGCTGCCTGTGATTAGCGCAGCGCCGTGCCGACTTCCTGGCGGGCTCTGCATGTGTGCTGTGCGAACACGCCCAATCTCATCCTTACTGTCCAGTGCACCACCCATTATTGTTTTCCTCTGTAGGAAATAAAATAGATACAACAGAGCCTACTTTCCAGAAACCATGAACCAAACCCTATAAATGAAAAAGAGGGGTGTATGAAAAGATTGGAGGACCAGATTAGGATATCTAGTCACAACACACATAGGGGGATTGGTTGCTAGGTATTTTCATGTGGAACACACACCTAGGAGGAGCACTGTACAAGTAATAACAATGGAACCATTCATCAATGAGATACAACATGTGTATGTACATCAATGAGATATGGGTATATGCACATTTGTTTTTTCTGGATGCTGTACATATTACAGTAGTAAGAGAACCATCACCCAAAAAAGATACATTAAATATTTGTGTATATACACACACACACACACACACACACACACACACACACACATTTCCTCTCCCCCCCCCGAAAAAGTTAGGTAAAGTACATTTACCTTATGTAGGCCACTAGTATATACTGAGGACTGCCACTACAATCACTGCATGCGATTTACCCCTGCAGGGGTGCAGGGATCTGGTGAGTGGGGAACTGAAGGGGAGCACGGAAGTCACCTAAGTTGTTACATAGGCACGAGTCACTTTTGGACAAGCACAAGTCACCTCAAATGTTGCCACTTTTTGCACTACTAAAAGACTGAACCATTTTTATATGTTGTTTTATGTGGATAAATTCTTTTTAATAGAATTTCATTGCTAGTTGCTGAGAAAAATTGTTTAGGATAAAATCTGATCAAAATTGCTGATTGGGCGGGAACACCCAATAGTACACTATGCACATTCACTTTAAAGCGGAGTTCCACCGTCCCCCCCCCCCCTCCGCTGGCTTCTGGGAGACACACAGGCCCCAGAAGACAGCAGGGACCAGTGGGATCGGGCAGCGCGAGTCATGCATGCGCAGTTGGGAACCAGGAAGTGAAGCCATGAGGCCCGATTCCCTTACTGAAGATGGCGGGGCCTCCACCCGAGAGACAGGTCGGCCTCGGGTGCTGATGTCGCGGGTGCCCTGGACAGGTAAGTGTCCTTATTTTAAAAGTCAGCAGCTGCAGTATTTGTAATAAAAATTAGGCGTAACTCTGCTTTAAATTGCAGACTGACACGTCAGCTTGCAATCAGTATCACCATTATGGATTTTCTTATTTGTTAATTATTCTTTGTATAAACCTGCTTTAAAACAAAGTGGTAACACGTCAAACATTTTTCTTGTGTGGAAACAACCACACTACTTAGCACCCACCACTTAAGAGTGATTCACTGTGGATATTTACTCTCAGGCGACAGCAGTATTTTTTCCATGTATGTTTTTTTCCTCACTTATTGCACATTCACCTGGGAAGAGTGACCCATTGGAGGAGCACACTTCAGGTGATAGGCAGCGCCACCCACCACCTACATTTATACACTTTTACAGTGGGGACGGAAAGTATTCAGACCCCCTTGAATTTTTCACTCTTTGTTATATTGCAGCCATTTGCTAAAATCATTTAAGTTCATTTTTTTCCTCATCAATGTACACACAGCACCCCATATTGACAGAAAAACACAGAATTGTTGACATTTTTGCAGATTTATTAAAAAAGAAAAACTGAAATATCACATGGTCCTAAGTATTCAGACCCTTTGCTCAGTATTTAGTAGAAGCACCCTTTTGATCTAATACAGCCATGAGTCTTTTTGGGAAAGATGCAACATGTTTTTCACACCTGGATTTGGGGATCCTCTGCCATTCCTCCTTGCAGATCCTCTCCAGTTCTGTCAGGTTGGATGGTAAACGTTGGTGGACAGCCATTTTTAGGACTCTCTAGAGATGCTTGATTGGGTTTAAATCAGGGCTCTGGCTGCGCCATTCAAGAACAGTCGCAGAGTTGTTGTGAAGCCACTCCTTTGTTATTTTAGCTGTGTCCTTAGGGTCATTGTCTTGTTGGAAGGTAAACCTTCGGCCCAGTCTGAGGCCCTGAGCACTCTGAAGAAGGTTTTCGTCCATGATATCCCTGTACTTGGCCGCATTCATCTTTCCCTCAATTGCAACCAGTCGTCCTGTCCCTGCAGCTGAAAAACACCCCACAGCATGATGCTGCCACCGCCATGCTTCACTGTTGGGACTGTATTGGACAGGTGATGAGCAGTGCCTGGTTTTCTCCACAGATACCGCTTAGAATTAAGGCCAAAAAGTTCTATCTCGGTCTCATCAGACCAGAGAATCTTATTTCTCACCATCTTGGAGTCCTTCAGGTGTTTTTTAGCAAACTCCATGCGGGCTTTCATGTGTCTTGCACTGAGGAGAGGCTTCCGTCGGACCACTCTGCCATAAAGCCCCAACTGGTGGAGGGCTGCAGTGATGGTTGACTTTCTACAACTTTCTCCCAGCTCCCGACTGCATCTCTGGAGCTCAGCTACAGTGATCTTTGGGTTCTTCTTTACCTCTCTCACCAAGGCTCTTCTCCCCCGATAGCCCAGTTTGGCCAGATGGCCATCTCTAGGAAGGGTTCTGGTCATCCCAAATGTCTTCCATTTAAGGATTATGTAGGCCACTGTGCTCTTAGGAACCTTAAGTGCAGCAGAATTTTTTTTGTAACCTTGGCCAGATCTGTGCCTTGCCACAATTCTGTCTCTGAACTCTTCAGGCAGTTCCTTTGACCTCATGATTCTCATTTGCTCTGACATGCACTGTGAGCTGTAAGGTCTTATATAGACAGGTGTGTGGCTTTCCTAATCAAGTCCAATCAGTATAATCAAACACAGCTGGACTCAAATGAAGGTGTAGAACCATCTCAAGGATGATCTGAAGAAATGGACAGCACCTGAGTTAAATATATGAGTGTCACAGCAAGAGGTCTGAATACTTAGGACCATGTGATATTTCAGTTTTTCTTTTTTAATAAATCTGCAAAAATGTCAACAATTCTGTGTTTTTCTGTCAATATGGGGTGCTGTGTGTACATTAATGAGGAAAAAAATGAACTTAAATGATTTTAGCAAATGGCTGCAATATAACAAAGAGTAAAAAATTTAAGGGGGTCTGAATACTTTCCGTCCCCACTGTATATACTATTCCAGACACGGCCTATCCCTGTCCCTTATATACAACTAAGACAGCTTCAAGCAGATTTGATACGCCTTGTCTGGAAATACAGGAGGCACAGGATACCCCGCTCAATCTTTATGGCATCCCGCTCTGATGGGGGACTAGCGTTTCCTGACCTGGTAAAATATTATCAGGCAAATCAACTGCGCGCCTGGACCTCCTGGTCCCCCCCCCACCCCCCCCCAACGATCCTATAATAAACGGACAGAGATTGAAAAGATATGTCTCGCGCCTATACACCCAAATAGTTTACTCTGGAATTCGGAGGTGGACCCTGGTAGGCTTTTGGGGTCTATGTCTCAACTCAGATCGCTCTGGCGCAAAATGTCCCACGCATATGAGCTCAGCTCATAAAAGTCACCGTTAACCTCTTTCCTCTGCAACCCCAAGATGCCTGCTGGTCTCACTCACCAGATGTCTTCACCCTGGGCAACGCGGAACTTATTCTACTTTGGCCACTTGGTAGACCCTAGATCACGTAAATTACTAATGTACACTGAGCTCCAGGAAAAATATGACTTCCCTTTGCCAGGTGTTTTATGGGAATCTGCAAATAGGCCACTTTGCCCAATCCTTTGCCCCAAATCTTCAATCTTCAGCGCCATCCCCCTTTAAGTGCTTAATATTAGAGGGATCCGCACGCCCTATTCTGATCTCCGACATATACCGGCTACTTAATTCCTACTCTATACCAAATCAGGGTAAATATGCCTAAATGCTCCGCTGGGAAAAGCTATTGGGAGAAGAAATCCCTGAGATGACATGGCAGACGATCTGGTCCCAGGTGGCTAAAAACCTCTTCTGTATGCTCTACAAAGAGAATGCTTACAAAATTATTTTCTTTTGGTACCTGACACCGGACATATTCCACGCCATCTACCCCGCTAGCTCTGATCAGTGCTGGCGCTGCCAGGGGGACAAAGGTACCCTCTACCACATCTACTGGAGTTGCCCCAAGATAGTCCCCTTCTGGACGGAGACACAGCGCTTGCTGTCCTGCCTCATTGGGGTACAGGTCCCCATGACGCCAAAATTTTTCTTACTTGGCGTATCACCATTACAAAATGCCAAACCATCCAAGAAGCTACTTAGACATGTCCTGACAGCTGCACAATGCCTGGTTGCCCTCAAGTGGAAGCAGCACTCCCCACCCTCACAGGAAGATCTGTACGCCAGAATAAAAGAAATTGAGCTAATGGAAAAAATGACAGATAGGTTACAGGATAGGGTGGAAATACGCGATAAGGTCTGGGAGGAGTGGCACCGCCGGGAGGACCCGCCCTGAGCTGATGATTGAGCTACTACCTTTCTTTCCCATCTTTTCTTTCTTATCTTACTTCTTCAACTCTTTTTATCCCTTCTCTCTTTTCTTTTAGGTTTTCTCTCACACTCCTTAGGTTTTCACATAGCCTATTGCAAACTTCAATTACTATCCAACAGCTCATAGTATGATTTTGCAATGATCCTGCACCAATTACTGCTACAATGGCTATACTAGCTACTCTAGTAATGCTTGGAACTTACTGTGTTCTGTCTATGTTCTTTTACCTGCTGAGATAACTAATAAAACATTTTTTTTTTCAAATAAAAAGGGTGGTTGCTGATCTTGATTCTCTTCTGAAATTGCTAGCTGCTTGGCTGTCATGCTGATTCTCTGACTTAAAACAAAGACATCCACAATCTTAAAGGTGCATGAGGGTATATTCACGTGGGCACATACTGCAGATTCATACAACAGTGTAGAGGGACAAGTTTGTGCACCTGAGGAATGACAGGTGTTCTGTGCAGCCAATCTGTCAAAATCAAGGACAGGCTGGGAGACATGGCTGTATGAATCTACCCACACCTCCCAGTGCTTACATCCATACAGGGACGGACACACAGCTCTGGATGAATGAATACATATGAATGTGTGGAAAAATCTGTAGAGCTGCTGCGTCTCTCAGCCCGTCTTTGATGATTTTTTTAGGCTTGTTGCATGGAACACCTGTCAATCCCTGGGCACAAACAGCACTCTGCACAGATCTGTGTGTCCATGCAAAATTTAAAACCCAATTTCCTTAAAATGCAGAGAAATATTTGAGAGCACTCAACTTGGCGAGCGCACTAAATCAATGCACTTCCCGTCTTTGAGGTACACGAAGCTCTGAGACTTCTGCTTCAACCAGCTCCCAGCACAGGGAGTCTCTACCAGATCATTTCATTTTCTTTACAAAGGATGAACCTTCCACAGTGGGCTCATCAGATCAACCCTAAAAGTTTAGAGTCCAGAGAAGAAAACTTCAATACATACAGAGTTGTGAAACATACATGCAGCTAGTTAAATCAGAGTGATTTTAGAGTTCTTACTTACTAATTCCAGGTCAGAAACTCCAGAGAAGCAATCACAGAAGTATGAGAGCCGGACAACAGCTGGAAACAGAGACCCCCGTATATCTATAAGTGCAAGTTTCCTTTAAAAAGTTCCAAAATCCATTACTATTCTACAAGCACGCTGTAAACTGCATCGTACAAGGGCAACAGACACACCTAAAGTGGGGTTCCACCCAAAAAAACAAAAATACCTCAAAAATTCTAAAAACAAAAAAAATTTGGATATTTTTTTTTTTTCACTTACCTCTAAATGCCTGTTGCTAGGTGGTCCCTCGTAGTCTGCCCATTCCTTTGCCTGGGCTTGTGACATCACTTCCCCCTCGGCACAGGAAGGGCTCCGCTCTGCTCCCTCCCTCCGGTCAATCATCTGGGACCCATTACATGCGCAGTGGGTGCCAGGCTGTGAAGCCACAACCCGGCGCCCACAGTTGAAATGCCGGTGCCGACGAGCAGGGCTTCGATCCCCCGCATCGCTGAACCCAGGGACAGGTAAGTGTCCAATTAAAAGTCAGCAGCTGCAGTATTTGTAGCTGCTGACTTTTAATTTTTTTTTATTTTGACGGCCCCCCTGGGTAGAACTCCTCTTAAGTTAGTATAAATAAAACCATAACAATGAGCTCCTCTCATTCGCTTCCTACTATTGTATCTATTTTCCAAGCCCGGTGAGAGATAGTCTTCCTGTTTTCTGGACTTCCTCAATACAAATCAATTATGCTCTATGCTGTAGGTAAGGAGACAGTGTGAGTGGTTGAAATTTCCCTTTAACTTTGGTGAGCGAACATGCCTGTAAAGATCGATTTCCCACATTGTGCTGGTTCCTGGAGAAGTCTTCTGTGCAGAGATGTCCCATCCTCTTCCTGTCTCTGAACATCTGCTGCTGCAGGATCCCCTGTGAAAACATTCACCCACCCCCTTCTTTATTCTCCTCCAATGACAAACATTTTTTCGTTGCTTTCACAGCCTGCAATAGGGGAGAGAATTTGGTGACTCAGACCCTCCCCATTCACAGGGTGTCTTACAGGCAGCAAATGCAATGAATGAAGTTTTCTTGAGGGAAGAGGTGGGTCCTCATTAGAAATAAAGACCCCTTTCACACTGGGGTGCTTTACAGGTGCTACAGCGCTAAAAACAGTGCTTTAAAGAGTCTCTCCAGTGTGAAAGCCCCAGTACTTTCACACTGGAGCGGTGCGCTTGCAGGACGTTAAGACCCCTTTCACACTGGGGCGGTTTGCAGGTGCTATTACGCTAAAAATATCGCCTGCAAACCGACCCGAAACATCTGCTGCTGTGTCTCCAGTGTGAAAGCCCCAAGGGTTTTCACACTGGAGCGGTGCACTAGCAGGACGGGAAAAAAGTCCTGCTAGCAACATCTTTGGAGCAGTGAAGGAGCGGTGGTTTTTAACCCTTTCTCGGCCGCTAGCGGGGGTAAAACCACCCCACTAGCAGCCGAATACAGCCTCTAAAACGACGGTAAAGCGCCGCTAATAATAGCGGCGCTTTACCGCCGACGCACCTCCCACCCCAGTGTGAAAGGGGCCTTTAAAAACTCCCGCAAGCAGCATCTTTGGAGCGGTGAAGGCGTGGTGTATACACTGTTCCTAAACTGCTCCTGCCCATTGAAATCAACAGGCAGCGCAGCTATACCGCCGGCATAGCGCTGCTGCAGCAGCGCTTTGCGGTGATTTTTAACCCTTTCTCGGCCGCTAGCGCGCGGGGGGGGTAAAAGCTCCCCGCTATCGGCCAAATAGCGCCGCAAAATTGACGGTAAAGTGCCGCTAATAATAGCGGCGCTTTACCACCAACGCACCCACCAGCCCAGTGTGAAAGGGGCCTAAGGGGTGGGGTATAGCAGTAGGAACAGGATAGGGCAGTGCAGACTCCTCCAGGATCCAGTTGTCTGCACAACGTTGAACATTCTTCATTACAGGTAACTTATGCCTCGTTTCCACCGAGCGGATTGGTTCGGAAGGCCTAGAATGGTCCGGCCTATTCAGGCGAGCGTTTCCACAGCAAGTCGAACCGACAGGGGCCATACGTGGGTTTAGAAAAAATGCCTAGCATGGCGTCACACATCCACTAATCAGTGGAATGTGTCGTACCTCCACCCTAACCGAACCATTCCATTTTCTATGGCCCCAAATCTAAAGCAGGACCCTGAATGGAACGGTTCGGTTCGGTTCGGTTCGGTTGTATGGGCCGCTTTCATAATGGAAACACCCAAAATAGCGTACCGTACCGAACCGATCCGCTCAGTGGAAACGAGGCATTAGTCAACCCTTGGCTTCTTGTTTACATTTTTATTTTATATTCTGCAGCTGGAAAAATAATGCTTCCAGTTCAACCCTGGATGGGACTATAGCCTCTTAAATTTTCATTTTAGGTCAACCGAATTACCTTCTGAAGAGAATGTATGCAATAAATGCATAATTGCATCAAAATAATAATAAAATAAAAAGTAGCTTTAAAGAAAAATGTTCACCCAATTTCTTTTAACTGCCACTACTTCCAATATGCTGCTATGAACAAGGAAAGTCATATTTGCATACACAGGTGCACAAAACAATGACAGGTGGCAGTGACGGGAGTGATAGTCTTGAAATGTAAAGCTTTTTAATACTACAGATATCAGTAACTTGAGAGTCAACGCTCTAAGGCTCCTTTCACGCTACTGCAACTTCAAAGTCATGCGATTTTGCCACAATGTAAACTGAGGTCTATGGGCCTCAACACGCATCAAAGTCGGACCAAGGTAGTACAGGGACTACTTTGAAGTTGCATGGATATGAATGGTACTCATTGGAAACGACTTGTCATGGGACTGCAAAGTCGCAGTACAAGTCGCACAAGTGTGAAAGGGGCCTAAATGGGACTAGCCAACAGATAACCATTCTCAAACATATCCATGATTGACACCCAATGACTTTCAAACGCGGGAGGAAGCAACCAAAATCCACCTACATCGGATAGACCACAGTTACCAGAGTGTACTGGAGGTGTGGGCATAGTCTGAGCACCCTCAGGAATTCTCATCTGCCAACAGTGCCAACGGCATACATGTTTATATAACTAAGATGGGGGGAGCTGCTTATCAAGCTGGGCCACAAGAGCAGTCAATGCAATGGTCAGCATTTTCCCTGATGCTGCTGCCCATTATCTGCCTACAGACATTAGCAAACATTCACCCATCATATCATTTGAATCAGACTTGCAGTCAGAACCGTTCCCTGCCAGTTATCACCAGATGCCTACATGGACAGATTATAAAACATGTTTGTGCAGACAACAGGAGAGCCAGCACCAGCAAGACAGTCACAGACTCCGTCATAAGAGAGGGGACTGTCATTGCTCATCTGAAAATGCTAGTTGCCTGACAGGTACTAATCACATAGCTTGAGCAAGCATGCTGTACGAGTGTCACAATTCCCCATCTCTATTTGTTCTGGATCAGCCACAGACAGCATTGAAGCCAAGGTATCAGCATGACAGCTAAAGAATTAACATTCTCAAATGGAGAGTTCAGCCATGGCAGCTTCCATTATACTCATTTACATTTGCTTCAACACACAATAACGGCTAGTTTACACTTGTTTGAAAACAAGGCTTCGGACAGGCTTTGTTAAAGCTCTCTGAATGCTAGTCAAATAAAATTAAATATTGTAAAATGGTTAAAATGGTTGTAAAATTACACCCCATGTAGCTTTAGTGGTGCTCCAAAGCGTCTTCAAAGCCTCCATAAAAAATGTTTTGAAGCAAGTGTAAAACTAGCCCTTATGGCAAATTCCTATTACAAAAAAGGGCATTTGTCTTTTTTTTTTTATCCCCTCCTCTACCTAAATTAGCTGACCCCTTCAGGTACATATCCTAATCATATGGCCACAGCCTCTTTGTTTGCAAAGGTCTTCGCTGCAATAACTGCACTTGCTTAGTAGCGCCCAAAAAAGTTTATAGGGATTTACTTTTAAAAGTGCACCCCGACGCACTCACTACGGAACCCCCTTGCACCCCGACGCACTCACTACGGAACCCCCTTGCACCCCGACGCACTCACTACGGAACCCCCTTGCACCCCGACGCACTCACTACGGAACCCCCTTGCACCCCGACGCACTCACTACGGAACCCCCTTGCACCCCGACGCACTCACTACGGAACCCCCTTGCACCCCGACGCACTCACTACGGAACCCCCTTGCACCCCGACGCACTCACTACGGAACCCCCTTGCACCCCGACGCACTCACTACGGAACCCCCTTGCACCCCGATGCACTCACTACGGAACCCCCTTGCACCCCGACGCACTCACTACGGAACCCCCTTGCACCCCGACGCACTCACTACGGAACCCCCTTGCACCCCGACGCACTCACTACGGAACCCCCTTGCACCCCGACGCACTCACTACGGAACCCCCTTGCACCCCGACGCACTCACTACGGAACCCCCTTGCACCCCGACGCACTCACTACGGAACCCCCTTGCACCCCGACGCACTCACTACGGAACCCCCTTGCACTCCGACACACTCACTACCTGACCCCCTTGCACTCTGCCGTACACATAAAGTGAAACTTCTTTGCGCCAACTGTCCCACTCCCCACCAGTACGTTCTTCTGTGTGCTGCTCTTTAGCCATCTTCACTGGCTGGTGAAGGATGATGTCACTCCTGCGTTCTGCACAGAGTCAGTCATCCTGGCACACAGGGATTGGACTAGCAGTGTAAGCTTTGCATGCGCAGCTCAGTTTACATGCTAGAGAAGACAGCAAGCAGGCAGGTGGATTTTATTGCAGAAGACATTATGTGTCTCTTTTGCAAGAACTAGTAAAAAAAAAAAAAAAAAAAAAAAAAAAAAAAAAAAAAAAAAAAGAGAAAGATGCCATAAATCTATCCCCTATTTTGTAGACGCTATCACTAATTGCAATGTGTAGAATACATATTGGCCTAAACTGATGAAGACTTTTGTTTTTTGTATATTTATTATAGCAAAAATTAAAAAATACGTTTTCAAAATTGTCGCTCTTATTTTGTTGATGGCTCAAAAAATAAAAACCGCAGAGGTGATCAAATACCACCAAAAGAAAGCTCTATTTGTGGCAAAAAAAAGAACATCAAGTTTGTTTGGGTAAAACGTCGCACAACCGCGCAATTGTCAGTTAAAGCGACGCAAAAAATAGCCTGGTCATTAAAGCAGAGTTCCAGCTGTTTTTCAGTTTATTAAAAATCAGCAGCTACAGTAAGTGTAGCTGCTGACTTAATAAACACTCACCTGTTCCGCGATCCAGTGATGCGGCCGTCCGATGCTCACTCCTCTCCCCCTCCTCTCCACGGCACCGTCATAGCAACTGTGGGCACGCGGTCGTGACAGCTTGTGGCTTCACGGCAGGGCGTGCGATGCGCATGCGCAAGTCATACTGCGCTCCCCTAGTGGCCAGGCAATCGACTTGTCCCAGAAGATTGCAAAGAGGGAGGGGCCGCCTAGGGGGAGAGGAGGGGTCGCCTCAGCAGCCAGAAGACAGAAAGTACCTGTAAAAACCAAGTACACTCTCCCTCCCCCGAAAAAAATTTACATGCCAAATGTGGCATGTAAGGGGGCGAGGAGTGATTAAAGCGGAAGTTACACATTTGGGTGGAACTCCGCTTTAAGGAAGTAAAACCTTCCAGTCCTTAACTGGTTAAAAGAGGAACTGCAGTCTGCTTACATCATGTGTAATAAAAACATCTTTGCCATACTGAAACTTCCCTCCAACCACTTTGCATATTTTATACAAATATACTGTGATTCTGTATTTGCCAAATATGCTGCAGAAATCTCCCTCCACTGAGTCTGGCTGCATCCATTTTAACTGTGGGCAGCTGAAGCTGCTGTCTGTTCACTTCCTGGATTTACACAGAGGCACAGAGGCATACCTCCAGCTCTGCAGCTCTCATATGACTCATCCCCCCTCCCTTCCTGGCAAACTCTCAGGAGAGAGAGCTGTACATGATGTCATAAGCCTTGGCTAATGACCAGACAAGAAACAGGAAGTGGGCTATATAAGGTATTTACTGGCAGAAAAAAAATGTTTTACTATCCAAAGTTAAAACAACAAGGGCAGAAGATTTAATAGATGGAAAGATGAAAAAATGACTGAAGGTCCGCTTTAAAGAAGAGTTGGGTGTGTAAAAATTAAAAGTCAGCAGTTGCAAAATCTGTAGCTGTTGTCTTTAACCACTTACAGACCGCCCGCTGTCGTTTTACGTCGCTACTAGGAAGAGGAATATCATTGTTATGGCAGCAGCTAGCTGCCATAACCCTGGTATCCTCTTCTTCAGCGGGCGGTCCGCTTTAGAAGTGGTCTCTGCAGCGGATTCACCGCAAGATCACTTTTATCTGTGGCGGGTGAGGGCACGCCGCTCTCCGGTGCCCTCCGCCGCTTACCGGCAGAGGCGATTGTGTCCTGTCCCTGGCTTGGCATGGAGACAAGTGAGGGGATGATGCCCCCCCATCTCCATACCACCGCAGGGCGGAAGCAACGTCAAAACGTCGCTTCTGTTCATAGCTCTTAAAAGGGACATTTTTTATAATTTTAATTTATTTATTTTAGTGTAAGTAAAATAAATAAGAAAAAAAAAAAGACAAAATAAAAAAATTTTTAAACACGCCCCGTCCCACCGAGCTCGTGTGCAGAAGCGAACGCATATGTGAGCAGCACCCGCATATGAAAACGGTGTTCAAACCACACATGTGAGGTATCGCCGCGATCATTAGAGCGAGAGAAATAAGTAAAAAAAAAAAAAACATGCAACCTGTAGAATTTTTTACATGTTGCCTATGGAGATTAAGGGTAAAAGTTTGTCGCCATTCCACGAGCGGGCGCAATTTTGAAGTGTGAAAATTGGGCTAACGTTACTGTCGTCTTATTTTTTAACTCAAATAAGTGTATTTTTTCACCAAAAAAAAGTGCGCTTTGAAGACTGCTGCGCAAATACGGTGTGACAGAAAGTATTTCAACGACTGCCATTTTATTCTCTAGGGTTGTTAGAAAACAAATATATATACCGTATTTATCGGCGTATAACACACGCCGGCGTATAACGCGCACCCCAAGTTTAGGAGGAAAGTTTAAGGGAAAAAAACTTACATTTAAATGCCCATCAATGCAGCCTTCTCAGGGTCATTGAAGCCTTGTCAGTGCAGCCTTCTCCAGTGTCCATTGCAGCCTTGCAATCCCCGCTGATCTCCGCTGATTTTTTGCGATCGCGCCGACATACACAGTGTACAGATTCAAATATGGCGCCGGAGGACTCGGCGTAGCAGAACGAGCGCCGCAGAGTTCGGAGGGACTGGGCGACACATACCCAAGTGTACTTGGCTCTTTTCGGCTCCGCTCACAGTCACGCCCAGGGCGGGACTGGGCGTGACTGTGAGCGGAGCCGAAAAGAGCCAAGTACATTCGGCTATGTGTATCTCGGCTCCGCCCAGTCCCTCTGATCTCTGCGGTGCTCGCTCTGCTCCGCCGAGTCAGCCGGCGCCATATTTGAATCTGTACACTCGGATGTGTATGTCGGCGCAATTGAAAAAAATCAGCGGAGATCGGCGTATAACACGCACCCACGATTTTCCGGGGAAAAAAGTGCGTGTTATACGCCGATAAATACAGGATATATTTATTATGTTTGGGTGTTCTAAGTAATTTTCTAGCAAAAAAAAAAAAAATCGTTTTTAAAGCGGAGTTCCGGACAAATTTTTTACTTTTTTATTGATCTGAACATTATTCATTTTTTTAATTAAAAAACGATTATACCTGCTAAATTATGGAGCTTTCTAAAATATACATTACTTACAATTTTCTCCCTTCTGTTGTGGCCGTTGCCATCATGATTGTGGGCATGTGAAGCCCAATCGATATCTCCTGGATAAGCTTTGGAGAGGTGCATGCTGGGTAACCAGCATGCACCTCTTGATCTCGCGCATGCGCGATTCACCAGCGGCCGTAGCGCCGATTGTTTCTAAAGTTGCCATAACGGGCGGCGACGGAGGAAGGTCCCGCCCCGTTGTTATGGCAACATAAACACATCTTGGCGATGTGATCCACCATAAATCGCCTCATTTCCTGATTTTTGATCACAGTACTGCCCACAGACTCCTGGGAATTGATGACAGGAGCACAGGCGAGGGAGGAAGTGATGAAGAGCTCCGCGGACCAGGAAGTGGCAGATTAAGAGGACTACATAGCAACAGGGCGATTCTGGCAAGTATTAAAAAAAAAAAAAAAATCTCCTCCAAATGTTTTTTTTTATAGGTTTAGAGTCCGATTATAAAAAAATAAAACATTTTCAGAGTGGAACTTTAACTTGTAAACTCTCAGAAGGAGGCTTGGTCCTTAAAGTGGTTAATAAACAGACACCCAGGATCCAGCGCTGTCCTCACCCGAGTCAGCTTCTTCAGCGGTCTTCTGTCCCCAGGATGTTGACTGTGAGCAGCTTCTACAGTACCTGTGACTCCTCGTAGCTTCACAGGCGGCTGTTTACTGCTGCTTTGTGATTGGTCCCACCGCGCTTCGAGACCTGTGATGTGTCCCATGCCTAGGCAACCCGAGCAACAGCGGGAGCAGGTACCAGTCAGAACTAAGTACACCCCACCCCAATAAACATGTATCATCCAAATGTGATAGAGCAGGGAATGAGGAAAAAGGAGGAGAGGAACTTCCCTATTGGGTGACCTCTACTACTACTGCACCTTGGCACTACTACAGTCTCCATTGCTGACTCCTCAGCCTTCCTATCACTTCCTTACTTTTGCTGGGTGATCTCCCATAACCCACCATGATGATCTCTGCCCCCCGCCCTGTGAGGTGTAGGGGGGGGCCCGGGTGTTGCTGGGAAGTTACAGAGAACTCCTGACTTCTGTTACAGTAATTACAGGCCGAGCCCAGATAGGAACTATACTTCCTCCTCATACTTCCTCCTACAGGCCCGCGCCCCACGTCTGCACACCTTTCCCGCTCACCCTCCACTGCCAGTCCGGGGCTCCTCCGGCCTCATCACCACCACACACCGCCCAAAACCCACAGAGACACTCACCCCTTCCATACGGAGCGCCTGACTGACATGCATCGTTCTGCACCGGACTTGGAGGGGGGAGGAGCCTGGTTGTCCTTTTTCCGGATCAGCCCCTCAAAAAACGGGGCGTCCCCTTCTCCGCTATATATATATATCTATATATATATAGATATATATATATCTATATATATATATATATATATCTATATATAGATATATACATATATCTATATATATATATCTATATATCTATATCACCTTATACAACGACTCTTTGTATATCGCTGTGTAGAGGGTGTCAGTGATATGTACACGTCTTCTCCCAAAGTGAAAGTAAAACCGCCGAGTACAGCGTCACTCCTCCCCTCCCTCGTATCGAGACAGTTCTTCATGTGCCCCCCCAGGACAGAATGTTTTCCCCATTGGGTAGATGCCCCCTTACATCCGGTTATGTCACCAAGACAGGAAGTGAGGAGAATTACTACAACAACCCAAAACAGTGTTAAAGTCTATGTAAAGACAATTTTTTGTCCCCCTAAAGCAGTGGTGGTCAACTTTATTGCTATGGGGGCCTTTAATGCGGCCACCAACATCACCAAAGGGCCACGCATTAAATTCAGTGAATATTCCGTATAAAAAGACAGCAGACACATAACAGGATATAGTCAAAGATTAATGGCATGATACAAGAGAGGGTAGAGACTGGGCTTCATACAAGAGATGATCAGAGACTGCAGACATGATACAGAAGATGATCAGAGACTGCGGACATGGTACAAGAGATGGTCAGAGACTGCAGACATGGTACAAGAGATGGTCAGAGACTGCAGACATGATACAGAAGATGGTCAGAGACTGCAGACATGATACAAGAGATGGTCAGAGACTGCAGACATGATACAGAAGATGGTCAGAGACTGCAGACATGGTACAAGAGATGGTCAGAGACTGCAGACATGATACAAGAGATGATCAGAGACTGCGGACATGGTACAAGAGATGGTCAGAGACTGCAGACATGGTACAAGAGATGGTCAGAGACTGCAGACATGGTACAAGAGATGGTCAGAGACTGCAGACATGATACAGAAGATGGTCAGAGACTGCAGACATGATACAAGAGATGGTCAGAGACTGCAGACATGATACAGAAGATGGTCAGAGACTGCAGACATGGTACAAGAGATGGTCAGAGACTGCAGACATGATACAAGAGATGGTCAGAGACTGCAGACTTGATACAAGAGATGGTCAGAGACTGCGGACATGATACAAGAGATGGTCAGAGACTGCGGACATGATACAAGAGATGGTCAGAGACTGCAGACATGATACAAGAGATGGTCAGAGACTGTGCAGACATGATACAAGAGATGGTCAGAGACTGTGCAGACATGATACAAGAGATGGTCAGAGACTGCGGACATGATGATACAAGAGATGGTCAGAGACTGCAGTCATGATACAGAAGATGATCAGAGACTGCAGACATGGTACAAAAGATGGTCAGAGACTGCGGACATCATACAAGAGATGGTCAGACTGCGGACATAGTACAAGAGATGGTCAGAGACTGCAGACTTGATACAAGAGATGGTCAGAGACTGCGGACATCATACAAGAGATGGTCAGACTGCGGACACAGTACAAGAGATGGTCAGAGACTACGGACATGATACAAGAGATGGTCAGAGACTGCGGACATGATACAAGAGATGGTCAGAGACTGCGGACATGATACAAGAGATGGTCAGAGACTGCGGACATGATACAAGAGATGGTCAGAGACTGCGGACATGATACAAGAGATGGTCAGAGACTGCGGACATGATGATACAAGAGATGGTCAGAGACTGCGGACATGGTACAAGAGATGGTCAGAGACTGCGGACATCATACAAGAGATGGTCAGACTGCGGACATAGTACAAGAGATGGTCAGAGACTGCAGACTTGATACAAGAGATGGTCAGAGACTGCGGACATCATACAAGAGATGGTCAGACTGCGGACACAGTACAAGAGATGGTCAGAGACTACGGACATGATACAAGAGATGGTCAGAGACTGCGGACATGATACAAGAGATGGTCAGAGACTGCGGACATGATACAAGAGATGGTCAGAGACTGCGGACATGATACAAGAGATGGTCAGAGACTGCAGACATGATACAAGAGATGGTCAGAGACTGTGCAGACATGATACAAGAGATGGTCAGAGACTGTGCAGACATGATACAAGAGATGGTCAGAGACTGCGGACATGATGATACAAGAGATGGTCAGAGACTGCAGTCATGATACAGAAGATGATCAGAGACTGCAGACATGGTACAAGAGATGGTCAGAGACTGCGGACATCATACAAGAGATGGTCAGACTGCGGACATAGTACAAGAGATGGTCAGAGACTGCAGACTTGATACAAGAGATGGTCAGAGACTGTGGACATCATACAAGAGATGGTCAGACTGCGGACACAGTACAAGAGATGGTCAGAGACTACGGACATGATACAAGAGATGGTCAGAGACTGCGGACATGATACAAGAGATGGTCAGAGACTGCGGACATGATACAAGAGATGGTCAGAGACTGCGGACATGATACAAGAGATGGTCAGAGACTGCGGACATGATGATACAAGAGATGGTCAGAGACTGCGGACATGGTACAAGAGATGGTCAGAGACTGCGGACATCATACAAGAGATGGTCAGACTGCGGACATAGTACAAGAGATGGTCAGAGACTGCAGACTTGATACAAGAGATGGTCAGAGACTGCGGACATCATACAAGAGATGGTCAGACTGCGGACACAGTACAAGAGATGGTCAGAGACTACGGACATGATACAAGAGATGGTCAGAGACTGCGGACATGATACAAGAGATGGTCAAAGACTGCGGACATGATACAAGAGATGGTCAGAGACTGCGGACATGATACAAGAGATGGTCAGAGACTGCGGACATGATACAAGAGATGGTCAGAGACTGCGGACATGATGATACAAGAGATGGTCAGAGACTGTGCAGACATGATACAAGAGATGGTCAGAGACTGCAGACATGATACAAGAGATGGTCAGAGACTGCAGACATGGTACAAGAGATGGTCAGAGACTGCAGACATGGTACAAGAGATGGTCAGAGACTGCAGACATGGTACAAGAGATGGTCAGAGACTGCAGACATGATACAAGAGATGGTCAGAGACTGCAGACATGATACAGAAGATGGTCAGAGACTGCAGACATGGTACAAGAGATGGTCAGAGACTGCAGACATGATACAAGAGATGGTCAGAGACTGCAGACTTGATACAAGAGATGGTCAGAGACTGCGGACATCATACAAGAGATGGTCAGAGACTGCGGACATCATACAAGAGATGGTCAGACTGCGGACACAGTACAAGAGATGGTCAGAGACTACGGACATGATACAAGAGATGGTCAGAGACTGCGGACATGATACAAGAGATGGTCAGAGACTGCGGACATGATACAAGAGATGGTCAGAGACTGCGGACATGATACAAGAGATGGTCAGAGACTGCGGACATGATACAAGAGATGGTCAGAGACTGCGGACATGATGATACAAGAGATGGTCAGAGACTGTGCAGACATGATACAAGAGATGGTCAGAGACTGCAGACATGATACAAGAGATGGTCAGAGACTGCAGACATGATACAGAAGATGGTCAGAGACTGCAGACATGGTACAAGAGATGGTCAGAGACTGCAGACATGGTACAAGAGATGGTCAGAGACTGCAGACTTGATACAAGAGATGGTCAGAGACTGCGGACATCATACAAGAGATGGTCAGAGACTGCGGACATCATACAAGAGATGGTCAGACTGCGGACACAGTACAAGAGATGGTCAGAGACTACGGACATGATACAAGAGATGGTCAGAGACTGCGGACATGATACAAGAGATGGTCAGAGACTGCGGACATGATACAAGAGATGGTCAGAGACTGCGGACATGATACAAGAGATGGTCAGAGACTGCGGACATGATACAAGAGATGGTCAGAGACTGCGGACATGATACAAGAGATGGTCAGAGACTGCGGACATGATGATACAAGAGATGGTCAGAGACTGTGCAGACATGATACAAGAGATGGTCAGAGACTGCAGACATGATACAAGAGATGGTCAGAGACTGCAGACATGATACAGAAGATGGTCAGAGACTGCAGACATGGTACAAGAGATGGTCAGAGACTGCAGACATGGTACAAGAGATGGTCAGAGACTGCAGACTTGATACAAGAGATGGTCAGAGACTGCGGACATCATACAAGAGATGGTCAGACTGCGGACATAGTACAAGAGATGGTCAGAGACTGCGGACATGATACAAGAGATGGTCAGAGACTGCGGACATGATACAAGAGATGGTCAGACTGCGGACATGATACAAGAGATGGTCAGAGACTGCGGACATGATACAAGAGATGGTCAGAGACTGCGGACATGATGATACAAGAGATGGTCAGAGACTGCGGACATGATGATACAAGAGATGGTCAGAGACTGTGCAGACATGATACAAGAGATGGTCAGAGACTGCAGACATGATACAAGAGATGGTCAGAGACTGCGGGCATGATACAAGAGATGGTCAGAGACTGCGGGCATGATACAAGAGATGGTCAGAGACTGCAGGCATGGTACAGGAGATGGTCAGAGAGTGCAGACATGATACAAGAGATGGTCAGGGACTGCAGACTTGATACAAGAGATGGTCAGAGACTGCAGACTTGATACAAGAGATGGTCAGAGACTGCGGACATGATACAAGAGATGGTCAGAGACTGCGGACATGATACAAGAGATGGTCAGAGACTGCGGACATGATACAAGAGATGGTCAGAGACTGCGGACATGATGATACAAGAGATGGTCAGAGACTGTGCAGACATGATACAAGAGATGGTCAGAGACTGCAGACATGATACAAGAGATGGTCAGAGACTGCAGACATGATACAGAAGATGGTCAGAGACTGCAGACATGGTACAAGAGATGGTCAGAGACTGCAGACATGGTACAAGAGATGGTCAGAGACTGCAGACTTGATACAAGAGATGGTCAGAGACTGCGGACATCATACAAGAGATGGTCAGAGACTGCGGACATCATACAAGAGATGGTCAGACTGCGGACACAGTACAAGAGATGGTCAGAGACTACGGACATGATACAAGAGATGGTCAGAGACTGCGGACATGATACAAGAGATGGTCAGAGACTGCGGACATGATACAAGAGATGGTCAGAGACTGCGGACATGATACAAGAGATGGTCAGAGACTGCGGACATGATACAAGAGATGGTCAGAGACTGCGGACATGATACAAGAGATGGTCAGAGACTGCGGACATGATGATACAAGAGATGGTCAGAGACTGTGCAGACATGATACAAGAGATGGTCAGAGACTGCAGACATGATACAAGAGATGGTCAGAGACTGCAGACATGATACAGAAGATGGTCAGAGACTGCAGACATGGTACAAGAGATGGTCAGAGACTGCAGACATGGTACAAGAGATGGTCAGAGACTGCAGACTTGATACAAGAGATGGTCAGAGACTGCGGACATCATACAAGAGATGGTCAGACTGCGGACATAGTACAAGAGATGGTCAGAGACTGCGGACATGATACAAGAGATGGTCAGAGACTGCGGACATGATACAAGAGATGGTCAGACTGCGGACATGATACAAGAGATGGTCAGAGACTGCGGACATGATACAAGAGATGGTCAGAGACTGCGGACATGATGATACAAGAGATGGTCAGAGACTGCGGACATGATGATACAAGAGATGGTCAGAGACTGTGCAGACATGATACAAGAGATGGTCAGAGACTGCAGACATGATACAAGAGATGGTCAGAGACTGCGGGCATGATACAAGAGATGGTCAGAGACTGCGGGCATGATACAAGAGATGGTCAGAGACTGCAGGCATGGTACAGGAGATGGTCAGAGAGTGCAGACATGATACAAGAGATGGTCAGGGACTGCAGACTTGATACAAGAGATGGTCAGAGACTGCAGACTTGATACAAGAGATGGTCAGAGACTGCAGACTTGATACAAGAGATGGTCAGAGACTGCAGACTTGATACAAGAGATGGTCAGAGACTGCAGACTTGATACAAGAGATGGTCAGACTGCGGGCATGATACAAGAGATGGTCAGAGACTGCAGACTTGATAAAGAGATGGTCAGAGACTGCAAACATGATACAAGAGATGGTCAGAGACTGCAGACATGATACAAGAGATGGTCAGAGACTGCAGACATGATACAAGAGATGGTCAGAGACTGCAGACTTGATACAAAAGATGGTCAGATACTGCGGACATCATACAAGAGATGGTCAGACTGCGGACACAGTACAAGAGATGGTCAGAGACTACGGACATGATACAAGAGATGGTCAGAGACTGCGGACATGATACAAGAGATGGTCAGAGACTGCAGACTTGATACAAGAGATGGTCAGACTGCGGGCATGATACAAGAGATGGTCAGAGACTGCAGACTTGATAAAGAGATGGTCAGAGACTGCAAACATGATACAAGAGATGGTCAGAGACTGCAGACATGATACAAGAGATGGTCAGACTGCGGACATGATACAAGAGATAGTCAGAGACTGCAGACATGATACAAGACAAAACAGTGTTAAAGTCTATGTAAAGACAATTTTTTGTCCCCCTAAAGCAGTGGTGGTCAACTTTCTTGCCATGGGGGCCTTTAGTGTGGCCACCAACATCACCAAATGGCCACGCATTAAATTCAGTGAATATTCCATATCAAAAGACAGCAGACACATAACAGGATATAGTCAAAGATTAATGGCATGGTACAAAAGATGGTAGAGACTGTGGGCTTCATACAAGAGATGGTCAGAGACTGCAGTCATGATACAGAAGATGATCAGAGACTGCAGACATGGTACAAGAGATGGTCAGAGACTGCAGACATGGTACAAGAGATGGTCAGAGACTGCAGACATGGTACAAGAGATGGTCAGAGACTGCAGACATGATACAAGAGATGGTCAGAGACTGCAGACTTGATACAAGAGATGGTCAGACTGCGGGCATGATACAAGAGATGGTCAGAGACTGCAGACTTGATAAAGAGATGGTCAGAGACTGCAAACATGATACAAGAGATGGTCAGAGACTGCAGACATGATACAAGAGATGGTCAGACTGCGGACATGATACAAGAGATAGTCAGAGACTGCAGACATGATACAAGACAAAACAGTGTTAAAGTCTATGTAAAGACAATTTTTTGTCCCCCTAAAGCAGTGGTGGTCAACTTTCTTGCCATGGGGGCCTTTAGTGTGGCCACCAACATCACCAAATGGCCACGCATTAAATTCAGTGAATATTCCATATCAAAAGACAGCAGACACATAACAGGATATAGTCAAAGATTAATGGCATGGTACAAAAGATGGTAGAGACTGTGGGCTTCATACAAGAGATGGTCAGAGACTGCAGTCATGATACAGAAGATGATCAGAGACTGCAGACATGGTACAAGAGATGGTCAGAGACTGCAGACATGGTACAAGAGATGGTCAGAGACTGCAGACATGGTACAAGAGATGGTCAGAGACTGCAGACATGATACAAGAGATGGTCAGAGACTGCAGACATGATACAAGAGATGGTCAGAGACTGCAGACATGACACAAGAGATGGTCAGGCAAAACCTTTTTTTTGGGGGCATTTTGGATAGAGTAAGGGAGAGTTATAACCCCTGTCAGACTTTTGTTTATTAGATAAATAAAAATAATGCTGCGCTAAAGAGTGCTAAACGTGCCCCTATCCCGCCACATATACAAATAAGTACAGAATAATCCGTCGCATTTATATATTGTATCGCATAAAATAAATAAACATAATGTGCAAAATTAATGTGCAAAAATAACAAGTGCAATTAGCATATAATATTGCTACTAATAATAATAATAAATATAATTGATAATTAATTCATACTTCAAATGTAATTCATAGGTGCAACAAATGCTGAAAAGTGACATGTGCCAACAAAAAAGTGCTAAGTGTCCCGCACTGCTTATATTTAATAAGCCATCATAGACTCAATAAATGCATACTGAACAAAAAGTCCTTCACAAAAGTATTAATGAGTGATCTTCAGTGATGATAGATTCAAACGTGCTTAAAATCCACGTGCCGCAGCAAGCGAGGGTGAAACAAAAGTGACCCCCCCAAGGTAATGCGCTCACCTTAGAGGATGTGACTGAGACGCTAGACAAAGTCAGGAAACGCTTTTGAGCCACCCTGGGCTCTAAATGGATCACAAGATGCAGGTTCCAGCAGGGGCTCATACACACTCCACCCCTGACACCCCCAGAATAATCAGGATGAGGGGGATCATCCTCCCCACTGTCATCTATAGAGAGACCCCAAAACACGACAACCTTCCACTTCACCCAGATCAGGACAGTCTGTGTACAGGAAGGCGGATCTCTGTGCTGATTGGAGGAGGCTTCCTCTCTTTCTCCCGAATGGGGAAATGAGGAGATGGAGGATCAGCAGTTACCAGGTGAAGAACACCTTTTGTTTATTATCTGTGTCCCATTGGGGATATTACCCTTCACGTCCTGTCCCATAGCCAAAACAGGAAGTGAGAGGAAATCCCTCCAAAGTGGAACTTGTGTCTCCATTGGAAGCTTTCCCCTCCACTCCTATTCTGGGGGCAACCCAAAATTTGGGCTTTTTTTTTTCACTTTCAGCGATAGCGGTCAACAGGATATATATAGTGGGTGAATCTCCCTAATGGGGACACAGACAGCAATAAAAACCTGACAGGTGTTCTAATCCACCTCCACTCTATCCAAACCTGATAAAAAAAGTTTTGCCTTTAGTATACTCCAAGGGTCGGCTCACATGAGAACGCGTGCAATCACGCATGCGGTGCATTTTTGACAACTCATTCATTATTATGTGGGCCGTCATATGGACAGGAATGAGCAAAAAGTATGGCAGGTACAACTTGTAAATTCACCCCGCACCAAATGACATGGTACCATGGTGTTTTTTTAGATGAATTTGGGATGCATGGCACCTGCATACGTCTAACAAGGGCAGCGTGGGGGGCATACATGGAAACGCACATTTCCCACACCGCAGCTGGTGTCAATGGGCCTTGAATGGATGTCCTCTACTTGGCCCGTACAGCGTACATGAGGCATTTCTTTACTGTCTGGAGATCTGTGCAGGCAGCCTATATTAGTGAATGGGGATGAAGCGTCTGCACAGACATAGCCACATACTAAGCGTTTGTTACCCCAACATTTCATATTCCTGATTTGTGCCTGCTGTACCATGTACTTGTATGAGAAAGTCTCCTGTTCTCTTTGTATTGTTTCCTTTGTGTGAAATTCCTGGTGTTCCTGCCAGTCCCTCTGCTTTCCTATTAAAAGCTGACCACACTAAGCAGACGAGCACACTGTGGTCAGTCAGTTCTAACTTTGCTGGGAACTCAGTCTGCTCTCCTCCAATGATCAGACTTGTCCTGACACGCCCCCCCCCCCCCAACCTCCTGTACAGCCTTTCACTGGGAAGCTCAGTGTGCTGTGGTTTCTCCTCCCCCAGCTCTTGTGCAGCTGAGAAAAGAGGGAATGTGATCACTTATAAAAAAGGGAAAAAAGTTATTTGTAATGTCGTTTATACCTAGGTTATACTGTATCTATACAAAAATGTTTTGCCTTTCAGTTCTATTTTAAACTGAATGGGTTGTTTTAGATGATGAGGGTTTGTCAGGCACGCAGGGGCTGGTGTGTGACCCAGAATGCACACTGTCTGGGTTTGGAGCTATGCACCCACCCCTGTATGTCTGCAGCTGTACAGCAGCTACGTCTCTATTCACTAATATACAGCGGGCTTAGGGTTGCCACCTTTTCTTCAAGTCAAACCAAAACACTTTAGTGGCGCACAGCAAATTTTTTTGTAGTAGTATAAACTATACATATATTTTGCTATTAAAGAACATTTCTAATCACATGAAGTTAATACCAAGAGTCCCCCTTTACATCAGAGTCCACAGAGTTCCCCTTATACATCTGAACTCACAGAGTTCCCTTTCACTGTAAGGGGGGACTCTGCAGACTCTGATGTAGGGGAGAACTCTGGGGACTCTAACATAAGGGATGCTCTGGGAACCCTGATAACTTTGATGTACGGAGAGGACTCTGATTGAAGGGGGAACACTGTTTCCTCTGGTGTAAAGGGCAACTCTGATGAGGCTGCTGGACTTCAAATTTCCAGCCCGCACTTTCCTTTTCTGAGGCACAGCGCTGGGGATTGGAGTGTGGGCAGACACAGAGGGGTGAGGGGGGGGGGAAGAGGTGCAGATCGAGCCCTCTCTCCTCTCCCATCTGTATGTGTGTTTGGGGGGGGGGGGTGTTAGTGCTGGCTTTGGGCAGCATGAAAGAGAGGGTAACAGACACGCTCAGCTTAGACAACTGCAGCCAGCAATCCTGCTGAGAAGCCATAGTCTAGTCTGAATAATGTGTCCGGGTTTCAGGCAGTCGAAAACCCGGACACATGATTCCAAACCCGAACTGTCCCGGTGAATCTCGGACAGGTGGCAACCCTAAGTGGGCTGCCTGAATGCAGCTCCAAACATGTAAACAAAGGCCTCATTCATGCTGTATGTGCCTCAGCACCTGTGTGAATGACGCCTTATGCCAATCCTTGCTTCTTTTCACCGCCCCAGGCAGCCCACCCAAATGCTAATGCCCCATACACACAATCAGAAATTCGGTCAGAAAAATCTTGGATGGTTTTTCGGATGAAATTCCGATCAAGCTTGCCTTGCATTACACACGGTCACACAAAAGTTCTCTGAAATTTCGACCGTCAAGAACGCGGTGACGTACAACACTACGACGAGCCGAGAAAACGAAGTTCAAAGCTTCCGAGCATGCGTCGCATTGTTTCCGAGCATGTGTGATTTTTTGCGCATCCGAATTGCATAGAGACGAACGCATTTTTGGATAGGGACTTTTTTAGACCGAAAAATAGAGAACCTGCTCTCAATCTTTTGCTGGCTGGAATTCTGCCAGCAAAAGTCCGATGGAGCATACACACGGTCGCAATTTCTGACCAAAATCTCACATCGGACTTTTGCTGGCGGAATTTCTGACCGTGTGTACGGGGCATAACATTATAACCTTACAGGGCTGTATACACACTGCGGTTGCAGTGAAAGATGCCCAATTCTTGTATTTGCATGGCGTAACTTTTCTTGGCACAGCCTTCATCTAATTTCAGGCATGCGCACTGGTTCTGTTGAGCTAAGCTCACCGTGTGCGAGATACAGAACACTCATCCACAGCTGGGACACAAATCAGGAAGTACAGGTTTGAATGTGTACAGAGGTAAAGTTTTAATGCTGTGTACACACGAGCGGACTTTGACAGCAAAGGTCCGACAGAATGAATCCACCGGACAATTCGATCGTGTGTGGGCTTCATCGGACCTTTGCAGTCGAAAAATCAGATGGACTTTAGAAGTAGAACATGTTTCAAATCTTTCCGACGGACTCGAGTCCGGTCAAAAAATCTGTTCGTCTGTATGCTAGTCCGACGGACAAAAAGGGACGCTAGGGCAGCTATTGGCTACTGGCTATCAACTTCCTTATTCTAGTCCGGTCGTACGTCATCACGTTCAAATCTGTCGGACTTTGGTGTGATTGTGTGTAGGCAAGTCCGTTGCGTCTGAACTCCGTCGAAAGTCCGTCAAAAAGTCCTTTGGAGTTCAGTCCGTCGAAAGTCCGCTTGTGTGTACACGGCATAAGAATTCAAAAAATCATATTTGAAAAAAATATTTAATATATAGGTTAAGGGGTTTAAAGAAGGGATTCCTTGAAATTGCATTTTATTACTAGAATTCGCCTCATTTGGGAGATTTGCTTTTGCTTTCTGTTGCATGTCTAGGAACAGGAAGTAAAAGTCCACAGACAGCAAAAAAAAAAAAAATATCTGGCATGGGGTTTTAAAGAGGATGTAAACCCTGATGGGTTTTACTTCCTCTTTTGCTCGCTGCTACAGCCTGTAAATGAAAAGCATAATGGACTAGTATGCATCGCATACTAGCCCAATATGTGCCACTTACCTGCAAAAGAATCCAGCGATGTCCCCTGTGTGGGCAACGTCCATCTTCTGGCCCTCTTCCTTCCGGGCCGCGAACTCTGGCTCTGTGATTCGCCAGAGCCGCGTGACTTCACTCCCGCGCATGCACACGGGAGCCGCGATTAACGGCATAGGCTAGGGAAGAAACCGCACTTAGTTTCGTTTCTTCCCCGCGCAGTTGGAATTTCCGGCGGCCTACAAGTGAAATATCTCCTAAACGGCGCACGTTTAGGAGATATTTCCACCACCTATAGGTAAGCCTTATTCTAGGCTTACCTATAGGTAGAAGTCCAAAAAGTGAGTTTACAACCACTTTAACCCTTTCCTGATTATACAAGCACTGAAAAGCACATTTATGAGCGACATAGGGAAGGGTTAGCACATACGTGAGCAGGAGAGCGTTTACCTGTTCATATCAGGTCAATCTCTCCCAGGCTGAAATGGGGATTCCGAGCCAATTGCTTTAGGCACAAAAATATACATATGGCGTGTATGAACATGCAATTATGTAAAAGGATTTTTGTTGTATAAACGTTTGGCGGTCAGATCTCGTTTACACAATAATGCCGGCAGGTGTATTTATTTCTGTACGGTTTTGGAAAGCAAACCAAACCCAACTGCACCAACGGTAATCTGGACAAAGCGGACAATACTTGTCCAGTACGGAAAACACAAGCTGTGTGATCAGATAAATACTTGGAAGTAACGTGACCGGTATTGGGCGAGTAGTTATGTCGTGGTGACGCTGACCTTAGCCTTCGTCTTGTGATTCTCTTATGTACTAATCACAGCTAGTTTACATGACAATGTCACCCTGAGCAATCTCAATGACCAGTAACATTTAACTAATAACTTCCCTGTCCTCAAGTTAAAAATTCCTTTTTTTATTAGATTTTTTTGTGCTTGTTCAGTTTAGGGGTGCAGGATAAGGAGTCATTCCAGCGGTGCAACTGGTCCAATGAGCCCTCCTATTATTATTATTATTATTCAGGATTTATATAGCGCCAACAGTTTGCGCAGCGCTTTACAACATGAGGGCAGACAGTACACTTACAATACAAATCAATACAGGAGGGATCAGAGGGCTCCTATATAATGTACTTCCAGCTATGGTCTGTCCAGACCAATTTTCAGCTTTCAGAGCTGATGCACTTTGAATGACAATTGCGCGGTCATACAACACTGTACCCAAATGACATTTTTTATCATTTTTTTCCCCCACAAATAGAGCTTTCTTTTGGTGGTATTTGATCACCTCTGCTGTTTTTATTTTTTGTTAAAAATTTTTTTAAAAACACCAAATTTTTAAATAAAATTTTATTATTTTCTTTTTATATTTAGTTATAAAATTTTGCAAACAGGCAATTTTTCTCCTTCATTGATGTACGCTTATGAGGCGGCACTGATGGGTGGCAATAATGGGCACTGATCGGTTACACTGATAGGCAGCACTGCTAGGTGGCACTGATTGGCACCACTGGTGGGCATTGATATGTGGCACTCATGGGCGTTGATAGGTGGCACTCATGGGCGTTGATAGGTGGCAATGGCAGGTGGCACTGGTGGGCACAGATGAGGCATAATTGCCTCTTCCTCTTTGGGACCAATGTCCCTTACAGATAAGCCAGTGATCGGCTTTTTTTTCTCCTCGCGCTGTCAGCGTGAGAAAAAAAAAAAAAAAAGATTAATCGAGGCTTTTGTTTACATCTTGTGATCAGCCATCATTGGCTAAAAGCTGATCACGTGTTAAGGGGCCGGGACCGGCCCCTTACTCGGATCTGTGATCACTCGAGTCTCAGTGATCACAGCGCGCACCGCGAGCGCCCTGCAGGGGGCACGTGCTTAGGTGAGGCAGTCATATGATGGCCTCCCAGAAATCCGGAAATTCAGGTCCGCACTGTTAGCCATTGTGCGGCTATAGCGCGGAAGGCAAGAGGTTAATGCAGAGCTAATAGCCCAGCATTGTGTGTGATGGTACCGAAGGAACACCTGGGGCAGGGGTAGGGTAAGTATGGCAGCTTCTTCAGCAATCCCTAGATATAATGAGCATTTAACATAGTGAACATACCATTTGTACAGATTTCTTACCTTAGCAAAGTCCCTCTAGAACAGTGGTACTCAACCTTTCTAGTGCCATGACCCCTTGATAAAAATTTCCCAAGTTGTGGGGACCCTTAACAGTAAAATTATTTTCGTAGCGTGGGTTGTCAGCACCCAAGGCAAGACAAGTAATTTGTGCCCCTAAAGCACGGACATTTAGCGCTCCCCGAGTCCTTCCACTCGTACAGTATTAAAACCCCTTATAGTACATTTTAGGATGTACCACTCTTTCTCTTTGTTCTCCTTTCTTTCCCTTTTATCTCTCTCTATCCTAATTTCTTGTTTTTTTTCCCATCCCTCTCCCTAGCTAACTTTCTTGTTCTTTCTCTCCCTTATTCTTTATCCCCCCCCCCCCCTCTTTTCCTCTCCCTTCCATGCATTCTCTATTTTTATTCCTTCTCTTACTCCTTGGTGTGGGGGGGCTGTGAAGAGGCTGAGTGGACGGCCGCGGGCTCCAGGAACAGCCCTGCTGGGTGGCCGCAAAAAGGCTGGGTGAGTGGTGCGGGCTTCAGGAACAGCCCAGGATTCAGTGACCCCTGGCAAATCATTATTCGACCCCTGAGGGGGTCCTGACCCCCAGGTTGAGAACCACTGCTCTAGAACATCAGAGACCCATTTAGAGTCGATGTGGTTTGGGTGACCAGAACTGAAGGCCTGTTCCCTATCTAAGCTCAATTACATATTATAAACTATGAGATAGCTTAGAGCAGTGATGGCGAACCTTGGCTCCCCAGATGTTTTGGAACTACATTTCCCATGATGCTCAACTACACTGCAGAGTGAATGAGCATCATGGGAAATGTAGTTCCAAAACATCTGGGGTGCTAAGGTGTGCCGTCACTGGCTTATGCCCTGTACACACGGTCGGACTTTGTTCGGACATTCCGACAACAAAATCCATGGATTTTTTCCGATGGATGTTGGCTCAAACTTGTCTTGCATACACACGGTCACACAAAGTTGTCGGAAAATCCGATCGTTTTAAACGCGGTGACGTAAAAAATGTACGTTGGGACTATAAACGGGGCAGTGGCCAATAGCTTTCATCTCTTTATTTATTCTGAGCATGCGTGGCACTTTGTCCATCGGATTTGTGTACACACGATCGGAATTTCCGACAACGGATTTTGTTGTCGGAAAATTTTATCTCCTGCTCTCCAACCTTGTGTGTCAGAAAATCCAATGGAAAATGTCTGATGGAGCCCACACACGGTCGGAATATCCGACAACACGCTCCGATCGGACATTTTCCATCGGAAAATCCGACCGTGTGTACGGGGCATTAGAGTATTACAAAGGCTAGCCATACACATATAGATTCACACTAAACAGCATGGATGAAGAAATCTCCCCTGCCGGTTATAGTGTTCAGGCAGCTGCGGCTGTCAGAATACTGGAACAGTTACTGCATCTGATTGGTTACTGTTCACCCAACCCGGCTTGAAAAAAGTTGAATGAAAAATCAGTCCAAGTGGTGCCAACATGGCTACTCACAGCTCGAATTTCAGCTGATTCAGGATGAATTTGCCAAAATTCAAGATGTGTATTGCAGGGTAGGGTAACTGCAGTGGCGGGACAAGGTCATCTAGACCCCAGGCCGAATATCCGAACATGCCAAACTTCGCCCCCACCTCAACAAAAATCCCCTCACAAAAAACACTAAGCACTAATCTGCAATCTTACTCCTAAGAATAAATTACCCCTCCTCCCAGTACAAATCCGCTCCCCTGCTAAAGTCCCTCCTCTCAGCACAAATCTTGCCCCCCTCCCCCCCCCCAAAAAAAAAAAAAAAAAATCACTCTTCCTAGCAAAAATCCTCTATTCCTAAAACGTCCCCTCCTAGTAAACATCCCCCCCCCCACTTAAATTTCTCCCCAAATCCCCCCTCCTAGCACAAATCTTCTTCCCCTCTCCCCCCTTCTAATATAAATCCCCCTAAATCACTACTCTTAGCACTCAAAATTTCCCCAACTAGAACAATACTTACCCCCTGCCACCCTGCAAATTCCCCCTTCCAACACAAATTCCCTCCCCCCAATCTCCTTGTGGCATCCCCCACCTCACATGATACCACAGTGCCCAGGGTATCCTTCCCTCATGCCCACCCCTTGTCCCGGCCCTGCGAGAATGTATATTTGTATCTATCTATAAAAAATGAATATAAACATTTTTGTAATTGAGCAATATTCTAATGTGGGCCAAAAAATTATTTTCTCACCTAGGAGCCTTGGCTCTTTCACATTGTCTATACATTGGAAAAATCTGTAAATTTGGGGACAGATATTGACTACCAAGTTTAGGGTAAAAAAAGTACATTGTAATAATAGTTGCAGCAGAGAGGACAGTGTAGGAATTAAAGACCAAACCTGGCAAGTAAATCCTCAAAGTGAACTAGTTGCAATGTATTAAATAAAGCTGAACTTGGAGACAGGAAAACATTATCTATATACGAGGCATGTGTTTTCTTACCTGGATCTTGGTGTGCTTTGTATATTTCTTCCAGATCTGTGCAGTAATCCAGTGTGACGTTTTGCCTCTGTGTAGGAGCTTCTTGTAATAAAGACCAGTCACTGCTGCTCTCTCGCCTTGTGCAGGGTGAATGGTCTTGTATTTGCCCCCTCCTGTAATATTCTGCAGGCAGCTTGTAGTGGGTGGGGCCTTCTGGGTCCCTCCCACAGCTCTGCTCTCTTCAATGGGCTGCTGGATGTCAGGGCTGGGCTCAGCCCTTCCTTCTATGAGCTGGCCGCTCAGCTGTCAGCTATTGCCAGCTCCCATCTCTCTCCCCAGTTACTCAGCTGTTGATGATATCCTGCTCGTCTGTCCTACCTACTTAAGCTGTAAAATCCAGAGGAGCTCTGCCTTCTCCTTGGTCAACTTCACAAGAAACCATCTCCTGTATTCCTGTTTAAAGACTGGCTTTGCTGACATCCTTTCTGGCTCCAGATCCTGCTTGCTGTTCCTCTACATTGATCCCTGACTTCCGGCTTGACTGACTATCCATTCCAGTTACTGAACTTTGACATTTGTTCTTTTTACTTTTATTATTAAACAAGTGTGATTTAACTGTACTTCTGTCTTGGTCTGATTTCATGGTTTCTGACACTGAAATGCTGATGAGCGCTGTCGTAGTCCACTGACATGTCCTCCAGCTTTCAAACAGAAAGCCTGTTTTCCAGGCTCCTGCAGGAAAAAATAATAAATGCAGTAGGGCCCTCATCAAGGTTAAACTCATTTCATTTAGGGGTGCAAGGATAAGGTGTATTACTTACCCTATCCCTCAGCCCAGCAAGCTCCAGCACTGTTCACTTCTCATCGTGTACAGTGCAGGGCTATTAAGCTGGCACTGTACATACAGGAGGTGAGCATGTGACAACGGCTGAGAGCATCTTAGAGAGGCAGCAGCGCTAGAGCGGTTGAACAAATGAAGGAAGACTATCTTATTCCTGCAGAAAAAATGAAAGGGTGAACTAACGCCTTACTCCCACCAGTCCCTGCTGCACTTACCTCTGTGGATGATACAGTTTCACCATCCATGCAGCCTGGTGCAGCAGTCCTGGGGTTTAAAATCATGCTGTTCTTCCTGTTCTCTCCCTAGGGACACCGGGACTGATTAGACTGGTTCTGATTGGTCAGCGCTGACATATGATCGGGAGTGAGGAGGGTGTAAGGTGTTCACCTTTTCATTTTTTCTGAAAAGATAAACCTACATTTGATGGCCGAATAAAGGTTGCAACATCTTTCAACAGGACATAAATCAGCCGAGGGTGACACTTCCCCAAATACCAAAAATAAAATGTTTGGCAGTACACTTCAATTCCATCTCTGTGAGTCATTTCCTGCAATTTTTTAATTTTTATCTCTTTAAACAAGAGATAGCTTCCTTTCTGGTAAAAATGTAACTGCAGTGAGAAAATTAGCAGAATCTAAAAAAAAAAAAAAAAAAAAAAAAAAAAAAACTTATTTCCTTCCCAGAACAAATTCTGGGGCTTATTTAGAAATTGACTCTCCAGGACCCCCAGCAGAGCTGCCGACTTTCTTCCCCCGCCAGCTACTGTGGGTACGCAGGTGGATGGAGAGTGGGGGAAGGGGCCGGTAAATATGTCATTTACCGGCCCCTTCTTTTTCTGAATTGGACACAGTGAGCGATTGCTACTGATCGCTCCTGTGTCCATTGATAACTAAGCATAGCAAACTATGTTTACTATGCTTCAGTTTATGAATTACCAGGAGCCTCTGTCTACTGTTCATTCATCTTAAGTGCAACTGAGGCTACTGAGAATGGAAATGAAAATCTGTGTCCTCGATCGATTCCTTTCTCGGACTCAAAGGAGAGATGTCAGAGGCCTGTTCAGACCCCTGATGAAATTGAAAAAATACAGAAATTGTAAATTGACATTTTTGTGATTTGGGGGGGGGGGGGGGGGTGAAGAGTCCATGTCAGGTAGACTATACAGGGCCCCATGATTTTGAACGCCAACCCTGGTGCTGAGTAATGTGAATATTTGAAGGAACTGTATACTGCTTGTTGTCACTGTGTGTCCAAGTATGGAACTCCTAATCCAGTTTTTCACTCTTCCATTGTATGAGTCTTGGTGAATATATTAGCACCACTCGTGTGTTGATAGAGAGAGTTTCCCTTAATATTTGATGCAAGGTCATACCAAAATTGATGGTAAAATTACACGTTTTGAATGACAATTGCGCGGTCATGCAACGCTATACTTTTTTATATTTTTTTCACACAAATACAGCTTTCTTTTAGTGGCATTTAATCACCGCTGGGTTTTTAATTTTTTTTTGCTAAAAACAACGAAAAAAAAAAAAAAAAAGTTTTTTCTTTTCTTATTTTGTAAATAAGTAATTTTTCTCCTTTACTGATGGGTACTGATAGGCTGCACTGATGGGCATTGATGAGGTGGCACTTATGAGCACTGATGAGGAGACACTAATATCCTGCACTGATGGGCACAGATAGGTGGCACTGATGGGCAGGCACTGACAGGCATCACTGATGAGCACAAATTGGTATCACTGATGGGCACAGATTGACATCACAGATGGTTACTGACTGGCATCACTGCTGGGCACTGCTGGGGCTGCACTGATGATCAGTACCCTGATTACCTGTACAGGTCTCCCCTGCGAGGAGATGCCGCTGATCAGCCCTCTTCTCCTCACACTCCGTCAGTGTGAGGTGAGGAGAGCCGATTACCAGCACTTCCATGTTTACATGTGATTGGCTGTGATTGGACACAGCCGATCACATGGGTAAAGAGCCATGTCATTGACTCTTTACCAAGATCGGGGCCGCTCTGTGTCTGGAGCAACATCATATGACGTCGTCCCAGAACAAGAGGGGATCCCACCTGGTTCATCAGAAGTCTGCAGTTGTTTGTATCCAGCTTGTCCCATGGAGATTCAGCTGTGTTACAACCAAAATGAAGGCCAAATGCAGCTCTGGTACCCATACACATGCATTTGAGTATAAAATGTGCAAACTACAGAATTTATACACAAAGCTAGTCAGCACACGACTCTCTAAAACTTGTAGCTTGATGCCTACTGCTTCAAAAGCTACTGTTGAGTTATATTTGGTCGTTTTTGGATCTTTACCCTTCAATGGCATTTTTTAACCTGTAAGAACTGGCCGCCTCCCCCTATTGCTTTCTATTGGCTAAAACGAAAATGCCTGGAGCTTGACTATACATGTAAAATGTTTGGAATATGCTTTTAAAATGCGCATATATGCATGCAAAAATGCTCAAAAACATTAAAAATAAAAACGCTCAAAAATCGCTCTCCTCGGGTGGATCTGTGATCAAAATGTAAAATCATATATTTATTTACACATTGAATTTCAATTTTTTTCAAGCCTCGCTGACTTGACTGACAGCGGCAGGAGCCAATGGCTCTGAGCCTTGGAGGAGGGGGGATAGCCAAGAGAGCCACCGCTCTTGTGCACAGCACTGGATTGAGATCGAGCTCAGGTAAGTGTGGGGGCTGGCGGGGGGTAGCTGAACTCAGAAGGTTTTTTTTTTTTTTTTTAGGTTAATACAGAGGATGCATTAGGATTAAAAAAAGCTTCACCCCCTAAAACCACTTTAATTTGAACAATCTTGAAGATCGTAAACTTAATTTGTGAAGATCCCCGCACAGGGTGCCTAAAATTTGATTGGGATCTTAAAACGATAAACTGCTGGGTTGAGGAAAGGCAATGCCATAATGTGCTAGTATGCATTGCATACTAGCACATTATGTGAAACTTACCTGAAAACAAACCCTTCCAGCAGCGTGCTGTCACCACTGAAGGCTCTTCCATCTTTACACGGTCTTCCTTCCAGGTTCACGGACTCCGGCTTTGTGAGTGTCCAGAGCCGCGATTACATCACTCCTGCGAATGTGCGCAGGAGTCGCCGGTTATAGCACAGGACTCTGAAGGACTTTGAATTTCTAACAGTGAATGTCATTTTTGTTTCAAAATCAAATGTTGGAAGCAAATGAAAATTTGAAGTCCTTTCTAATGACATTCGTGCAGTCATCGAATGTAAAAAAAGATTTTCCATAGGACTTGTCATTCTATTAGTGTATGGCCAGCTTATGTCTTCTGGGGAAATCAGTGAGCCAATCACACAAGCAGGAAATTCAATTTCTGGGGGTATTCCGTATACCAAAGGATTTCAGAACACCTCCAGGTTGCCATATTGTATTGAATTTTGACCGAATTTTACAGAAAATTACAGCAGCTGCAGAATAATAACATTACATTATAACATGGCTTGTGTAGTAATTGTATATGCTAGAATATATTTTTTTTTTTCCCACCGAGTATGTCTCCATCACCTATCAAACACTAAATTATCATATTAAGGAGGATTCATTCTTTTAAGATAACTGTAAAAATGGGAACTGCACAGCAAAGATTTTTATACAGAGCAAAGTGGATAGGGCTCTTTAATGGAACATACAGTTGAAATCGTTCCCAGCCTCCCGCGGTTTTGTAATAACGAGTTGCTCAAGTCTTAGTAAACTAAGCAATTCATTTATTTCCTAATAGCAATAAGCATTTCAGTGACTTATTCAGAGCTTATCTTCGAATCGGATATGGTTGAGAATATATCCAAGTAATTTTTTTTGTTTTTCACTGGACACGTGGAATCCGAACGCGCAGTATGGAGGAGTAGCCTGCCTCGCGTCTCATAGGAAGTGACCAAGCTGTTTTAAAAGGAAATGAATCTCCGGATATTTCGTATCTAGTCCAGTCCGTGTCTCTGCAGTGTGTGTGTATCACCTCCAGCTACAGATGGTGGCGCTGTTAGACGGAGCGGTTACCCCGGGTCCGAAAAACGGAGCTTTTATGTCTTTTAATGTTGTCTCTTTATCTTCAAATAGTCTTACCTTACCACAAAGTCATCTGGAAACTACTTTTTTTTTTAACAAGAAAATCTGGAAACTACTTTAAAACATAACTACGATTGCCAAAGTCCTTTGGATATAGGCAGTATACACAAACATCGACTTTCACTATCGAGAAGCAACGAGACCTCTGTTTGCTGAAACCTGACCCTGAGACCGCGGTTTCGCCTACTGAAGCTGCCCGCACAAGGCAGCGACGCAAGCGGTGTGAGAGGAGACGGAAACGCGTTAAGCAGGACAGAAATCAGCAGAGGGCGACACTTCCCCTAATACCAAAAATAAAGTTTTCGGCATTACGCCTCAATTCCATCTTTGTGAGTCATTTCCTGCAATTTTTAATTCTTGAAACATGTTAGGTTCCTTTCTGGGAAAAACATGTAACTGCCGTAAAAAAAATTAGCAGAAACTAGAAGAAAAAAATAACGTATTTCCTTCCCAGAACAAATTCTGGGGCTTATTTATAAATTGACTCTCCAGGACCCCCAGCAGAGCTGCTGACTTTCTTCCCCCGCCAGCTACTGTGGGTACGCAGGTGGATGGAGAGTGGGGGAAGGGGCCGGTAAATATGTTATTTACCGGCCCCTTCTTTTTCCGAATTGGACACAGTGAGTGATTGCTACCAATCGCTCCTGTGTCCATTGATAACTAAGCATAGTAAACTATGTTTACTATGCTTCAGTTTATGAATTACCAGGAGCCTCTGTCTACTGTTCATTCATCTTCAGTGCAACTGAGGCTACTGAGAATGGAAATGAAAATCTGTGTCCTCGATTCCTTTCTCGGACTCAAAGGAGAGATGTCAGAGGCCTGTTTAGACCCCTGATGAAATTGAAAAAAATACAGAAATTGTAAATTGTGATTTGGGGGGGGGGGTGAAGAGGCCCTGTCAGGTAGACTGTACAGGGCCCCATGATTTCGAACGCCAACCCTGGTGCTGAGTAATGTGAATATTTGAAGGAACTGTATACTGCTTGTTGTCACTGTGTGTCCAAGTATGGAACTCCTAATCCAGTTTTTCACTCTTCCATTGTATGAGTCTTGGTGAATATATTAGCACCACTCGTGTGTTGATGGAATAAAGAGTTTCCCTTAATATCTGATGCAAGGTCATACCAAAATTGATGGTAAAATTATATTTTAAAAAAGCAGAGTGGAGTACATATAAAGGGGTAAAGGGCTCATGTAGATAGACTATTTCCCCTATATTTGCCTTGCCCTTGTAGTGTTCTTTAACTGCTTCAATACCGGGCACTTTCATCCCCTTCCTGCCCAGGCCAGTTTTTAGCTTTCAGCGCTGTCACGTTTTGAATGACAACTGCGCGGTCATGCAACGCTATACTCAAATTTTTATATTTTTTTCACACAAATACAGCTTTCTTTTGGTGGTATTTAATCAACGCTGGGTTTAATTTTTTTTGCTAAAAACAAGGAAAAAAAAAGTTTTTCTTAGTGTCTGTCAGAAAATTTTGTAAATAAGTAATTTTTCTCCTTTACTGATGGGTACTGATAGGCTGCACTGATGGGCATTGATGAGGTGGCACTTATGGGCACTGATGAGGAGACACTAATATCCTGCACTGATGGGCACAGATAGGTGGCACTGATGGGCAGGCACTGACAGACATCACTGATGAGCACAAATTGGTATCACTGATGGGCACAGATTGACATCACAGATGGTTACTGACTGGCATCACTGCTGGGGCTGCACTGATGATCAGTGCCCTGATTACCTGTACAGGTCTCCCCTGCAAGGAGATGCCGCTGATCAGCCCTCTTCTCCTTACACTTTGTCAGTGTGAGGTGAGGAGAGCCGATTACCGGCACTTCCGTGTTTACATGTGATTGGCTGTGATTGGACACAGCCGATCACATGGGTAAAGACTGAGCCATGTCATTGGCTCTTTACCAAGATCGGGGCCGCTCTGTGTCTGGAGCAACATCATATGACGTCGTCCCAGAACAAGGGGGGATCCCACCTGGTTCATTAGAAGTCTGCAGTTGTTTGTATCCAGCTTGTCCCATGGAGATTCAGCTGTGTTACAACCAAAATGAAGGCCAAATGCAGCTCTGGTACCCATACACATGCATTTGAGTATAAAATGTGCAAACTACAGAATTTATACACAAAGCTAGTCAGCACACGACTCTCTGACACTTGATGCCTAATGCTTCAAAAGCTACTGTTGAGTTATATTTGGTCGTTTTTGGATCTTTACCCTTCAATGGCATTTTTTAATCTGTAAGAACTGGCCGCCTCCCCCTATTGCTTTCTATTGGCTAAAACGAAAATGCCTGGAGCTTGACTATACATGTAAAATGTTTGGAATATGCTTTTAAAATGCGCATATATGCATGCAAAAATGCTCAAAAACATTAAAAATAAAAATGCTCAAAAATCGCTCTCCTCGGGTGGATCTGTGATCAAAATGTAAAATCATATATTTATTTACACATTGAATTTCAATTTTTTTCAAGCCTCGCTGACTTGACTGACAGCGGCAGGAGCCAATGGCTCTGAGCCTTGGAGGAGGGGGGAGAGCCAAGAGAGCCACCGCTCTTGTGCACAGCACTGGATTGAGATCGAGCTCAGGTAAGTGAGGGGGCTGGCGGGGGGTAGCTGAACTCAGAAGGTTTTTTCTTTTTTTTTTACGTTAATACAGAGGATGCATTAGGATTAAGAAAAAGCGTCACCCCCTAAAACCACTTTAATTTGAACAATCTTGAAGATCGTAAACATAATTTGTGAAGATCCCTGCACAGGGTGCCTAAAATTTGATTGGGATCTTAAAACGATAGTGAACTGCTGGGTTGAGGAAAGGCAATGCCATAATGTGCTAGTATGCATTGCATACTAGCACATTATGTGAAACTTACCTGAAAACAAACCCTTCCAGCAGCGTGCTGTCACCACTGAAGCCTCTCCCATCTTTACACGGTCTTCCTTCCAGGTTCACGGACTCCGGCTTTGTGAGTGTCCAGAGCCGCGATTACATCACTCCTGCGAATGTGCGCAGGAGTCGCCGTTTATTGCACAGGACTCTGAAGGACTTTGAATTTCTAACAGTGAATGTCATTTTTGTTTCAAAATCAAATGTTGAAAGCAAATGAAAATTTGAAGTCCTTTCTAATGACATTCGTGCAGTCATCGAATGTAAAAAAAAGTTTTCCATATGACTGTATTAGTGTATGGCCAGCTTATGTCTTCTGGGGAAATCAGTGAGCCAATCACACAAGCAGGAAATTCAATTTCTGGGGGTATTCCGTATACCAAAGGATTTCAGAACACCTCCAGGTTGCCATATTATATTGAATTTTGACCGAATTTTACAGAAAATTACAGCAGCTGCAGATTAATAACATTACATTATAACATGGCTTGTGTAGTAATTGTATATGCTAGAATATATTTTTTTTTTTCCCACCGAGTATGTCTCCATCACCTATCAAACACTAAATTATCATATTAAGGAGGATTCATTCTTTTAAGATAACTGTAAAAATGGGAACTGCACAGCAAAGATTTTTATACAGAGCAAAGTGGATAGGGCTCTTTAATGGAACATACAGTTGAAATCGTTCCCAGCCTCCCGCGGTTTTGTAATAACGAGTTGCTCAAGTCTTAGTAAACTAAGCAATTCATTTATTTCCTAATAGCAATAAGCATTTCAGTGACTTATTCAGAGCTTACCTTCGAATCGGATATGGTTGAGAATATATCCAAGTCATTTTTTTTGTTTTTCACTGGACACGTGGAATCCGAACGCGCAGTATGGAGGAGTAGCCTGCCTCGCGTCTCATAGGAAGTGACCAAGCTGTTTTAAAAGGAAATGAATCTCCGGATATTTCGTATCTAGTCCAGTCCGTGTCTCTGCAGTGTGTGTATCACCTCCAGCTACAGATGGTGGCGCTGTTAGACGGAGCGGTTACCCCGGGTCCGAAAAACTGAGCTTTTATGTCTTTTAATGTTGTCCCTTTGTCTTCAAATAGTCTTACTTTACCACAAAGTCATCTGGAAACTACTTTTTTTTTTTTTTTTTTTAACAAGAAAATCTGGAAACTACTTTAAAACATAACTACGATTGCCAAAGTCTTTTGGATATAGGCAGTATACACAAACATCGACTTTCACCGGAAGCCATCGAGAAGCTACGAGACCTCTGTTTGCTGAAATCTGACCCCAAGACCGCGGTTTCGCCTACTGAAGCTACCCAAGGCAGCAACGCAAGCGGTGTGTGAGAAGGCAGAAACGTGGAGGTATACGTGCTAGGCTAAGGGCTAACCGCACAAGGCCGGCTCTTCCAACACTTATGCCCCGTACACACGATCGGACATTGATCGGACATTCCGACAACAAAATCCTAGGATTTTTTCCAACGGATGTTGGCTCAAACTTGTTTTGCATACACATGGTCACACAAAATTGTCGGAAAATCCGATCGTTCTGAACGCGGTGAAGTAAAACACGTACGTCGGGACTATAAACGGGGCAGTAGCCAATAGCTTTCATCTCTTTATTTATTCTGAGCATACGTGGCACTTTGTGCGTCGCATTTGTGTACACACGATCGGAAATTCCGACAACGGATCTTGTTGTCGGAAAATTTTATAGCCTGCTCTCAAACTTTGTGTGTCGGAATATCCGATGGAAAATGTGTGATGGAGCCTACACACGGTCGGAATTTCCGACAACAAGGTCCTATCACACATTTTCCGTCGGAAAATTAGACCGTGTATACGAGGCATTATACTCTCTAATGTTCGCCCACTGGAAAATAAACTGGACTTAAAGCGGCGTTCCACTCGCAATTTTTTTTTTTTTATTTTAAGTCAGCAGCTACAAACACTGTAGCTGCTGACTTTTAATAAGGACACTTACCTGTCCAGGGAGCCCGCGATGTCGCCCCCCCCCCCCCCCCGAGGCTGATCCGTCTATCAGATCGGGTGCAGGCGCCGCCATTCTAATTAAGGGAAACAGGCAGTGGAGGGACTTTTTTTTTTTCCCCCACCCTGAAATCAGATCGCATGAGTGTTCTCACCTATGCGATCCAATTCCTGAGCGAGTTCACAGTTCGCACTGAGATCTGTGAACCGATCTGGGGGTATCATTAACATTGTATTGACACCCGCAGTGGTTCGCAGAAGGCTGTGTGAACTGCCTGTGGGAGAGATGCGATGCGGGAACCAGTGACATAATCGCGCTGGTTCCCACATCGCATCAGTGTGAGCTTAGGCTATATGAGGCCTGTAAACTGCGAATGGGTTTTTTGCAGCATATCAACTTCCAGATGCTGCGTCCATTCAGTTCTTTGAAGTCTGTTAGAATGCAGGAGCTGTGCGGATACAGCCGCTGGTCCTGATAGGACAGGAGTGCAGGTGTATTCACACTGTCTGCATTTGGGGGGCTGCTCACCTGCACCTGTCACAGTAGGACCTGCGGCTGTGTCCTAACAGACTTCAAAGGGCTGAATGCACGCAGCACCTGAAAGTTGAGACGCTGCAAAAAATGTCCTATTCACGGTATACAGGCCTCATCGCCCATGTGAATGAGGACTAACATGCAACATCAGGCATACAGGCAGGCATGCATTCATTTCAATGGGCTGTGTAACAGTAAATGGCACAAGCATGACACACAGGGGCATCGGCGTCCGCAGAACTTTTTTCAGTGGGTGGCATCATTTTAAGGTCTGGTCGTGTGATCTTACCTGTGTCAGTCAACAGCGGCTGCAGGGGAGAAAGCGCTTGGCGACGGCTGATAAAGCCTGATGAGGTGATGTCACCCATAGGTTCCCATGTCACAGTTGTTATTGGTGCTCCCTCCTCTCCCCTGCATACGCTGCTGGATCACGCAGGTGAGATAACATGACCAGATTGGAACAGTCTGAAAATAGGTTAGTTCGCATAGGTGTTAGGGGTAAGTGGGCAGGGGGCAGTTTTTAGGGCTAGCGCAAGCTGGAATTCTACTTTCAATCTACCTTCCCTATTGGTGGCTTGAAGCAGGGTTAAAGCAGAGCTCCACCCAAAAGGGGAAGCTCCAATTGTCTGCACCCTCCCCCCTTCCACTGCCACATTTGGCACTTTTTGGGGGAGAGAGTGTACCTGGTTTTGCCGTGGAGATCTAAGCCACATGCAAAACATGCTGCGAGCGAGCACAGCAAGTGAAGGTATAAATAAACATACAATTAGGCAATCAATAAAATAAAAACTACACCTACATGGTGCAGCATTGGCTTAAGCCAGTGGAGATTTTAAAATCTATATGGACAGAATATCATCTTTATTCTGTTGTGCCCATATAGATGCTGGCGTGCCTCTATATGGGTGCAGCAGCATCTATATAGGCACAATAGTAGTTACATGTGCACAAAAGCATAAAGATGATATTCTGTCCATACTGTATAACTCCTATTGTGGCCATACAAATGCTACTGTCTACTATTGTGCCCAGTGACACTGACCTTGCAGCGCTGCCAGTACCGGGACAAAGTTATCTGGTGACAAGGGCGAAGATGCCAAACTGCGCTAAATTTTAGGTGTCTTTAGTTAGCCTAAAATACAGATTTCTTGTAAAATATTAACAGCTACATACAGAATGCCCAAAATGATTTATACTGAGTGAGAGAAAGATCATACCTCCCAACTTTTTGAGATGGGAATGAGGGACACCTATCAGCAAAAGTATGCAGGCATAGGACACACCCCTTGCCATGCCCCCTTAAAGGAGAATTGTACAAAAAAAAAACAAGATTGGTTAAACCCACAAGTGCTTTTTTTACCACTAATATTCCTTTATATTGGCTTTTGGAATTTACAAATACAGCAATTTAGAAATCAGATGAAAGGTTTAGCACTGGAAAACACTTTTTGATAGATAAAAAATGCATTTTATATACATCTATATAGATCAGACCAAAATGACAGACAAATGAGGAGGAAAGAGGGACATTGCTCTAAATCAGGGACAGTCCCTCTAAATCAGGGACAGTTGGGAGATATGGACAGATTTTTAGACATTTGTAACTGACCTTAAAGAATATGTAACTGATCACATGCTTGGTCAGAAATGAATTCTTGCAGCCGCTCACCTCCTTTGCAATCAAAACATATAGCCTTAAAAATGTCCATTACAGATTTGTAATGAGCCTGGTAAAGTAGTATAATTGTCCTGGTCTGGGGTCTTATCAGTTGCTGGATACTGATAATTAAACAATAATCGGCAAGCACTGATTACAGACAGATCATGACACAGAACAAGCTGACACTAACCCAGCTTGTTCTATAAATATAATTTAGCACTTCACCTTAATGGCAGCTTCCATGGCTGGATTCAGGAACTTCTTCGCTGGCCTGGGGTGAGTTCTCGTGACTGTTGGGCTGGACAGTGGCTGCAGAGTGAACTTTATCTTCCTGTTCCATCCACCCTCACTACTGCTCTGACATGGATAGCAGCCAAACCTGGGAGGATCGTCCTTCTCCTGTCTACTAAGGCTGCAGTTACAGAGAAGGAGGTAAGTACAGCCTGAGGTCAGTGTATGGGGTAGTGTGACAGCGGGGCAAGTTGCTGAAGATCTTCTCCTGAGTATTATGAGCATAGTGCAGATCGCAATCTGGCGCCCCCTCTCCTCCCCGCTGTCATGCATCCCAACATTTTGAAATTGTAATGAGGGACACCTACTAGCAAATGTATGTAGGCATAGGACACTCCCCCTTAAAGGAGAATTAACCAAAAAAAAAAAAAAAAAGGTTAAATAAATCCACAAGGGCTTTTTTTTTAACCACTTCAGCCCCGGAAGAATTTACTCCCTTCCTGATCAAAGCACTTTTGCGATTCGGCACTGCGTCGCTTTAATTGACAATTGCACGGTTGTGCGACGTCCTTTTTTTCCCCACAAATAGAGCTTTCTTTTGGTGGTATTTGATCCCCTCTGCGGTTTTTATTTTTTGCGCTATAAACCAAAAAATAGCATCAATTTTGAAAAAAAACGCATTATTTTTTACTTTTTGCTATAATAAATATCCCCAAAAAATATTTAAAAACATTTTTTTTCCTCAGTTTAGGTCGATATGTATTCTTCTACATATTTTTGGTAAAGAAAAAAAAAAATCGCAATAAGCGTTTATTGATTGGTTTGTGCAAAAGTTATAGCGTCTACAAAATAGGGGATAGTTTTATGGCATTTTTATTGATAAATTTTTTTTTTTTACTAGTAATGGCGGCGATCAGCAATTTTTATCGTGACTGCGACATTATGGCGGACGCATCGGACAATTTTGACACATTTTTGGGACCATTGGAATTAATACAGCAATCAATGCTAAAAAAATTGCATTACTGTAAAAATGTCACTGGTAGTGAAGGGGTTAACCACTAGGTGGTGCTGTAGGGGTTAAGTGTATCCTAGGGAGTGTTTCTAACTGTGGGGGGGAGGGGCTGTGTGTTACACTACACTGATCGCAGCTCCTGATCATAGGGAGCAGAGATCATTGACACTGTCTAGGCAGAACGGGGAGATGGTTGTTTACATTAGCAGCTCCCCATTCTTCCTCACCATAAGACGATCGCGGGTATCCCCGCGGGACCCGTGATTGCGGTCACGGAGCTCCCGGCGGGCGCGTACCCGCGAGCCGCCTCTTAAAGGGCAATGTACAGGTACGTTAATCTGCCTGTATGTGCCCTTCTGCCGCAGTATATCTGCGTGAGGCGGTCGGGATGCGGTTAACCACTACTATTCCATTATATTGGCTTTTAAAATTTACAAATGCAGCAATTTAGAATTTAGATGAAAGGTTTAGCGCTGGGGAACACGTTTTAAAAGATAAAAAATGCATATTATATACAACCATAAAGATCAGACTAAAATGATGGACAAATGAGGAGGACAGAGGGACATTGCTCTAAATCAGGGACAGTCCCTTGAAATCAGGGACAGTTGGGAGCTATATCCGCCATGCCTGCAAGGACTGCTAACGGACGGACACCCGTCTCTGTGTGCAGACACCTTGCCGATTCGCACACTTGACCCCCCTTGCCCCTACCTGCGGACACCCATGCACAGGGGTTGATTTACTAAAGGCAAATAGATTGCTTTGCTAGAGAATTTTCCCAGCACTTAATGGATGAGGTGAAGCTCTGCTGACTTCTATTATGCGATCATATACAAGCAAAAATGCAGTTTTTAATATTTTCCTTGTCCCCGATCAGGTATTCTTTGCAAAGTGAAATTTCACCACATTCCTTAAGCTCTGGGGATAATTCACTTGTAAAGTGAACAGCCTTCTCTGGTGTTCCTGGGACAGCGAGCAAAAAATATGAGCTGATTATATGGTATATATAGTAAGCTTGGTTTCCTCCTGAATCCCTGGCCTGTAGGTGGCGCTGCTCTGATTCTGAACGCAAAACACGGAAGTGTTCAGTCCTTGCTCGGGCAGCAGAAGGAGAGATTGGATTCTACGGGGACGGAGATCAGCTGGATGGTGAACCTAGGCTTATCCAGGGTGGACGATGAGGTGGCGGCCAGGCACCCGGTGTGTGGTGTGGATGGGCTGTCTGAGGCCATGTATGCCAGATTTATCAGCACAGAGTACAGGGAGCAGAGCACTGAGGAACTACCAGTCCCAGCATGCACCACACTGAGGAACTACCAGTCCCAGCATGCACCACACTGAGGAACTACCAGTCCCAGCATGCACCACACTGAGGAACTACCAGTCCCAGCATGCACTACACTGAGGAACAGCTTCAGATACATAATCAAACTCACAATTACAATGTAGAAAACAGGGAAGAATTAGAATGTATGTATGTATGTGTGTGTGTGTGTATGTATGTATATATATATATATATATATATATATTTTTTTTTTTTTAAGTGTATACAAGTAAAAGCAAAAAAAAAAAATCATATATACTTTTGTCAAGTAAAGTCAAAGCAAAAATAAAAAACCCACTATAAAATAGTTATTAAAAGTGTATGTGTATATGTGTATATATATATATATATATATATATATATATATATATATATATATATATAAATTAGGGCTGGGGAAATTAATGATTAATTCCTCGATTAATCGTTAATTTTTTTGATCAATTTTTTTGATCGGTAGGCTGCCTGCCCTGGGGCCGCTTTGTGGGCACTCCCTCCTCCACTATATACTACATAATCGCAGCCTTACCATGGCTATAATGCAGCCTCACCGTGCCCATAATCGCAGCCTCACCGTGCCCATAATTGCAGCCTCACCGTGCCCATAATGCTGTCTCGCCATGCCCATAATCACACCCTTACTGTAGTCAGTGCCTGGATTACACAGTCTGCGGGCATCTCCCGCTGTGTGTCTCGGAGCTGAGTGTGAAAACTTTGGCCGCGCTGTGAGAAAAGTTGATATTGACCAAATACTTATTTTCCGCCATAATTTGCAAATAAATTCTTTCAAAAATCAGACCATGTGATTGGATTTGTTTCCACATTCTGTCTCTCATAGTTGAGGTATACCTATGATGACAATTACAGGCCTCTCTCATCTTTTTAAGTGGGAGAACTTGCACAATTGGTGGCTGACTAAATACTTTTTTGCCCCACTGTATACAGGTAACAGCAAAAAAAAAAAAAAAAAAAAAAAAATCATACTTTTGTCAAGTAAAGTCAAAGCAAAAATAAAAACCCCACTATAAAATAGTTATGAAAAGTGTGTGTGTGAAAGCAATAATTTTAGGGTGAGTCCTCAAAGTGTGAGCAGCATTTCCAGCGGCGGGGGGGGGGGGGGGGTGATGGTAGTACTTTGTGATGAGGGGCTGGGTGGGTATGCTGGGACATGTAGTCCGTGGTGTGGGGTTGAACACATTCCTGTTGCTGAGCATAGATTTTGGAATGTGACCTCCACATATCAGTACATTCACTCATCTAGATTGGGGAATTACAGAGGAATGAGGAACTGTTGTTGGAATTCTGAGTCACGAGGCTCAGGGTTCACAGAGGATCTGTCATCAGTTTAACCCCTTTCCAACCACCCAACACATATGTGCAGCAACAGAAGGGTGGCATTCAGCACCCACACACCACACATATGCATCACTTTTCGGCTGTTGTGCTGAGAGCGCGCTCACTGAGTGTACCCTCAGCACAAAGACTGAGTTGTGACAGACTGCTCTCAGTTTGGGCTACAGATCGCTATCCAATGGGACCAGCTTCCTGTCTGCTGATCCCCCTGCTGAGCAGAGCAGGGGGATGGGAAGTTTGTGTTCGCTCCGTTTATGCACAACGGACATGGACAAAGTTCACTGCACTGTATAGGCAGACAGGTGTAAATGGACTTCACTGTCAATTTACACCCAACTTCTCTTCAATCCAGCCAGATGGAGGACGACAAGTCCCCTTCAGTTTCTTTTTAGTGGACCAGATTGGAGCTAGGCAGGGGTAAATGGACACAAGTCTGTTTACACTTGCTGGTCCATCGGAATAAAAAAGGAAAAGGAGAGCATTGGGACTTTAAGTGAGGCGGTGACCTGGAAAAGTCAATTGCCACCATTCCTATCTAAAGGAGAAAAGGGGACAGAGAATTGGGACTTTAGATGAAGCATGCAGGTGTAAAAGTTCAAATTTATTGGAAATCGGTTATGTTACATGATGGTAATCATGAGTAGGCATAAATATCCAATACAGTTAATTTACATAGATATACATACAATAATGGCACATTGCCACATACCGTATTTATCGGCATATAACACGCACTTTTTTTCCCCTGAAAATCAGGGGAAAATCGTGGGTGCGTGTTATAGGCCGATCCCCGCCGATTTTGTGTGATCGGAGCGATCGCAGCAATTGCCGCGATCGCCGCCGACATACACAGCCGTGGGTAGATTCAAATATGGCGCCAAGACTACAGGGATTCGTCGGAGCCGAGATACACTGCCAGCAATCTCGTCTCTCGTTTTTTTTCCTTAAAATTCCCTCCTAAACTTGGGGTGCGTGTTATACGCCGATAAATACGGTAATTGCTGGCAGTAATTATCACATAATACATATAGTAAAATCAGTCAAGTAAAACATAATGAGCAAAAACACGGCATATAGTATCTCTATGCATTTCCTGGATTCATCCACTGTTCTGGAGCATGCAAGCGGATCGAATGAGTATTGTAGTATGTTGGAAAGAATGTCTATATGATCTGACCCTGTCAAGGAAGAGGAATTAAAATTAAGTAAATAGGAGGTAGATTTTTCTTGTTAAAAAAAAAAAAAAAAAAATAGGTCAAATTAACTGGGGAAAAAAACCCCATTCTCCAAAGTACCTCCATATTGTATAGTATAATTAATTATAGTATAATTATGTATTTACTCATAATGTTTTCATACTACCAATGTGCATGAAGAAGCACATGACGTCACGCTGCTCATCCTGCACCATAAGACGCTACATTTTTCTGGTTAACAAAAAAACACTCCCCCCCCCCCCCCCCAAGATCTCGGGGGAAGGTTTTTATTTTGAAACAGAAGAATGTAATGTAGTCGGGCCCATTCACAAGATAAGCACTTGCCCCCTGCGCTGCAAAAACTGAGTGATCAATAATTTTAGGGGATAAGAAAAAAGTAGTAATATTTACCTTACTCCAGACTCGAGAACCCTTCTTTTTCACATGGTCGTGTGCACTTGCAGTGGGGAGCTAGCTTTGATGAATCAGGAAATCACAGCTAGCTCCTAAATCCAAGATGACAGTTCCATGGACAGGACACCCAACCATGAGAAGAATCAGCTACAGGAAGACAGCGTTGGATTTCATGGACTGGTAAGTACCTGATTTTTTAAAGTCAGTAACTGCAGTTCACTGCAAGTTGTGTTTTTTTTTTTTTTTTTTTTTTGTAGTTCCCGTAGTTAAAACATTTGAGACTGTTTTTATTTCTCTTCTGGTAATAGCTGTATTCTCCATTTCATGTATGAGTGTCACAGGGATCAGAAAAAAAGGGACATTTCCCCCTAGGGGGCAATAAACAGAAATAAAAACCTGAAATATCTGAACTCAATCAAAACTACAAAAATAAAGACAATATGTCTGGAATTAGGCATTTGAAAAGCATGAGAACACCACTTAGTGACTTACTTTGCAGCACATTGAAAGTCACTGATATGCTTACTATCACTTTATTTCTTGCAGGGTTTATCAGGATATGCATCATGTCAGTCACAAGCCTTCATGAAGGGGGTGGTCACTTTTATCACAGGTACTAACATGACTTATCAAGCCTTCCTGCAATTGAAATGGATTCTTCCCGGATAAAATGATCAAGATGGATTGTCCCTGTAGCTATTAAAATAATAGTTTACTGACTCACGGTTTCCTTCTGTTAATCTGGCGGTCATATTGCTTTACATTCTTAATAAAGAAGGTCAGTTAGAGTTTAGTTTTGTCAGCATAGTTTCATTTTCTATTGATGGTAATGAATAATCAGAGTTTCATTTTGCCAGTGAGTCAATCTGGCAAAACACCCCCCCCCCCCACTAATGGTCTCGCCCTTCCCACCTTTTTCCCACTCCCATCCTATCCTGCTGTGCTTACTTTGCCAATTCCATCCACCTCAATAATGTGACACTTCCTATAGGAGAGCCTGGGGACATGAGAGCAGACTTCACACCCCTAAGCTATGCCCCTGAATGTCCCCTGGCTCCTTATTCCACTGTGTCCAGTGCAGAGCTGTCCATTCCTCCCAAGCATCCCCCATCTCCTTCTGTTCTTTCCTATGCCACTTGAAAGTCGGATGGTGGGGGAAAAAAGTCTTCCTCCTTGTTCTTCTGTCTCCAACTGACCCTCCTGCGACGCATAGTGGTTTCAGCACAGCAGCACAGTTATCACAACAGGGGCCAGATGTAGCTCTCTATTATTGCTTCCTAACCCCCCCCCCCCCCCCAAATGTGCAGCATAAACAGTGCTGTAAAGTCAACTATTTTAAATTTGCAAAAAAGGGTAATATTAACCCCTAAACCTGGCCATAGACAGGTATTCATTTTTTTTTTTTTTTGTGTAGCCAGCAGGATTCCTCCATCCACACAAACAAGGTGGATGGAGGAATATCCCTGCAAAGACATTGTATTCTGAAAGTGGGACCTGCTGCTGTCAGAATACTCTGTTCAGCGGCTACAGCCACCAATCGACAAAAAAAGTTTTCCAACTTGTCTTTTTGGCAGAAGCCGATTGAACGATTGACTTCTGTGTAGCAGGGACAATCAAACACTGATCAAAATTCAGTCAATTCAGCAGGGACTTTGATTAGTGTATGCCCAGCTTAAAGTGTTACTAAACTTTGGACCCTGCATTCACTATATCTGGACTCCCACAGTACACAGAACATGAAAATGCAATTATTTTAGTAAATATAAACTGCTAAATAACTTTTCTTATCAGCAGTACATAGCAGTTTTGTGACGTCTATCAGTGTCCAGCCAAGCACTGGTTAAAGCTTGTATGAGGAGTTGTCATTCTCCCCTGATTGTCCTATGAGGCTGCAGGACCACTAACCCTCTGTCTGGACAGTGCTGATTGGCCCTGTACCGATCCCCTGCACCCTCCAAAATAAAAACTCTCTAGCATTACACACCAAACTGAGCATGTGCAGAGTACCCCCTAGGGCTCTGTTTTATCAGGAGATGAATTGGGGACTGTAGAAGGGGAGGATCAGAGAAGACAGGCTCAAACAGCATTTTTACGCAATGCAGAGGCTTAACTCCTTAGGTTCCATAGGAAGGTTGAGTATAACAAGCATGCTTTACTGCATATACAGACTGATTTTACTGCTGTGGGTTTAGTATATCTTTAAGTGAGACCCTAAAACCAAACCTTCCACACCCAAACACAAGCATTGACACTAATTGGGCTAAACTGTTCCTCTGCATACTCACCTCTGCACTGAATTTACACAACACTGGTGACAGATTAGTGCTGAAGGAAGCTTTGAGTGACAGATTCACTTTAAAGTCCAACATGGCCAGCTGACAACTTAAAGTCCACCTTGACAGGTCCTACGGATTGCACTGTGTTCTCTGAGAGACTACATATGCTGCATGCACTAAACCTTGTTGAATAAACAGTATGTTGTCAATTATCAGAGAAGCAGCAGTCCCAGTAGATATCAGTAGTAGCTAATATTGTAGCTGAAATGATAAGTGCACAGTCTTCCCCACAAAAGCAGTGTATATGGAGTCTCAGTGGTCTTCTCTATTTCCATAGCCAACAACATTTCCTTTAGTTTACATTTTATAATTGTCCTATGAAAATATTTACAACATTGAACAATAGCTGCAATTATAGACAGTCCAGCTCCTCATTTACCTTTCAGTGATATCTCAATAAGATTATATTATATAATTAAAAATGATATTATATTCTTATCTGTGTTGCAGGTACTGTCACTGCAATGATAATCCAGAGTGCTTTGAAGAGGAGACTTCCATATCCTATGAAATGGAATATATTGGTGTCTGTAGGTAAGACAAAAACAAGAGATGGAAAACTTGTTCAAGTCCCTTCCCTTACCTTAAGCTGGGTATACACCAGTAACATTTCTAACAAAAATTTGTATGAAAATTCTCAGAACATTTGAATGTTTTTCGAAAGTAGTTTGCTTTGCATTTAACATTTGAGTTTTGGAATGAATGGACTTTACCAAATGAAAACCACATACAGTACACTGTTAGAAATGCATACATTCAAAAAAAAGGGGGTCCCTGCTGTCAGAATACAATAGCGCGGCTGGGGATATTCCCCATCCACATTTTGTGTGGATGCAGGAATCTGTCAGTTTTTTTTTTTTCCTTCAACCTGCTGGTTGAACAAAAAAACTGTCCATGTATACCCAGCTTAAGTTTTGTATAGTGGTTGCATGAGGATAATGAATTTGTCTGAAAAAATAATTGCTAAAACCAGCAAATAGACAGTTTTATGTGCATTTTCTCTGCTTAAAATTGGTGCTGGTTCCTAAAAGTTTCCTGACACTTTAAAAAATTTGTTTGGTCCAGCTTGGATCAAACAAATTTTTACATGTCCGAACAGGCTGGCTGCTGCTTAGTCTGGAATATACTGTAGTACAGGGGTAGGCAACCTTTGAGAGATGGAGATCTACCTGACCTACTGGGGTTCGATGCCTTTTTTATTTATCTATTTTTTTTTTTTTAAGACCTGTAGATGATGTCAGTCAGTAGAGCAGTGGACAGTGTCAGTTGACAGAGTAAGTAGACCGTGAATGGTGACAGTAGGGTACAGAGGTTGATTTCAGTAGGGCAGCAGATGTTGTCAGTAGAACAGTTGACAGTGACAGTCGGGCAGAGAGGTTGGTGTCAGAGCAGTGGACAATGTCAGTAGTTTTATAATGAATTTTTACAATATTGTTTTTTTTTGGGCAATTATTTTAGGAGCCCCGTCAGGGGGCTTTGGTGAAATATCAGGGGTCTAAGCATATCCCTGATGTCTCACGTTTGAGACAGAGAAAGGGACTGAGAACAGAGATACCCCAGTCCATTTCTCTGCAGCCTCAGCTGTACTGGATAGAGAATGAATGGGAAATGCAATCTAAGGTACCGATCACTGGCTGTGTTCATTCATATAACTGACTCTGTTAATTCAGAAAAGGAATGGGCTGGTGAATTATATATTTACCAGCCCCTTACCTCCAACTCATCCTGAAACATCCCCTGCAGCAGCTGGCGGGGGAGGTGAGGAGGGGGACTTGGCAGTGCTACGGAGGTGGATGTAGGGGCCAAGGGAGCACATGGGGCGCCGGGCAACACAAGTTAGAGGAACCTGGAGAGAAAGGAGGGGTGGCATTTAGTGGAACTGATGGGCTGTATTCTCCTCTCTGCAGGATCTGAATCCTGGTGGGAGCAAGAGGAGGACAAGCGAGCATTGCTGGCATTGCTGAGAAAAATACAGCCTGTCAGTTTCACTAAATGCCGCCCCCACCGCCCTTCCTCTCCAGGTTCAGTCTGTGCAGCCAAATATGTATGTTTAATCGTCAAAGTGATTGTAAGCCCTGGTTCACTTGGGTGCAAGATTGAAATTGTACGAGTTCAGCTGAACTCGCACAATTTCATTCCCGCTTGTCAGTCCAACGATTTCAGAGACATCCTGTGCGGTTTCCTACACAGATGTTTATTGAAATTGCCCAAAGTAGTACAGAAACTACTTTTGAGAATCGCAAAGTCGGCGTCGCACCGATTTGGGGGCAATAGCTGCCGATTTGACATGCCAAATCTCATCAATGTGAACCAGGGCTTAAGGTAAATTTAAAAAAACAAAAAAAAAAACAAATCAGGTCTATACTTACCTTCTCTGTGCATTGCACAGAGTGCCCCACAGGCGGCGCTCCTGGCCCCTCCCCTCTGTCCAGTGCCCCCATGGGAAGCTGCTTGCACCTGAGCCCTGCTGCTGCGTCCATTGACACACACAGCAGGACTCAGGCCCCCCCTTGCTCTCTCGTCACTGGCTTTAATTGGCAGCACTGTGAGCCAATGGCTCTCTGTGCCCCAGCAAAGCCAGTGAGACCCAGAAGTGAGGGAAGAGAAGAGCTGCAGACATGCACGGCGCTGGATCGAATGAGGGCTCAGGTAAGTAAAATAGGGGGTGAAGGGGGATACTGACACCTAAACAATTTTTACCTTAATGCAAGGAATGCATTAAGGTAAAAAAGTTTAGGCTTTACAACCACTTTAATTAAGCCTCACCTACTTTGCCTGAGCTTGATTGATCATCAGGGGTCGGAGATCACCTGAGTTGAAGTCTGAGTTGTTTACTTATCAAATGTCTGACCTCACACACTTTCCCCTGAATTTTTTGAGCACAAACCAGAGTTATATAAAAGAGCGCCATAAGCTGTTAGCTTACAGGCACATAACATAACAGGCCAGATTCCAGTTGAAAGCTGAACCTATAATCCAAGCTGAGATGCCTGGCTCAGACAAAGAAAGTACAGCTGAAAAAAGGGTAAATACTGTAATAAATAATTTTAACATTAAAGTGATTGTAAAGCTTATTTTTTTAAATTAAAATAATAAACATATACTTACCTGCTCTGTGCAATGATATTACACAGAGCGGTCTCTTACCTCCTCTTCTGAGCCCCCAGCAGGCACTCTCCGCTCCTCCTCTTCTTTTAAGTGCACCCTTACCAAGCCAGCTGCTGAGCGGGCACTCGTACGTGCACTTTCCTGAGCCGGGGGCTGTGTATGCCCATAGACGCACACGGCGTGGATCGCCAGTTATCCATAGGGAATCCTTTTGGGTAGAATCTGAGCACACTATAGCGCCTGAAGGGTGTGATACTTCCTGACTTTGTAATATATCTGTTTCACCATGTATACTTTAAATATCCCCCCCCCCTTTTTTTTATTGTTTTTATTTTTATTTTACTATTTTATCCTCTGATCTAGTTATAAAATGTATTTTATGTGATGGCTTAGTAGTTAATGTACATTTTGACTACTATTATGCTACCTGTTTATGCAAACGTTTTCCACTCTAGTTTGTATTTGCTATCTTTTACAAAGTTATCTTTAAAAAAAAAAAAAAAAAAAGTATTCATAGGGAAGCTCCCATATTGCCCCCTCAATGTATCTGGTAAGAGTAAGCCCTACTCTTGGTAAAACCTGCCACATTCCACCTCCCCATCTGCCGCCCATGTCCTAAAAAAGGAGAGGTGCTCTCCTGGTTCAAACCAGGGGAAGCCTGCAAGACGTGCGATTGGGGAAGTTGGGGGTGAAAATTGTCAATGCCTTTTCAAGACGTCCCACAAGTGTAAAGCATGGGTAGTAGTAGTGAACACGAGACCTGCCAAGCCCTGTTGGGCAAGACTCAGCCATGGAGCATGAGACAAATTATGCCCAGCTAATAATTTCTCTAGGGGGACCCATAGCTTTGTTTTCACGTGGTGATGCCAATCTAAGATTCTTTGGAGAGATATGGCCTTATTATACCAGCAGACATTAGGGATGCCCATACCCCCAAGCCATTAAGGCTGTTTCAGTATGGAAAAGGCCAGATGTGGTCTTTTAGTTCTCCAAACAGAACAAATGAATAAACTGGAGGCTCAAGAAAAACAATCTAGGAAGAGAAATAGATATTATTTGTAAATAAAACAAGACCCTCAGAAGAATGTTCATTTTCAAGATGTTTGGCCAGCCCATCCACGTTCAATTGGCAAGGTCAGTGCGGACAGCTGTCGGGGGGGGGGGCATATTCAGCCAAGTAAAGCTGTGTATAGTCATTAGTAAGGCGAATACTCAGATACATCAGAGCTCTGGCACCAAGAGAGAGAATAAGAGCTTTGCAACTGTGTACACAGGGCGGCAGGGCCAAATGCACAGAAATCGGCAGTATTTCAAATGTATTGTAAATAATCTTAATATCCGTATTCAGGAGGGAAATAGGTCTATGGTTCTGCAGTAAGGTATGATCCTTCGCTTCTTTTGGCATTCGTGAAGCCATTAGGGTCGGGGCTCTTCTCCTTGGGTAGATACTTAACAACCGATCCAAGTGCCTCCAGAATGATAGGAGTGTCCAAATTACATGAGACCTGTATACTCAGTTTAGGAAATTGGGCTGCATTCAAGTAGTTAAGGATGCAAGATGTTTTTGTGGAATCTGAGACCCCAGGCAATGCATTAGGCAAATTAGAAAGCTGGGCATAATATTTCTGGAACGCCACAGCTATTTTGGAGCTGTGCACTGCCGAGGCTCCCGAAGCCGACTGGGGATTTGAGCTCCGAGGCAACTTCCAGGGGTATCCCAATCCTTATGTCTATGCTCCGCTGACTGAAACCGCCCAAGGTGATTATACATATCCACTGCAAGTTCCCCTGACACCTTGATAGATGAGCTCCCCTCTGACCACCGCTTTATGCCTTTCGTAGACAGTGCCCATCCCCACCTCATCTGGTGTGTTCTCCGGGAAATAATGAGTGATAGTGTTTGTCACCTGGGACTGTACAACAGGGTCATCAAGTAAGTTCTCGTTCAGTCTCCAGGTCCAGTGCCTGGCCTCTGAGGACGGGGAAGCTAAAGAACTGAGAATGGGAGTGTGGGCTGAAACCGTGTTGGGACCAATCGACACACCGGAGAAAGGCTCCAAAAAATACTGATCCATAAACAGCAAATCTATATGTGTATAAACATCATGTAGCTGAAAATAGCTAAAATCCAAACAAACATTTATTATATTGCAGCTTACCAATTCTTAGATGTGATTACTGTATTTGTTTTCTATTTTAGGCTTTACTGAGAGGGGCGCTTACAGTTTTCAACTTTTATTTATTTAAAATCTTTTTCCAAAAGGAAAATAAAAATGGTTTGCTGTAACTGCTTATAAAGTGTAAGCCGGAGTTTGGCTTCAATGGGTTAGTGTATTTAAATCTGCTAGTACATCTAATACTCCCCTCTGCCCAGTCTGGCAATGCTGCTGTCCAAATGTGCCCTCTATTCTCATTCATTCAGGGTGGGGGCACACCAATACAGAATACAGGAGGTGTGTTACTGACCAGATCCCCAGATAAAAACAAAGGGGGGAAAAAGCCTAAATAGAAAATTAATGCAGCCACTATATATATAATGATTGGTAAGCTGCAAATTGTTTGAGTTTAATAACACTTTAAAAAGTTACTAAACCCAGGATCTTGCATTCACTATCTGGTCTCCCACAGCACACAGAACATGGAAATGCAGTTATTTTAGTAACTATAAACTGCAAAATACCCTTTCTGATCAGCAGTATATAGCAGCCTTGTGACTTCTATCAGTGTTTGGCCAAGCACTAGTTAAAGCTTGTAGGAGAAGTTTTCTCTTACTGTCCTATGAAGCTGCATAACCCCTGACCCTCTGTCTGGACTGATTGGCCATGTGCTGATCACATGCGCACTCCCAAAAAAAAAAAAAACATACTCTAGCAATACACACCAAACTGAGCATGTGCAGAGTACCTCCTAGGGCTCTGTACTATCAGCAGATGGATTGGGGACTGTGGAAGAAGGGGAGGATCAGAGAAGACAGGATCAAACAGCCTTTTAACACAATGCAGAGGATTAACCCCTTAGGTTCCACAGTGAGTATAACAAGCATGCTTTACTGCATATACAGACTGATTTTACACTTTAATGTGTTTGTAAACCGTAAGGGCCAGTTCACACCACATGCGTTTTTTTTCTGCATCAAAAATGCATGGAAAGTAGGTTATGTGGTTTCCAGTGGCATAGTTCACACCAGTGCTTGCAGTTCCAGTGCGTTCCAGTTCCAGAAAAAAAAGTAGAACATGCTGCATTTTTTCTGCACTAGACTGTAGTGGAACGCTGAAAAACGCACCTAAACACACCAAAAATGCACTGCAACATACTCGTACTCATTAAAAAAGGGGGGGAGCACTGGACTGCATCAAAAACACACCTGGAACACATCAAAAACGCGCATGCAAAAAAGCAACTGGAACGCATCCGGACTGCCTTTCTATGGTGTGAACTGGCCCTCAATCTATTTTTCAAACTGATTGCCATAATGCTTCACGGTCTACAGCAGCCTTTCTCAAACTTTTTACCCCAGTGGAGCCCTTGAAATAATGGTCTTGTCTTAGGGAACCCCTGCTAAGATTAGTCAATTAGGAGTCATTAGGAAAATGCCTCTTATGTTGGTGGTGAGTAGGAAGAATGCCCCCTAACAGTGGTGAACAGACTGATACCCTTACAAATAGCTTTAAAGATCACTGATGTCATGCTACTGGTTCTGCCATATGGTGATGGACCTGGATCTATGCAGGCACCATCAGATGGAAGGTCACTTAACCACAGCTCAAGGAACCCCTAGCAGCCTCTGGAAGAACCCTGGTTGAGAATGGGAGGTCTACAGTTTTCTAAAGAAATATTGTTTTTTTTGTGAATCTGTTGCATAGTTTTTTAACTGGAGATCCGGCCAGTAACAACACTTCCTTTGCAGGCTAAATTCTAAGCCACAGTGGTAGCGATGTCATCCTGCAGTGCAAACCTCTTTAGCTGGCAGTTGTGATGCTACAATCAACTGTAAAGCAGGCCATGGATGGTGCGATTTTCTGTTCTGCAACCTCGGATTCCAACACAGAAAAACGTTTGATTTCCCCTATCAGCACAGTCAGTCCCTCCTGTGGAGCTATTGTGTTCTGCCAGCCAGGGCCGCTGATAGGGGGGACCACCAGACCTTTTGTAGGGGCCCGGGCCCCATCAATTTAACAAGGGGGCCCAGACAGCTTGATAGTACATGTGCAGGCAATGGATGACCGGCTCATAGAATGTCAAGTAAAAATTAACATTTCCCTGGACCCCATTATATCATCAGAGGGGCCCAGAGAGTAGAAACTGTTACATTTCGGCTTGTAGGCAGCCGGAGCTGAATCTCTGAAGCTTGTTTGATTGTGGCGGCCGAGCACACTTTGCACAGCTAGCGATCGACATCTGAAAGGCAGCAGGAGCAGGTACTGCTGACTTGTAGAGATCACACTCAAGCACATTTACTGCTAAGGGTTCCCCTATTCGGGTGCACCCAGTGTAAGACAGCACATGGGAGTATCATCTATGGCTGCAGAGTTTTTGCACTTGTAGAGAATAGCTATACAAGCGCAAACACTCTGCAGCCATGGAAGATACACAACCACAGCACCTATCTCACTGTGATTTTGTGACCATCATCATGATGATTACATAGTACAGGTCCTCTACTGTGTGGTCATCATGATGATAATGATCACAAATGCACAGCGAGATCATTTATTTTGGACCACATTTACACTTGGTTTTGGGGGGTGGTAAACACATATCGCTCGGTGTTTTTACTGTCCACCAACAGCTCCCCCTTTTTGCTGCAAAGGTTGTACAGGGTGAGTACATATGCCTTGATTGCAATGCTTTCTACACAGCAAAAATTATCCCCACAGTTGCTGTACCACCTGCTGAACCCGACCCAATCAACTGCTAGTGCGGGTTTTTTAGTGCCTCCTTCACAATGCTGTTTTTCTGCATCCACCGGATTTTTGCAGTTAGAATGACAGGTGCATGCAAATCGTGGTTTGAACTCAGCCGGTGTAAAGTGTTGACAGGCTGACAGCAGCCATTGCTGTTCATGCCAAGCCGATATCTGCAGTTAGTGTCGTGTGTCTGAGCCTGGTCACATCTGCTTGCATCCAGACTTGGACGCCTGCCCTTAACCACAGGTAACAGCTTGGTTTGTAAGACTAGTATTGGTGGGAGCCGAACCCGGATGCGATTCTCCCTGAGAAAACCAGAAGGGCTCACTATCTGGCAGGGATGGAGGCTGCACTGGTCTGGCTGAAGGCCGGGCCCGAAAGAAGTGGTGTATGTACCCCTGGAGTGGCAGTCCAGGGGTGCCGTAACTTCACTGTGAGTGATGGTCACTTTGAATTATGGCACCAAGGTCACTGCACCACTACACACTTTTTTTCACATCTGCCTCTTGAGCCGAGCCTTTTCTATTCCTGGCAGAAGGGCCAGCAATTGTTTCACACAATGGCACCTTTCAGCCCGGGTTCACACCTATGCGAATTAGAGGTGCGTTTCCGCACCTCTAATTCGCATAGCAGGAGAATGTGACTGGCTCCCTATGGAGCCGGTTCACATATCTCCGGGGCGGCTGCGGTGCGCACTGCACAAAAACGCTGTGCGTCTTTGGCTGCGTTTCAGGGCCGAATTCAGGCATAGAATCGGCCCTGATTCGTCCCTGAAACGGTGAACAGGGACGCACAGCGCTCCTGTGTGGTCCGCAGCACATTATAGTGTGAACCCGGGCTCACTTCCTCTTCTCACTTCCTTCCCCCACTTTATTAATTTATTGCCTGTTTGTCACTTTTTTGTCTTTTTTTTGTTGTACACGTTTTGCACATTTGACTGGTAGGGTGTAGGTCCTCGGGCCTGCCCTGAATGTCTTGGGAGGGGGTGGACATGGCCATTTGGTGCAGTTCACCCTTTCTCATGGGGTCTCCCTTCGGGTGAACCCCACTTGGGTGGGTCTGTTTCGGCAGACCCTCCAAAAAATGGGGTCCCTCTGGTTCCAACCAGATGGACCAAGTGAGGTACCTCAGTCCCCGTCTGTAGCCTAACTCCCCAGGGGATCAAGGTCAAGGTCCTTCTCCTTTGGAGGACTATGTGTTCACCCGTTGCACGTTTTGTGTCTCACATTTATGTTTGCACTTTTTTTGGCACCAGGTGGAGTTTTTGGAGTGTGTTCACACACCACGGGCTTTAAAAAATAAAAAAAAACAGCTTGGTTTGTGCAGACTGACCGTCTGCCTCTGTTCACTTGCACCTGTCATCACAGCAACATGAATCCACTGATTCTTGCAGCTGGAATCCAGTGGATGCAGCTAAATAGCTGTATGAAGGAGGCCTAAGTGGTTAAAACAGGTGCTGTGGAGGCAAAATAATGCTTCCTCACTTCCTGTCAAAGAGTAATCTGGATGTGGATTGCTTTTCAGAGAGCTATGCTAGTGCAAACAAGCCCGTAAAGATTTCCTAATAATTACTATAGTTAATGGTGCAGGTGACTTTAAGGCTGATTTAAAGAGTTAGTTCACCTTTACAGAAAAAAATGTGAAGGTGAGCTAACATAGAACACCCTCCCCAACCCCCTAATCCCCTATTTTCTAACCTCCAGGGTTGCCGAGCCTTCAGCACCCCCACAGCTGGGGTGGAGATGGAGGGGGCCTGGTCAGGTTGGCTGTATGTAAGGGGGGGGGCCCAATCAGGTAGGCTGTATGAGGCCCCGCTCCCAGCAGCAGGGCGTGGGTAGCCGTCCCTGCTGGGAGAACATAGTGATTATTTCTAGCAGCTATAGCCACTAGCAATAATTGCATGATGAAAATACGACATGCTGGTTGTACCCAAGTTGATCGATGGATGGACTTTGGTACATTCAGCCCACCCATAGATGGTTCAAATCTCGACTGGTCCCTGCAGAACTGGCTGAGATTCAAACCATCTATGGCCGGGTTAAGAATAGACATGGAGAGCTGACAATACTGCTATTAATTGCAAGACAATGGCCCAGTGTTGTCAGCCTTTAATATAAAGTGCTCTTACTGGCAGGATCAATAGATAAGTACATTTAGAATAGATTCACTAAAATTATTTGTTTCTGAAGACTGTATACAGTGACAAACGATGCCAGAAATACCGAAATGTAGATTCTGGGTTTACATACACCTTAAGCTAACATGTTTCAGTCACCTGGAGCTAGAGAAGGTGATGTTTAGGCAGGCTTGCAGTTGAGATCAAGAGGGTATGGGCAGAACCTCATTGATGTGGTGATGCTCATATACTGTATAGTCCATTAGAGGGGTTTTTAGAGGAAGCTGCAGACTGTCTGTGTAGTATGGTATATTGGAGGTACGGTATAGGGATTACTCAACAGTTTATTCACCAGAAATGTAGAAATCCTGCCTTCTAATCAAAAAATCTGAAAGGAAACACAAGACACTCCTACTCAGTCCAATGAATAGATGTCATTGTGTTCTGACAGGCGCTCGGTCTTTATAACAGTAACTGGTTTATTTTATTGACAACCTGCTTGGTGCACAATGTTGAACTTTAGGCATTCTTGGGACTACATTGTAAATCATTTTACTTATTCAGGATAATGTCTTTATGGACCTTGCTTTGTGCACTGGTGCGCAGTCATGTTGGAACAGGAAACGGCCATCCCCAAACTGTTCCCACAAAGTTGGGAGCATGAAATTGTCCAAAATGTCTTGGTATTCTAAACGCCTTAAGAGTTCCCTTCACTGGAACGAAGGAGCCAAGCCCAACCCCTGAAAAATAACCCCACATCATAATCCCCCCTTCACCAAATTATTTGGACCAGTGCACAAAGCAAGGTCCATAACGACATGGATGAGCGAGTTTGGGGTGGAGGAACTTGACTGGCCTGCACAGAATCCTGACCTCAACCTGATAGAACACCTTTGGGATGAATTAGAGCGGAGACTGCGAGCCAGGCCTTCTCGTCCAAAATCAGTGCCTGACCTCACAAATGCTCTTCTGGAAGAATAGTCAAACATTCCCATAGACACACTCCTAAACCTTGTGGACAGCTTTCCCAGGAGAGTTAAAGCTGTTTATAGCTGCAAAGGGCGGGCCAACATAATATTGAACCCTATGGACTAAGACTGGGATGCCATTAAAGTTTGTGTGTGTAAAGGCGGGCGTCCCAATACTGTGTGTGTATACACACACACACACACACACACACACGTCATACTTACCTCCTCTGTGCAGTTGGTTTTGCATAGAGTGGTCCTGATCCTCCTCTTCTGGGGTCCCTCTGCGGTGCTCATGGTTACTCCTATTCTCGAGTGCCCCGTCGGAGAAGCGCTCTCCTTCAGGACACCCATGACACAGACAGCAGGACTCGGCCCTGCCCCCTGGTGCCCACGTCATTGGATTTGATTGACAGCAGCTGGAGCCAATGGTTGCGCTGCTATCAATTTATCCAATCAGGACACGAGACACAGGCTAGAGCTGGTGTGCTCGTCCCTGGGGCAAGAAAGCACGGGTTCAAGTAAGTAAAACGAGGGCTCTTGGGGGCTGTTGCATGACAGAAGGTTTTATTTTTACCTTAATGCATAGGATACATTAAGGTGAAAAAACAGGAGGGTTTACAACCCCTTTAACACAGTGGCTGGTAAATCAGACTTTTCTATGTCCACTCATGTGCATTGAAGCACATCTGATTGGCTCCTATGCTGCCTCTTTTTTCAGGGCTAATTGATGCTGTGCCATTAAAATATGTGTAGTGGCTACATGACTGCATTCAAATTCAAAAACATAATGGGGTTGATTTACTAAAACTGGAGGGTGCAAAATCAGTTGCAGCTGTGCATAGAAACCAATCAGCTTCCAGGTTTTATTGTCAAAGCTTAATTGAACAAGCTGAAGTTAGAAGCTGATTGGCTACTGTGCACAGCTGCACCAGAATTTGCGCTCTCCAGTTTTAGTAAATCAAACCCAAAGTGTACATTTGTTTATCAAATAGTTAATATTTGACTCCCTCTTACTTCTTGGGAGGGAGCATGAAGCCAGCTGTCAACCGTCTTTATGCTGATGTGACAAACTGCCAGCAGGTGCGAATCAAAATATTTGCAGCAACAATTTTTATTGAGTATTTCTGCAGAATACAATCATTTTATTCAGAGAGAGCAACCCACCCATCTACACTCCTTAAATGTTCAAGGCCAACAGATCTGAAGGTTGTATATGTGCTGACTCCTACACATAGACATTAAAGAGGAACAACTGAATCACTTATATGTTAAATTCCTATTAAGCTTCCCATACAATGATAGATTTATGTTTGAAGGTTCAAAGAAAAATCATTCATCAGAACACTTTTTTTTTTTTTTTTCATCATTGAACTCAACTTATTAAAATGTCATCCAGACCTTCAATTTGAATTGTATTCCAGACATATTAGGGCTCATTCGTACCAACAGCGGTGACCTTCGTTTTTCTGCACTGGATAAATGCAGGTCACTTTTAGGGCTTCTACCATGTTTCCCCGAAAATAAGCCCGGGTCTTATAATAATTTTGGCAACAAGAGACACCGTAGGGCTTATTTTCGGGGTAGGTCTTATCATGTAATGTTTTTTTGCCAGTTCCTGTGCCCTCTGTTTTCTGTCCCCTTCTCCCTCCTTGCCTATAGAAATTGTGGACTTTTTCAACATATATGAAAAAGAAAACATTAGATTGTTGTTCAAATAGCGACTAAAGAAAATATACTTAAAAAAAATAGCATATGAAATTGACATGATGTATTTATTCTCTTAATCTAAATTAAAGCTGAAGCTTAGTAAATATTTTTTTGGAGTACAGACCCATACATGTAATGGTGAGTATCCCATTACCAGCAAGCAGTTGCTTTTTCTAAACATCATCCCCACAGTGTCCCCTTCACAGCCACAGGATGCTGTGCTGTGTGGCTGTCTTCTGGCACTCTGAAGGTTAACTACAGAGAAAAAGTGCCCGTCCACCCGTCCCCTTTTGACCTCTCTGCCATTCACAGAAATCTTACTGAATACCTCTGTTACAGCACCGCTCGGCGATTACGTTACCCGCCACAGATCTCTTCCGCACCCTGAGCAATGAGGGGGGGGGGGGGGGCCAAGATCCCCTGAGAAGAGGAGGAAAGCAGCGGGAGATCAGCTGTGCACTGAGTGGTGCTTTAACAACATTAATATTACAGAAACACGCACATTGTACATTTTATAATACGGTAAGAGAGTGTATTATAGGATTGTACAAGCACTTTAAACTATTATTATTTTTGGGGCAGGGCTTATATTGCAGCCCTCCTAAAAAATCTCCAGTAGGTCTTATTTTCAGGGTAGGTCTTCCTTTCGGGGTAAGTACACGGTATGTGCCCTGTTCACACTGCAGCGCTGGTGTGATGTGTGGGGAGCTATGGTAAAATGCAGCGTGTCAACATTTTTCTGCAGCACACTCAATAGAACCACATGTCTGCCCTGCTGTGCGGTGACTTGAACGAAGTGACACTTGACCCTTCATATAAGGTTAAGAAAAAAAACTATTAAAACGCACATCACACTGCTCCCTTCTGGAACCAGCACTGTCACATGGTAAAACTCTGTGTTTTACGGCTTGGGCAAGCGTTAACTGAGCCTTTTACAGGTTTCATTACAATATGTATAAGAATTTCATACATCCTGATCATTCATGCTGTGTGAAATGGTTTTGCACAGAGCAGCCTGGATCCTCCTCTTCTTGGGTCCCTCTTTGGCGCTCCTGTCCCCTCCCTCCTGTTGAGTGCCCCCACAGCAAACAGCTTGTAAGGGGGGCACCCTCGTCGAGCCACAGCTCCCTGTGTCCATTCAGACACTGGGGCTTGGCCCCGCCTCCTTTCGTTCCCCATTGGCTGACTGACTTTGACAGCAGTGGGAGCCAATGGCGCTGCGCTGCTGTTTCAGCCAATGAGGAGGGGAGTCCTGTGAAGTCGAGACACACCTGCAACATCGCTGGATCTAGATGGGGTTTAGGTAAGTATGTACCAAGATACTAAACAATATATTTAAATCAATTTGTTAAAGGAGTGGTGTGAAAGGAACCACTTGGAGATATCATCTCAAATACCATAAGACAGTGGTCATCAACCCTGTCCTCAGGGCCCACTAACAGGCCAGGTTTGCAAGATAACTGAAATATATCACAGGTGATATAATTTGCTGCTCAGTGATTGCAGTATTCTAGTCTGCATCTCCCCAAGGTAATACATAAAACCTGGCCTGTTAGTGGGCCCTGAGGACAGGGTTGATGACCACTGCCATAAGACACATTGATTTGTCTATATCTATAGAGAGGGACTTTGAATAAAACTCCAATGTTACATACATATAACTCATAAGCATAACTTAAAATGATTTATACAGCTTTATTAATACATGTTAAAAACATATATAAAATCATTATATGCCAAATTAGATTTTACAGGGATTTTGTAGTAAAATCCCTGGGGACTGTTAGATATGGGTCAACGCATTTCGTGGGACAACCCCTCTTTTTCAGGACCTCCGATCTTGATTGCATAAAATCAGCACTGTAATGATATCAAAAGGCATATGCATAAAAGATTGAGTCCTTGTGTAAAAAAAAAAAACAATGTCTATGCGATCAAGTTGTACTATGCGTCAAATATAATGAAAAATAACAAGACTTCCTAGCCCCCATATTAAAGATGGGGAAAAAAATAAACCATATCCTTATTTTTCTAAAATAATCCACTACTTAATGGCCCCGTAAACTATTTTTTAAAATTGTCTCTTACTGTGTTTTTCTACCTCCTTGTAATGTCCTCTATGAACAACCAAACAACAGTACTCCTTTTCCTCTCACTTCAGTTTGGAACAAGCCGTACGCATTTGTCACGGTCATGTGCACTGCTCTAAGCAAACTACAAATCCCATAGCCCATCTCAGGAGTGAGCAAGAGAGGGTGGCTACATTTGGACACATAGTGAGACCATGGAGAACTAATGTAGCCACCCTCCAAGAGGAAGTCGGAACACAGCAGAAATAGAAAAATGGAATTTGGAGGAGGCTGAGAACAATAAAAGAGACTTTTAAGAGTTAGGAAAACATACTTGAAAATTCACAACCCCAGATGTGAATACAATTAAAAATCAGTAGGTAGGTGTGAAAAAAATGCAAGAAGACCATAGAACAGATACCAGAGAAGAGTAGGGAGAAGACTGCTAAAGGTTATTACAGGGACCTGAGAGATCCTCCCACCCTGAACCCTATTTCCCCCCCTGACTTCATTGACAAAAGACCCTACATTCATTAGACACACCTGCAACCCACAAAAAAATCCCCTGCACAAGCCTTCAGCAACAGCATTATATATGTAACTCTTACAAAGGTCTCAAAATGTTCTCTATTTTACTACTGCTCTAACTGCAGGTTAAATTAATTTTGTTTGTTATTAGACAGCTTTTTAAAGCAGAACCTCACTCAAAAAGTGAAGTACAGCTCATTCTCTCTCTCCCCCAGCCTGGACTGAATTGCAAGGTGAGAGGGAGGCAAGTACTGTTTTTCATTGGTACCAGCTCCCACCTTTTCAGTCCTGGCTTAGGCAATGATGAACTCGTTCCTACCACTTCCCCTCCCCACCTGCAGCCTTTTGAGACAGGTCCCAGGAGGCTGCAGGACCGCTATCCCTGTGCAATTCTGCACATACTGGGGAGTGGGGAGCCAGCTGTGGTTTATCAGAAAGTCCCGGCCAGGTCCAAAATCTAAGATGGCGGCCCTGGGGACCTACAGCATAATAAGAAACGGGTGTGGGAAGACAGAGCTATAGAATCCATGGACTGGTAAGTTCCTGATTTTTAAAAGTCGGCCCCCTACAGTATTTATCGTTCACAGCTCGTTTGGCTGTACTTCTCCTATGGATCACAGGAGTGCAGTTCGTTTGGCACTCCTGTGACCTGTTTTCAGCAGACAGCAGGTTGAAGTCCGCTGTCTGTTGATGTCACAAAGCCGTTCCAGGCTCAGGCAAGATCAGGACAATGGAGTCGGGATCTGCCCACATGCCTGGACTGGCAGCTGGCGCTCCTGCCCCTCCACAGTCCAAAACAAACAAACCCCTATTTCTCTTTTAACTCTATATTGATAATCTGTAAAGTATTTTAAAGTGTTTCCTATGGACAATTTTGGATACCAAAGTTTGTTGCCGTTTTAGGGGCATGTTCAGTTTCTTAAGGTTTGACATATTGGGTATCTACTAATCACAACCACATTTTATATTTTACAAAAAGTTGGGTAATATATTCCCCGGAATCCATAAAAACTGGCCAAAGTGTCTTGCATGCATTCTAAATGCATTTTTTACTTGAAGTTGGTGCATACTGCTCCACTTTTAGAACACATGCGAGACACCTTTGCAGAACCTGTCCTCTGTATGCCAAAAGAAATTTGGTCTTAATTACCTCCACATTCGTAAGATACGAACTGTCAGTATTTTACTTTGGTGCAACTGTTGTGCTGCAATGTACAAGTAAAGCAAATTAGAACTGCCTGAATTTGGCACATTCAGAATTAAAATTGTTGCCGACATTATCAAGAGCATTTACCACCAGAAAAGTGTCGCAGCAGCTTTATTGATCTCCCCCATTGTGTTTGTGTAAATATATGTAATGTCTTCGAGGTTTAGCTAATTTGCAGGCTAATCAGATAAGATTTTGATCAGGTTTGTTCTTTACAGTTGCAGGTTCTGTTGCCAGCTATTCCGTGACTAAAAGAGAGACAGAAAAATGTTCAAGATTGTGGATTTATCTCGAGAAAGGTCCTCATCCGCAATTGCATAACACGGGTGATTATGCCGAAATGGTTAAAATATCTTCACATTTTTCCTAGGGATGATAAAGATATATATTTTCCTGAAAAGAGATTAGCTGTGAATATTTCCTGTTATAAAGATAACTTCTGATTCAAATGGTTTGCCTCTGATGTTTGGAAGCCTTTCATGTGAGTGTATGACAGATTTGGAGCACTGTGTTTTCTGGGTTCTTTATCAACATGCACTATATATTGTAGCGGAAGGCCGATGGAAGCGATACGAGAAGAGGAACCCATACTTGGGAAGTACAATATTAACAATTACAAGTGTTTATGGAAAAGGTTGCAGTGGTGCCAGCCTTGATGGCTTAAAATTAAATTCTCTGTTTTCAAGCCTGAAATTCCAAGAGAGATCAGTAACTTGTGGATTATTGTGGGACTGGTAACCCAAATAATGTAAATTTGGGAGTTGTTTTAAAAGGATTTGTATTTCTGTCCTTCCAGTCCTGAAATTTACACAGTCCTGCAACACAGCACAGTCAACCTGGTGAGTTGACTTTTTACTGGCCGTTAAAGTGGTTGTAAACCTCAGACATTAAATGTGAACAAAGCATATCCCATAGCATATCGATAATGTGTACTTGTCTCAATCCAGAGCACTAAGTGTCTTTTTTGTCTGATGCTTTGTTCCTCTACTATCTGCATGAGTCACTTCTGACAGGTTTTCCTGACACCAGGTGAAAAATGGTGACATGGGAGGGACCTCCAGCTACTGACAGCCTCAGTTCTGTTCCTGTGTAAAGGGGGGGGGGTCCCTTCCCTCCCTTCCCCTCCAATCAGCTCTCAGAGCTCTCCCTACTAATGTATCTTCAGATCTCCGAACCTACTTTTCAGAGTTGCGAGATCCTGTGTAAATTCTGCACTTTGAATGGATGTAGAGAAGAGAAGATTGCAGATAAATGGGTACAACTTGTATAGGAGCATTTGTTTCATCTCTGTGTGTGTATCACCTGAGGCTAATCGCTTCACTGGGTATATGTGAGGGTTTACAAATACTGTGAGAGATAGCATCAAATGGTAGAGCTTTACAGCACACCGACACTTGTTTTCTTCTTTTTTAGGCTGCATTCACACCTGAGCGTTTTGTTTTCAGGTAGAAAGTTGCTTTTACTGCAATTTTGTACAAGTCAAAAGGTCACCAATGTAAAAAACAGAAAAATGCCTGTAATCTGCCTAAAAAGAAGCTCATATTTTTTGTGAGCTTCAGGTGTTTTGCTTTAGGTGAGAAAACACTCAGATGTGAACAGGTGCCGTTGAAATGAATGGGATTTTGCTTATTGGGCATTTTTGGGGGTTTTTACGGGCATTTTACAGGCTGAAAACGCTCAGGGGTAAATGCAGCCTAAGGGCTTTTCTATCAAAAGTTCCAGATAATCAAAACAGGTTTCCATCACAGGGGTTTTTCAGCATTTCATTCTCGCATATAAATAAACATTTAGCCTCCTGGCCTATACATTCCACTTCAGGCCCTGGTCTGGCTCCTACAGACTGTTCCACAGGAGTCCAGAACCATGGTAAGGTCACTACTAAAAGCCCAGAACACACCTGACCAATTAGTGTGCTGGCTGTTCACAAAATCTGTACCCAGGACTGGCGATTTCATCCCACCCAGATCTCTTAGAAATCTCCAGGTTCTAGGTCCCAAAACGGACTTTAGAAAACAATGAGGAAACTGAGAAGCCAGTTTTCCCTGCATTAAGCAAACCCCCTGGAGCCCCTCAACCCCCCTAGTTGAGAACTATGTTTATAATCTTCATTTAGACCCTGGCAGGGTACTGCACTGCCACACCACTTTAGCCATTTGCTTACTGGGCACTTATACCCCCTTTCTGCCCAGGCCAGCTTTCAGCGCTGTCGTACTTTGAATTTCAATTGCGCAGTCATGCAACACCGTACCCAAACCAAATTTGTATCACTTTTTTTATATACAAACGGAGCTTTCTTTTGGTGGTATTTAATCACCACTAGGGGTTTTTATGTTTTGCTAAAAAGGAAATTGTGGGCTTGGACTTTATAGGCATAACAAGTAATATAAAGTTAAAAACTAAAATGTATTAAACATGAAACACATTATTTAAAAAGAACCGATATAATATCTGTAAGAAATCAGTCCATAAAAATACAGTTACAATAATATAATCCATACATAGCTCAATGAAGAAACATATACAATTCGAGGATGAGATACCAATCCTTCCATCATAGGATTCATTTTACTCCAGAGAGCTATGTAGTCGATATATAAAGATATTGATGTCTAGGGCTCAACATGTTACGCGCATAGCGCTTCTTCAGGAGCATGGAACAAATTTAATGTAGCAGACTTTAAACAAGGAGGAATTAGTTAATGAAAAAATGTGATTTAATTGTTTTAATGATTAAATCTATAAGGCTGGATAGTTACGTCAGTCTTAATGATCAGTGTTGAGTGATGGATAATGGATCATAATAATAATGATACGATGGTGCGAAGAGAGGGGAAAAAGAAGATGCCCCTCCAGAAGAAATAATTGAAGGCATACACTGTGGTAAATAGTGTTAGAAAAAGCTAGCAACATACATTGCCAAGAGGATAGCTGGACAAAAAGAAGCTATATAGGTACCAATATAAAGCCAGTTTATGTGTGGGGGAAGCAGCGGTCACAATAACTCATATGTAGTCAAAAAATTAAGCATCCCAGGATGTAAGTATGGGACCTGCTGCTGGTAATTGGTAAAGATAGATAGACGTGGAGAGCGGCCGCTCGGGTAGGGAGCGACTGCAGCAAAGGACATTTTTTTATAATGTGTTTCATGTTTAATAAATTTTAGTTTTTAACTTTATATTACTTGTTATCGTGCCTATAAAGTCCAAGCCCACAATTTCCTTTTTTCAGCATTTAATCCCGGGACGCGGCACATAGTACCTTATATGTATCCACAGCACCACTCTGTGTTGATACAAAAATGTCTTAATAGTTTGTTATAACATTTTCCAAACAGATCATTTTTCTCCATAACTGATGAGGCTGCACTGATAGGCACTGATGAGGCGGCACTGGTAGGTGGCACTGATTGGTGGCACTGATTAGCAGTACTGCTGGACACTGATTAGCAGCACTGGTGAGAAATGATGGGGCCGATGTTCCTGTAACAGAAACCGGTTACCGCGTTTCTTCTTTTCTCTTCAGATTATTGCCGTGAGGAGAAAAAAAGCTGATAACCAGCTCCTGTTTACTTCTGTGATCAGCTGTTATTGGCTGACATCTGATCACATGGTAAAGGGCCGCTGTGATTGGCCCTTTACCCCAATCTGTGATCAGCCAAGTCCAAAGGACTCGATCACAGAGCTCGCTGCAGGGGGCGCGTGAGCAGCCTAATTGTGGAAGGACGTCTATGGACGCCCTCCCAGCACTGGAAGCCTGCGTTGTAGCCATCTTTCGGCTATAGCGTGGGCGGAAAGTGGTTAAGCAACACAGCTAGATCACCTCCCCAAGACTGAATGGACATTGAAGGAGCAGCCAAAAAGTCATGCAGTCATTTCTCTGCTTTCTCTCTGTACTAGTCAGTTGCTTGCCAGTACCTGTACACGCTGCACCATTAATAGGCCAATACTGCTCCTCCTTCTCCCAGTCTGTGTGCTCCATAGAAAAAAAAAATAGGCTTGAAGATGTTCTTTAACTTCAACGCTAATACATAATCTGTCAAATAACATATAACATATTTCCAAAACTATAATGAAAGCTACCTCCTGTGCCCTGAGATATCTCAGCACTAGTATTTTCCTGTTTAAATCTACTTAGTTGCTGGATGATTTTTCCATAATGTAGAATAAATAATCGTCCAACTGCCAGGTGAGACACCATTATGCCTTTAATTCACTAGTGGGTGTAAGGGCCTGTGACAACAATCTTTTGTTTGCATTATGATTCATTCTGCTTATTATTATAATGGTATAATAACAAAGCAAAATTCATTACGTTTTTACATGTTCTTTCAGATTACCAGCAGACCACAGAATCAGATCAAAACAGGAAAACCAGGAATAAATACGGGGATCAAGCTGAATAAATGCTGTTCACGCAGCAAAGAAAGTATGGGACTTTCCAGCACTTGCCTGTTGCCTGCCACAAACCAAAAGATCACACAGAAAAAAAATTAATGTGGTATTTTTATACACTTAGACTATTGTTTCTGTTTGTCAGTCATTAAAATGTGGACATCCCCTTTTTGAATAGCCCATATAATCTGCAATGTGAAAAAAGGATGGGGCTTTCCATAAAAGGTTTCAATTACGAGGGAGATTTATCAGGCTATAAGGAAGTATAATAAAAGCAGATCCTGTATTTGCCGATATTTGCAAGTGAACGCCTTAAAAACTCTGGTCCTAGAGGTGTACATGTGTCACTCCCCTTTCCCTTATCTATCTCAATTCACCACTAAATCCCAGAATCAGGTCAATTATTGTCACAAGTGGACAGAAGAGAGCTTACTTAGCTCTGTCACTGTTCTATTTTACTGATCTGGAACTTCCACAGGAGTGTTGGAGGTATCTGATGACACAACAGGCAGGAGGGCACAGGGAAAGTAAGAGTTTGCTGTACATAAAAGTTCTATTTACCTTTTTAATGGCCATTTTGCAAGAAATCCTCCATGCACTCCTCCATTGTTCAAATTATTGCTCCTCTCCCCCTCCATATATATAGGCAGTGCGCAGAATGCCTGACCGAATAAAGATTTAGTACTTAACCCCCTCGCTCCTGCCGGATATTAGCAGTTCCCAGTGGCTGCTCTGGCTCTTTTAAACAATGCATCCAGCTGAGCTGAGCCATCAAGAGAACACACTGCACATGCGTGGTGTTTGAACAATGATGCTGCTAACATTGTTTGTCCTGCTGATAAGACAGGAGGGGGGATCAGCTACTAAGGGTTTTTCTTTTTTTTTTTTGGACAGGCTGCACACTGCCTACGTGTAAAGAATGTGCTGGGGATGCTAGAAGTCGAGGGTGATTTCTTTTTTTTTTTTTTGCAAAATGCCATGAAAGGGGAACTAACCCTTTAACCACTTGCCTACTGGACACTTTTACCCCCTTCCTGCCCAGGCCAATTTTCAGCTTTCAGAGCTGTCACACTTTGAATGACAGACAATTGCGCGGTCATGCAACGCTGCAATCACAGAGCGCACCGGCCGCGCCCCGCAGCAGAAGCGTGGTGGGTGGGATCACGGGACGCCGTCATATGACAGCAGTCCAGAACTAGACGACCATGCTGTTGCCGTCATTCGGCTATAGTATGGTTGGCAAGTGGTTAAGGGTCTGTTTCTGGTGGTGAACCAATCACAGTCATTTAACCAATTCCCTCAAATAGATGTACCTGTATGTCCTCTGGTTTAAGTGGTTATGCTGAGGCCATGACTGCAGCCTGCAATGCTGAATAATGTAAAAGCGAGCCGAGCGACTAATTCCCCTCTTCAGCCGCATTTCTTGGCTCTCCTGTCCCACCAGGGAGATTGGGACTGCGGTTCCGCTGGCTTACCATAGGGATGACTTAGGACCAGAACATCCCTGATTATCTCTATGGGCTAAGAAACCAGATGCAACAAGTATTTCTTAGTGGAATATGTTTCAGTAAAAATAATGTGTCACTGCCCATGCTATCACAAAGGATGTTGTTCATCCCTTGTGATAGCAATAAAAGTTATAAAAAAAAAAAAGAAGAGGAGCAGTGTAAAAATAAAAATAATAGAATTTATTAGTGCCCAAATCTCCCCCACGGGCATATGTAAACGGTGTTTGCAACGCAAATGAAGTATAGCCATGAACTCTAGAGCAATAATTCTAGCACCAGACCACCTCTAACTCTAAATTAGTAAACTTTTAAAACGTTACCTATGGAGCTTTTTAAGTACCGTAGTTTGATGCCATTCCACGAGCGTAATTTTAAAGTGTGAGATGTGTGTGATATGTGTGGTTCCTATTTAACATCATCTATTCTATTTTACCAAACAATCTGGTATTGTATTGTGTTTTTTTGCAATAAAATTAATTAAAGTGTATTTTTTCCCAAAAAAATGTGTTCGAAAAAACGCTGCACAAATACCATGTGACATAAAAAAAACGCAAAACCCACCATTTTATTTTCTAGGGTCTCTGCTTAAAAATATATACTGTATACATATATTGTTTAGGGGTTCTAAGAAATTTTCTAGCATAAAGAAAGCTTTTTTTTTTTAACATTTATGTGAGAAGTGTCAGAATAAGTCTGGAAGCACCAGTGGTTAAAGACAAGTATTTGGCAGAATAGCTTTGATAAATATTCCTGTGCTCCACCTGAGATTACAATTTAGTATGGAGGCCTTGACTTTTCAACTACTCATCTGTTGGACCCCTGTCTGATGAAAATGCCTTATCAGTGGCTGAAAGTATCAGAACCCAGCAGATCCTTTATCTTGGCCAGTCTCAGTATCTACAAAACAGAATCAGATTTGTAAAGTGTGGCGCGATCCTTTTAACCATTAAGATCCCTGAAAATTTTCTTGGGCTGCAACTACAAATTGAATGTCCTTAAAGGACACTGTCACAAAGTGCATACCTATACCTATGGGTAGGCATAGGTATCCAGTAACACTAATTTATCTTAGTATATTTTTGTCTGGTTTTTGCCCCTATGTTACTGGTATAAAAGTTTCCCTATATCACATCTGAAGACCCTTATCTTGTGCCTTCCTCTATACTTGGGCACACTTGCTCTTTTATAAGGAAGAGACAGTAACCCTTAGTTACCAGTAGTAATTGATATCCAATGTGACTAAACTAACAGAAATTGAATTTGCAATATAATAACACAAAGACACTATTTGTAAAAAACAGTATACATTTCAACATATACAATTATTTAACAGACATGCTAATGCTCCTTGTGTATGCATGTGTAAGAGTTTATTCTGGAGCTAGCATATTTCAGTAACCTTAACACACAACATAAAATGAATAAAAATAAATGTGAGTGTTAACAATAGCAGCCAATCTTTCAAGATCTTTGTTTTCACTTTTATAAAAAAAAAAAAAAAAAAAAAGAACCCCGGAAAGTAATCACAACCTTTCATTTTTTCCACATTTTGTTATGTTACAGCCTTATTCAAAAATTGATTAAACTCATTATTTTCCTCAAAATTCTACTAACAATACCCCATAATGACAATGTGAAAGAAGTTTGTTTGAAATCTTTGCAAATTTATTAAAAATAAAAAAATGAAAAAAATCCCATGTACATAAGTATTCACAGCCTTTGCTCAATATTTGTTGAAGCACCTTTGGCACTAATTACAGCCTCAAGTCTTTTTTGCTGCGTACACATGGTCGGAATTTCCGACAACAAATGTTCGATGGGAGCTTGTTGTCGGAAATTCCGACCGTGTGTAGACTCCATCGGAAATTTTTTGTCGGAATTTACGACAACAAAAATTTGAGAATAATGAATGTGCACCGCTTAAAATATACAAAGTTCAAAATAAAGGAAGTTCCTGAGTATCGATAAAGTAGAGCCAATCAGAGCCATCACCATCAAAGGGAAAAACAAAAAGCTTCTATTGGACGAGATCCACCATGAAGGAAACTTCAAAAGGGAATACCATCACCCAAACAAACTGACCCTTACCATCAGTGTATGGGTTATACACATATGATCAGGTAGTGAAGGCAATCTTCATAGAGCAAAAGACAATCCCCTGTTTGTACAGCATCACAATAATTCTCTCCCTCTGGGCCAGGTGAAAATCCTAGAAGACTCTTATCAACAGGATGTTATACCAAGCACAGTCCAGTGGGCGTATGCAATCTCGAGATTTAAGTACATGTAGGGAGTACAGAAAGAACGCTCATTGCGCAAAATAAATGACCAAGGGTATTTATTGTAACCATAAGTAAATTAAACTCACATTCGTCAGAAGATTTAAACAGCAGTGTGAAGCGTCCAGCGCTTCTAACCATCAAGATGGCCGCCGTGTCTCTGTCCAACCACGTCCAGCGTCACCAGTCTAACGTCGTCCAACGTTTTGTCATCAACATGCGTCTTCAGGGGCGTGGTTATGACGCAAACTGATGTGTATTTATAGGAACAAAGGGACCGAACAGGCGGAAATTACATGCGTCCAAGATCCGGAAGTATAAACTCTTACACCGGAAGTAATAATTCACAGAGAAGACTTGAATAATTAGAAATAATGAACTATTCAATAGGTGGAAACGGGCAAAGATAAAAATCCGATAGCGAGTTTCCTATAGAAAAAATTCATCTAAGACAAAGGTCATAATTAGAATAGAAAAAACGGGTGATCATTAGTTAAAATGTGTAGACTGAGCAATGGTGGTTGTAAGAGGTGGCGCCATCTTGTGGTTAGACTACAAACTACGTTCTAAAAATACAAAATTTGAAAAACAAACAGATAAAACAATATCTTTGGGAAAAATATAATGAACAAGAAAACAGAGGAAAAATATCCACTATACTTCCCAAAATACAATATAAAAGAAACAAAAAGACATATTTAAAATTAATACTGAAGAGGGGAAAGATGGAATGGCAAAGGAGTGGAAAATCTAGCTATTATTAATGAAGGCATTCAGGTCCCACTCCACGTTCATTCCATTTGGAAAATAGGTCCTAGCTTCATAAATCCACTTAGTCTGTAGCTGAGAGACCCCTCTGACCCCTCTGACCATATTGCTTCCTCGTATGGTTTACAGAGGAGCTTCCCCATTACAATTACAAGTAGCTCCCAATATTATTGATCCACCTAAGCAGATTTCCTTTTTTCAAAATATGGGAGGTTTCTTCCCTTGCAGGAAATGCCCGATCTGCAAGTTGAACACCAATAAATGTAGGAAGGTAGATTCTTAACAATCGACTTCCACGCAAGAATTTTTTCCGATAAAACCTTTTATTACATGTACCAGCAAACCATGTAGTGTACGTTATTATTTGCCCTTGTGGGTTACAATATATAGGGCGTACAATTCGCAAATTACATATTAGACTCAAGGAATATGTTGACAACATCAAAAGAGGGTTCCCCAAGCATAGCTTGTCTAAGCATTATGCTCTAAAACACGATTGCAATCCAAAGGGTAACACTTTTTTGGGGATCGACAAGTTTTCAGGGCACTGGAGGGGAAGCAATATGGTCAGAGGGTTCTCTCAACTAGAGACTAAGTGGATTTATCAAGCTAGGACCTATTTTCTATATGGAATGAACGTGGAGTGGGACCGGAATGCCTTCATTAATAATAGCTAGATTTTCCACGCCTTTGCCATTCCATCTTTCCCCTCTTCAGTATTAATTTTAAATATGTATTTTTGTTTCTTTTATATTGTATTTTGGAAAGTATAGTGGATATTTTTTCCTCTGTTTTCTTGTTCATTATATTTTTCCCAAAGATATTGTTTTATCTGTTTGTTTTTCAAATTTTGTATTTGTATTTTTAGAACGTAGTTTGTAGTCTAACCACAAGATGGCGCCACATCTTACAACTACCATTGCTCAGTCTACACATTTTAACTAATGATCACCTGTTTTTTTTATTCTAATTATGACCTTTGTCTTAGATGGTTTTTTCTATAGGAAACTCGCTATCTTTGCCCGTTTCCACCTATTGAATAGTTCATTATTTCTAATTATTCAAGTCTTCTCTGTGAATTATTACTTCCGGTGTAAGAGTTTATACTTCCGGATCTTGGACGCATGTAATTTCCGCCTGTCCAGTCCCTTTGTTCCTATAAATACACATCCGTTTGCGTCATAACCACGCCCCTAAAGACTCATATTGATAACGAAACCTTGGGCGACGTTAGACTGGTGACGCTGGACGTGGTTGGACAGAGACACGGCAGCCATCTTGATGGTTAGAAGCGCTGGACGCTTCACACTGTTGTTTAAATCTTCTGACGAATGTGAGTTTAATTTACTTATGGTTACAATAAATACCCTTGGTCATTTATTTTGCGCAATGAGCATTCTTTCTGTACTCCCTACATGTACTTAAATCTCGAGATTGCATACGCCCACTGGACTGTGCTTGGTATAACATCCTGTTGATAAGAGAGTCTTCTAGGATTTTCACCTGGCCCAGAGGGAGAGAATTATTGTGATGCTGTACAAACAGGGGATCGTCTTTTGCTCTATGAAGATTGCCTTCACTACCTGATCATATGTGTATAACCAATACACTGATGGTAAGGGTCAGTTTGTTTGGGTGATGGTGATGGTATTCCCTTTTGAAGTTTCCTTCATGGTGGATCTCGTCCAATAGAAGCTTTTTGTTTTTCCCTTTGATGGTGATGGCTCTGATTGGCTCCACTTTATCTATACTCAGGAGCTTCCTTTATTATGAACTTTGTATACTTTAAGCGCTGCACCTTCCTTATTATCATCTCAATTGTACCCAGCAATTTTGTGCTAGCTGCTTCTCTTTATTCATTTACATATTGAGCGCAACAGACTTGTGTTTTTTATAACAAAAATTTGAGAGCTGGTTCTCAAATTTTCCGACAACAAAATCCGTTATCGTAAATTCCGAGCGTGTGTACACAATTCTGACGCACAAAATTCCACGCATGCTCTGAATCAAGTACGAGACGGAAGTGCTCGGTCTGGTAAAACTAGCGTTCGTAATGGAGATAGCACATTCGTCACGCTGCATATTTTTAAATATTTTAATGCAGCGCATTCTCTTCTTCTTTATAATGATAGAATTATGAAGTTGTTTTGCTGCTGATATTCACACAGAGTTCTGACAAACTGATTTCTTTATTATTTCTTGTGATTTCATGAATAATCTTTTTTATTTTTTTCGCCAGATCTCCAGAATAATGTTTATAATTTTTGTTTATAGTGATCTCCTTTTTTTTTTTTTTTTAAATCAAATCAAGATCTCCTATTTTTTTTTCTAGTGATCTCCATAATATTTTTTTCTCGTTTTGTGTGTCAAGTTACCACAACACCATTATTATGTTGTATTTTTTAACCTCAAAGAGATTGGTTGGTGTTGGTGTCCCTTGTTATTTGACATTGTATTTTTGAAATGTACCTGCCTACTCACAAACAAACTGTCCTTTTTTAATTATAACACATAGGCAATGATTTAAGAAAAAATATACATGTATTAGGGGTCATAACCAAATAGAGAGGAAGGCAACACGGGATAAACTGGTGAAATTAGCGAAGCTTTTGTACCCCAGGGCACACATCAACTATTTGACATGCAAAATTGGGAGCCTGAGGAGTCCATTTAATAGGGAGCACAATCCGGTCCAGGACTTTGAGAGATCAGGAACAGCAGCAGGTGACATATATGTCCCCAGACTGTGGTCTTACAACAGCCTGCGTCTTTTGCCAGACCAGACCGAACCCAGGCCATCACTCTCTTGTCTTCCTTACATGCTTGCTTCCAGGCTGTGGCTCTGGTGTTGGAGTTGTGGCAGGAGGTGTGAAGGAGGAGGATGGTTCAACTCACACAGGTGGGTTTTGCTTGTGAGTTCACCCCTCAACCCCTTATTTAGGGCCATATATATCACTTCCTCACAAAAGAGGCCTTCCTGGGCCTTTTTTGTTGAAGGCGGAGGGGAGGGACCTGGGATTCGGTCAGGCTACTGGGCCCGGCCACCTCCTGGCTGCTACTGGGCCCGGCCACCTCCTGGCTGCCACTTACCCACGCCACCTCCTGGCTGCCACTTTCCCCTGCCACCTCCTGGCTGCCACTTTCCACAGCCTCCTGGCTGAGGCTTTCCTGTGTATGAAAAAGGGACATAGTTTTAGTTTATTATTCATCAATCACACACAGTTTTGAGAAATATGTTGAACAATGCTATACCTGACTCAAGCTGGGCTCCTCCACATCTTTTTTTCTGGGTGGAAGGCCCAGATTGGACGTCGGAAGCCTCAGCTGGGGTGGAAGGAAGAGTGGAAGGAAGGGTTAAGAGTGATGGCCTGATTTCAGTCTGGTTTGACAGAAATCGCAGTCTGTCGTAGTACCACAGCCTGGGGACATAAACGTCATCTGCTGCTGCTCCTGATCCCATGGAATCCTGGACCTTCTTGCGCTCCCTATTATAAGTGCTCCTCAGGCCACCAATTTTGCACTTCAAATAGTTGATGTCTGCCGTGGGGATCTGTGGCTTCACAAATTCCAGCAATTTATCCAGTGCTGCCTTCCTCTTTAGTCGATTTGTATAAAAGGGATGTTTTGTCTGCCACAGACAGGGCAGCTCTCTGTACAAATCAATGAATTGGGGGAGGAAATCATGATCGTTGAATCGATCCATTTTATCTGCAAGACACAACATAAGACAAACCCTAATGTCAGGCTAAACTTGCATAATCTTGTCCCAATATAGGCCTCAATCTATAAGCAGTATAGGTCACTGATGCCCCAAGTTAAAATTGTACCTTCGTTAGAACGATCGGTGCTTCCGCTACTCCGTCCTCAGCTCACAGATCATACGTACAACGCACGCATGTGTGAAATATATTATATATAATATTATATAGTGAAGTATATTCCCCGCCCCTTCTCTTTCCGAGCAGTGGGAGAGCACATGGCGGAGAAAGAACAAGTGCATGAAGACAGCAGCAGCAACGACAAAAGCCTGGAGCCATGAATGTCCCGATCCCGGAGGAGATTTAAGGCCTCAAATATGTCCTTTGTAGAGATGGTGGACATCTTGAAGAGGACTGACTATGATGGGAAGCATGGACCTTACCCAAACCCAAATGTCAGAAAGGGTTCGTTCGCTCACTAATAGGATGTTTTTGGCAGATGCAGGTTTACTACATTTGTTCATGCCTATTTGGACTAAAAGAAGTTTAGTACATTGTTCTCTAGATAGGTTTGTAACTAGAATGAAATGCAAACTTGATTCAGTGTAAGGAGAGGACACTCAATAGCTGTTTACACATCTGGATGCAGGAGCACTAGTGTGGGACACCAGAACAAACTTTTTAGGGTGTCCCACACAGGTGTTCCAGTGGATACTAGGGGTCTCTACATGTGTGATACTTTACCAAAAAAAGTAAGTATTCCAGCTGTAAGAAAGGGGAAAAAAATCATGTCTTCAGCTTGGAAACAGACAATTGTACGACACTTCCAAGCAATGTTTCATGTTCATATTTCTGCCCTCAAATATCTGTGTGCTAAGTATACCTTTTTTTATTCACATAGGGGAGAAAAGACATCACCAGGGACCCACAACCTCCTAAAGAAGGGGAAATACCAAAACCACAACCTCAGGATGTGGAGGAAGGAGAAGTTTATGATTTGGGCAAAATAGTGACCACGACAGGTGAGTGTTTGAGACCACAGCTTCAGATAATAGATGGATGCCTGCATATTTATAATACATGGTGTGTTTTTTTTTTTTATTTTAGGTGGAAGAAGAAACAGATTTCACAAGTGCAAGTGCACACGCCCTCATCAGGGAGATCATGGTGTGCAATAAGGATTTACAGAAGATCAAGGAAGACATCAATGATGTGGAAAAAAGACTCAAAAACATCATTGATGTTTTAGGAAGAATCTAAAACACACCAACATTTTTGTAATTGTTTTTTTTTCTAACTTTTCTAAAAAATGTTGAAAGCCAAATTTTGAAGATGCACACAGTGTGTCAACATGTGCTATCTGCCATCATGGGATATCAGTGTACGCGTTTTGTGGGTGCAGCCCCTTCCTCGCAACTAAAGTAGCTGAGAGGAAGGGGTTGCACCCCCGAAACACGTCCATTGATCCCCTATTATGGGAGATAGCACATGTTGACCTTAGGCATGGGATCAGGAGGGAAATCCCCATTTTGACTCCCAATGTGTGTGCATCTTCAAAATTTGTCTTTCACAGTGGTGACATCACCCCATCTGATGAAGGCAATATCAACACAGTTTGGACATACTAATGTCTGATATTTCCTTCAATTTATCAAAGTTGAACATTGTAAGTTCCTGAGTTGTTAAGTGTATTGTTTTATGCTTTTAAAAACATGCCTGTTTACCACAAAAAAAGGATATTTCTACTGTCCAAAAAAAAATTGTATCAAAAAAAATGTTGGTTTGTTCAAAAACCCTTTTATAAACGCACATGTGAATGTGCACAGAGTAAACATTTTTCTACCCAACAATGTGTGGCTTCTTCTTTCAATGCTCAATAGCAGTTTTTTGCTTAAGTTGGTGTTTACAGTGGCAATGGGGGTTATTTACTAAAGGCAAACCCACTTTGCACTACAAGTGCACTTTTGCAGTGCACTTGTAGTGCAAAGTGGATTTTCCTTTAGTAAATAACACCCACAGTGCTTTATAATTTGCATCAATCAGGCCATTTTCGTCACTCCAAAAAATGAATTCATGGTGCTGAAAATGATGAATATTTTTATCATTAATGCATTACATAAATTAACAACAAAAACAAGGTGTGTGTGTAGCAGACCCACAACATAATAGCTGAAGAAGAGATTGTCACCTCATGTATCAAAGCCAATTGGATAACCTAGGAGACAGCTAAAAGAATTACAAGCAGTAAATCAAAGGAAATATTTTTCAGTTTAAAATACAAATTTATTTAAAAAATACATTTATTTAAATACATATAATGTGATGTTAAAGGAGAAATCTTACCTTAATATAGTCCTTCTGCAGGACCTGAATGATGGTAGAACAGGTCTCTGGAATAATGATTCCCAGAGGCTGGGGAGAGATGCCTGTCAAGAACTTGATGTCCTGCAGACTTCTCCCCATCGCCAAGTACCGCAACGTGGCGACGAGCCTTTGCTCGGGAGTGATGGCCTGCCACATGCAGGTGTCCTGCTTCGTAATAATAATAATAAGGGGACAGCAAAGCCAACAGATGATGAAAAACGGGGTTCGTCATCTGGAAATAATTTCTGAAATCATCAGGATTATTCTCACGGATCTCCCGCAACAAAGGCATATGAGAGAATTGGTCACGCTGGAGCAACCAATTCTTCGTCCATGAACTCCTCCCCGCCCTGTACATGGACTGGACTTGGGTCAAAGTAAGAACCCCAACACCAAGCACCCGCATAGCACAAACTCTACGATGAGTACGTATCTGCAACATGGCTTCAAAACGTTCGGCTGGTCAGAACAAACTAACAGAATGCACTGAAAATCAGAAAGGCCTGAGAAGAGCGAGCTGAAATTCAGAAACGAGCGGACAAGAATGCACTGCAAATCAAATACATAATATAAAAATACGCACTGAAAACCAGATACGAACTGACTACACGCACCGAAAACCAGATACGAACCCACAAGCACAAACTGAAGAGCAGTAACGATCTGAAAAGCACGAGGCTGAAAAGCGCAAATCGTCTCTCACCAAATTTCTAACACAAGATAAACACTAGATTAGCAGAAGGAGTCCAAAGGGTGGCACACTGGCTATTGAACTTCCTCTTTATAGTGCCGTCGTACGTGTTGTACGTCAGCGCATTCTTGGCGATCGGAATTTCCGACAACATTTGTGCTTTTTACTGAGGAGTTATTGCAAAACAAAGTGCAGTGCATAAAAAATGTAAAAAACATTCCAAAAGAAAAAAGATGAAGAGGACTAAGGATCCCAGCAAACACCAAGAGACTTCCACGTGACAGGCACAATTCAGGAATCAATGGTGACAGACCCTCCACCTCCAGAGCACTCGCTTCGCTCACTAATAATGGACCACTGAGCTAACAGATGGTCAAATGCACAAGTCCCAAACCAGGGTAAAGAATCCGGACAGAGCCAGGAACTCCACTCGATTTTCCCAGGGCATGAATAAAGTGGGACAAGAAAGGATCTAAGTGTTCTCTGCAGTATTGAAGGTCTCAACGAGTGAGGTGCACCCCAAAGCACCTTGTCCCCGTGTTGATGAGGACAAGGGCCTCTTCCCGACAACCCCACATTTATCTTCTCAATCAGCACATCACCCACAGTTATTACCTCTTGTATCTCTTGACCTTCTCTCTTAGATTGTAAGCTCTAAGGAACAGGGCCCTCTGATTCCTACTGTATCAAAGTGTATTGTATTTGTACTGTCTACTCTCAAGTTGTAAAGCGCTACGTAAACTGTTGGCGCTATATAAATACTGTATAATAATAATAATAATAACCCTGGCCATTGGTTGTCGGGGTCTGCGGGCGGGGGGCTTATTGGAATCCGGGAGCCCCCTTTAATAAGGGGGCCCCCAGATCACGCCCCCCACCCTATGTGGGGAAAACAGTGTCAATAAAAAAAAAAAACACTAGACTGGTTTTTAAAGTAATTTATTAGGCAGCTGCGAGGGTCTTCTTCCGACTTCGGGGGTCTCTTCCGACTTCTCCGTGCTCTCCGGCCTCTTCTCCCGGTCTCCGGTTCTTCTCCCGCTCTCCGGTGTCTTCTGACGGGCTCCTCCGCTATCTTCTGCTCTTTTGCCCACTCTTTTGCTAGCGTTGGCCCGGTCTTCTCCGTCATCTTCTTCCCTCCCATCTTCTTCCGATGTTGACACGACGCTCTCTCCCGCTGTAATGCCGAGTGCACGGTGCGCAACGACTTATATAGGCATGGGGCGTGGTCACCAGGTGATGACACCAGGTGACCCCGCCCCTTATGACGTCACGGATCGGGCATGATGGGGCGGTGACGTCATAAGGGGCGGGGTCACCAGGTGACATCACCCGGTGACCACGCCCCATGCCTATATAAGTCGTTGCGCACCACGCACACGGCATTACAGCGGGAGAGAGCGTCGTGTCAACATCGGAAGAAGACCGGAGGGAAGAAGATGACGGAGAAGACCGGGCCAACGCTAGCAAAAGAGCGGGCAAAACAGCAGAAGATAGCGAAGGAGCCCGGGAGAAGGGGCTGGAGCGAGCGGAGAAGTCAGAAGAGACCCCCCAAGTTGGAAGAGACCCCCGGAGCTGCCTAATAAATTACTTTAAAAACCGGTCTAGTGTGTGCCCCATACCCATTCACATAGGGTGGGGGACGGGATCTGGGGCCCTTGTCCTCCCTATTAAAGGGAGCTCCCGGATTCCGATGAGCGCCCCGCCTGCAGACCCCGTCAACCAATGGCCAGGGTTGTCGGGAAGAGGCCCTTGTCCTCATCAACATGTTGACGGGGTGCTTTGGGGTGGCGGGCCACAGGGCGCCCCCCCTGCCCCAAAGCACCCACCCCCCATGTTGAGGGCATGCAGCCTAGTACAGTCAGGGGGGCGCTCGCTCGTCCCCACCCCCTTTCCTTTCCTTAGCCCCTCCTACCTTTTGCCTTTACATCCATCACTATGTCGCATCTCTCTGTTCATTTAGATACATCAAACCTGCATCTATCCCTGAGGAAGCGAGCTATGGTCTCACGTAACGCGTCAGATTTCTTGATGCCTGTGCATACCGTATGACATTTTTATGTATCAATGTGATTTTATACCATGTGCAATTTTATTGGCTTAACTATTGTTTATACCTTGCATGTATGTATACCAACTCTTGAATAAACACTATTATTGTATTTACTTCTGTTACTTAGTGGCAAATTGTATTCACCTCATTTAAAGTTCCAGGGCGATTTCTTGAATATATGTTGTATTTAGGGATGGAGGTGTGTCACCAGACCTTTTCTTTTGTTAATAATAATTTTAACTACTTCCCACCTGCGCTATAGCCTAAAGACAGCTACAGTGCAGGCCTTAATTGCTGGGAAGGCGTCCATGGACCCCTACCGTGCATGAGCTGTCTGCGGGTCACTCGCGGCGCGCTCTATGATCGCAGAGTCTGAGACTTGGCTGATCACAGATAGGAGTAAGTGGCCGAACTCGGCCCCTTACCACGTGATCAGCTGTCAGCCAATGACAGCTGATCACGTGATGTAAACAGAAGATCGGTAATCAGTATTTTTTTTCCCTCACGCTGTCAGCATGAGGGAAAAAAGAAGCCGATTACCGGCTTCTGTCAGAGGGACATCGGTCCCTCACACAGAGCCGCAGCATGCCTCATCTGTGCCCACCAGCTGCCAGTGCCACTGATCAGTACCCACCAGTGCCCACCAGTGCCACCCATCAATGCCCAGCAGTGCTGCCAATCAATGCCCATCAGTGCCTCATAATCAGTGCCGCCTCATCAGCACACATCAATGAAGGAGAAAAATTACCTGTTTTCAACATTTTATAACACATATATAACATTTTATAACACACTATGAAACAGTTTGTTTTGTTTTTTTCAAAATTTTCGGTCTTTTTTTGTTTTAGCAAAAAATAAAAACCCCGGTAGTGATTAAATACCACCAAAAGAAAGCTCTACTTGTGTGAGAAAAAATTATAAAAATTTATTTGGGTACAGTGTTGCATGACCGCGCAATTGTCATTCAAAATGCGACAGCGCTGAAAGCTGAAAATTGGTCTGAGCAGGAAGGGGGTTTAAGTGCCCAGTAAGCAAGTGGTTAATCCATTTTGGAATAAGGCTGTAACATAACAAAATGTGGAACAAGTGAAGGGCTGTGAATACTTTCCAGATGCAGTGTAAGTAACGAGACTTGTAACAGAGCCTCTGCACATAACAACGGCAAGTCAGTAAAAGAATTGTGGCACCATCAATAAGTTGTTTGTGTCCTTATTTCAACATACAGCTAGGATACGGGACAAAGAGAGGTCCATACCAATACATTCACGTTGCGTACCTTCTCCCTACCTATTTTAACCCTTAAACCCACACCACCATGCTGCAACCACAAGCTTTGCACACAATTGAGGGGAAGCCCGATTCAGTTGAAAAGGTTGCATTTGGCAGACGTTATTGCCGGCCAAGCACGACCGGCGGGATCATTTTTGCCACCCTGCAGTGAAAGCATAGTGGGCGAGGCATGTCTACACCCTTGCCCACTGCTTTTTCAGATTAAAGGAGAGCAGTTTAGAGGGCTGTATGCTCAACTGCATGTTTTACCAAAAAGGGGGCGGTTACCCGGTATAAAGAGAGCCGGGTAAGAGGTTACTTTCAGCAACAAAAATTATCCAAAAAGGATACCAAATTTATTTCATTGACAGACATATACTTTTTCATGTATCAAAAAGATTTTAAACTAGAAAGGTGCAGTGTCTTTAAAAACTAATCACATCCAATTGCGGATATTCAAGAGATTGCCATAAACAGGATCAACAAACAGGACAAACATAAAACAATACATGACAACACTGAACAATGTCCAGGACGCATTGTATTAGCCAAAAGTCAGTCAAAATCAAATTATAAATGTAACTTGATAATAGGGGGTCCTTAATAGTCCCCGTGTCCTAAATATTACTGACTGACTGTGGGCTAGTCCAATTAGAGAAAAGGGTGGAATGTGGGGAATGAGATGCGGGTCTGAGAAATATATTATTGAGCTAAACCTACTAGTGCCTGAAATGGTGGTCAGCAGTACTAATTAAATACTAAATGAATCCTTCAAACTAAACAATATCAATGTACTGAAGAGTATTGAAAAAACGGAAGTCCTTAATTAGCATGCATATGTATCATGGAAATCCAATGATTGTAGTGGTACTATAAATACTAAAGTTCAACTTCTTTCATCATTTTTCAAGGGAAGCATCCAGTGTGCCAGGATATTCATTAATATTCAAAGGCTTGATTCCCATACTTAATCATCAAAGGTTTTATAGAAACAGCAACATACTAGTCTTCCACATTCAGGAATACTGCTAATGTTAAGCGAGAGTGAAGCGGGAGACAATTAAGGAGTAAGTAAAAACATCAGACGGTATTATGCTGTGCATGTCATGTGGAGATTTTCCATATGTTACCGCTCAGCTGCTAGACAGCTTGATTCACTTGTCATCATTGGTTGGGACAGCGGTAAGTTTAAGCCTCAAATCACTCCCCACTTCCAAAGTAAAGACCAAGGAAGGATATATGAGAAAAGTACGTCCTTTACCAAGTTCATACAGCTCATAGATGTAGGGTCTCCTGCCGTGGTCTCCCCCTATTGTTGCTGAAGCCGTAGCTCACTAGAAGCCGACATCCATCACTCTCAACACATCCCACACTGGCGTCGTCGTAGGACAAGGCAGCGTTGTAGATGACGTCAACGCGTTTCACTGGGTCTAATGGCGTAGCTTCATCTTGGATGTTTTACCATCCCACAAACGCAAGTGTAAACAAAGCCTAAACCATGTGGCTAAAATCCATGTCACAGAAATAAGTGACAATTTATCAGCAACAGGATCAACTACTTACCTATTACTATAGAGTCACCCCTTACTGGCTGGGCCTAAAAAGATGGTGTAAGATGATGTTCCTGGATATTTTTGTACCCCAGGCTGGTATGCTAGTGATTCTATGTGCTTTACAGATGTAGGATGATAAGAGCTGTGAGGACCAGTTTCACAAATGTAATGAAAGTAATAAATAGGATGTAACTCATCTAAGTTAAAGGTGAACTAGAGGAATGCTCCTAGAGGCATTTCGATTATTCCAATTTTTTTTCCCCTGACCCTTATGCTGGCCATACACTATACGAAAAATCGGCCGAAATTCGGTCATTTAGACAGTTCGATCATTTTTCGGGCAGTTAATGGGCACAAAATCGATAATCGTTGGGATACTTTTTAGCCGAAAAAACGAAAGTTTGGAAATTTTCTGCCGAACGAACGATAAATTGAAAGGTTAATGTGTTTCCCGTCCAAACTGTTTGCACTAGGTATATGTAAAAAAACAAACAAAAAATGCATTCATTTATGTCCACTGAATGATTTATCGGTCATTATATGATGGCACTATTGTTTGCGCTCATGGCCAAATGTTCGTTTTTCGAAAATGGGTTTGGCCGATTTTTCGTATAGTGTATTGTCAGCATTATACTGGGCATATGTTATATATTATTACAGTGCAGCGCAATTCCATCCATCACCATACTCTTATTCATCAATGCACAAGTGATGACCTGTCTATAGGTCCATAGGCGTGCGCAGCCTATTGCATTAGGGTGTGCACCCCAAAGCTCAAACACACACACATATATACACACTCACACACACTATATTGTCAAAAGTATTGGGACACCTGTTATACGTACATTAACTTTTTTTTTTTTTTTTTTTTTTTGTACAAAGGTTACGTACATTAACTTTAATGGCATCCCAGTCTTTGACCCTTTGGGAAGATGTCCCTTTACTGCATGTCTTGTGTGCCCCAACAAGAAGTGAGAAGAAGTCTTCTTAAAGAGCTTAGCCGAAACAAGTGTCCTCATTGAACAAATTCTTTCTTTTTTTTTTTATTCTGCTGACAGCACTCTAACCACTTCAGCCCCGGAAGATTTTACCCCCTTCCTGACCAGAGTAATTTTTGCGATTTGGCACTGCGTCGCTTTAGCTGAAAATTGCACGGTTGTGCCCAAACAAAATTGATGTCCTTTTTTCCCACAAATAGAGCTTTCTTTTGGTGGTATTTGATCACCTCTGCGGTTTTGTTTTTTATGCGCTATAAACAAAAAAAGAGCGACAATTTTGAAAAAAAAGCAATATTTTTTACTTTTTGCTATAATAAATATCCCTAAAAAATATATTACAAAAAAACAAATTTCTTTCCCAGTTTAGGCCGATATGTATTCTTCTACATATTTTTGGTAAAAAAAAAATAAAATCGCAATAAGCGTATATTGATTGGTTTGCGCAAAAGTTATAGCGTCTACAAAATAGTGGATAGATTTATGGCATTTTTATTATTTTTTTTTTATTAGTAATGGTGGCGATCTGCGATTTTTATCGTGACTCTAACATTATGGCGAACACATCGGACACTTTTGACACTATTTTGGGACCACTGTCATTTATACATCGATCAGTGCTATAAAAATGCACTGATTACTGTGTAAATGACACTGTCAGGGAAGGGGTTAAACACTAGGGGGCGATCAAGGGGGTTAAGTGTGTCCTAGGGAGGTGTTCTAACTGTAGGGTGGATGGGCTACCACTGACATGACAGCGATCACTGCTCCCGATGACAGAGAGCAGTGATCTTTGTCATGTCACTAGGCAGAACAGGGAAATGCCTTGTTTACAAAGGCATCTCCCCGTTCTGCCTCTCCACACCGCAATCACGGGCCACCAGCAAACATTGAGTTCCCGGGACCCGCGTGCACGCTCCCGTGGCACGCGTGCCCGATAGGCGGCAAATTCAAAGGGACGTACAGGTACGCCCATTTGCCTGTGCCATTCTGCCGACGTACATCTGTGTGTGGCGGTCGACAAGCGTCTAAGTTTGAATTGACCCTTGCTTTCAGCCACACTGATATTGGCCATCAACACAAATAGAGAGTATGAATATCCAGAAAGCAAAACAAAGCTAATAGCGGTTGTTACCTTTCAGTACTCTAAAAAAAAAGTTTTGGCTTTAGATATTCTTTAACTACATCCTAGAGTGAGCAGCCAATAGAGTAGCTACTTTATACCCCCCATGAAACAGAAGAAATGTATCTCTCTACCTCCAACAGCTTGATTGTGAATAACAGTAAGACCCTCATCCAGTGGCATAGCGTGGGTTGTCAGCACCCGGGGCAAGGCAAGTAATTTGCGCCCCCTAACCTGTGGACTTTTAGCACCTAAGAAGGGGGGCTCAGGGACTGCTCTGCTGCTGCTTAGGTGCTGTGGCTGTCAAAACACAAAGGGTTTCCCCACTCACAGCCTGAGCCTCTGATTGGCTGCCTAATAATAACCCAGATTTAAGGGTTGTGCATAATATTTAGTGCTAGACATGATACAGAAGATGATCAGAGACTGCAGACATGATACAGAAGATGGACAGAGACTGCAGACATGATACAGAAGATGGTCAGAGACTGCAGACATACTACAGGAGATACAGTGAAAGACTGCAGACATACTATATGCAGGGCTATTTTTCTCAGATAATAGGTGCAGGAACTTAACCATGCCGCAACCACCACCTAACAGTGGGAGAGTCTTAATGGGGCATTGTTAAATACCACTTATGCATTCTGCACAGAGTGAAGAGTTCAGGAGTTTGCTACGTACAGAATGCAAAGATCAGGAGTGTGCTATATACAAAATGCAAAGATCAAGATTGTACTATGTACAGAGTGCAGAGTTCAGGAGTGCACTGCATACAGAGTGCAGAGTTCATGATTGTGCTACGTACAGATTGCAGGGATCAGGAATGCATATCTCACAGGACAGTTTACAACCCCCCTTCCAGTACAGAGCTCTCCTTCCACTCCCAAATCATCTCTTCCCCACCAAAAGCAACTACAACTTACAGTAGGAGTGCAAATTTAAGTGGAGAGAGGGGTCATTAGTGCAAAGAGAGGGGATAGGGGATGACATTGGTGCTACGTTAAAGGGGCATTGGTGCTAAATGGGGGGGGGGGCAATGTGCTAATTTCAACCTTGGGGGAGAGTGTGAACATTGTTGCTAAGTGGGGGGGAGGGGGGCATTGGTGCTAAGTGGGGGGAAATGAGGGACATTTGGGATAAGTGGGAGAAGCGGGACATTGGGGATGCGTAGACGAGGAAGGGGGACATTGGGGATAAGTGGGGAATATATGGGAGGAGAGGAGGGACATTTGGGATAAGTGGGGGGAAAGGAGGGACATTGGGGATAAGTGGATGGAGAGGAGGGACATTGGGGATATATGGGAGGAGAGGAGGGACATTTGGGATAAGTGGGCGGAGAGGAGGGACATTTGGGATAAGTGGGGGTAAAGGAGGGACATTGGGGATAAGTGGGGGGAGAGGAGAGACATTGGGGATATATGGGAGGAGAGGAGGGACATTTGGGTTAAGTGGGCGGAGAGGAGGGACATTTGGGATAAGTGGGGGTAAAGGAGGGACATTGGGGATAAGTGGGGGGAGAGGAGAGACATTGGGGATAAGTGGGGGGAGAGGAGGGACATTGGGGATAAGTGGAGGGAGAGGAGGGACATTGGGGATATATGGGAGGAGAGGAGGGACATTTGGGATAAGTGGGTGGAGAGGAGGGACATTTGGGATAAGTGGGGGTAAAGGAGGGACATTGGGGATAAGTGGAGGGAGAGGAGGGACATTGGGGATATATGGGAGGAGAGGAGGGACATTTGGGTTAAGTGGGCGGAGACGAGGGACATTTGGGATAAGTGGGGGTAAAGGAGGGACATTGGGGATAAGTGGGGGGAGAGGAGAGACATTGGGGATAAGTGGGGGGAGAGGAGGGACATTGGGGATAAGTGGAGGGAGAGGAGGGACATTGGGGATATATGGGAGGAGAGGAGGGACATTTGGGATAAGTGGGTGGAGAGGAGGGACATTTGGGATAAGTGGGGGTAAAGGAGGGACATTGGGGATAAGTGGAGGGAGAGGAGGGACATTGGGGATATATGGTAGGAGAGGAGGGACATTTGGGATAAGTGGGCGGAGAGGAGGGACATTTGGGATAAGTGGGGGTAAAGGAGGGACATTGGGGATAAGTGGGGGGAGAGGAGAGACATTGGGGATAAGTGGAGGGAGAGGAGGGACATTGGGGATAAGTGGGGGGAGAGGAGGGACATTGGGGATATATGGGAGGAGAGGAGGGACATTTGGGATAAGTGGGGGGAGAGGAGGGACATTGGGGAAAGGAGGGACATTGGGGATAAGTGGAGGGAGAGGAGGGACATTGGGGATATATGGGAGGAGAGGAGGGACATTTGGGATAAGTGGGCGGAGAGGAGGGACATTTGGGATAAGTGGGGGTAATGGAGGGACATTGGGGATAAGTGGGGGGAGAGGAGAGGCATTGGGGATAAGTGGAGGGAGAGGAGGGACATTGGGGATATATGGGAGGAAAAGAGGGACATTTGGGATAAGTGGGCGGAGAGGAGGGACATTTGGGATAAGTGGGGGTAAAGGAGGGACATTGGCGATAAGTGGGGGGAGAGGAGGGACATTGGGGATAAGTAGGGGGAGAGGAGGGACATTGGGGATAAGTGGAGGGAGAGGAGGGACATTGGGGATATATGGGAGGAGAGGAGGGACATTTGGGATAAGTGGGCGGAGAGGAGGGACATTTGGGATAAGTGGGGGTAAAGGAGGGATATTGGGGATAAGTGGGGGGAGAGGAGGGACATTGGGGATATATGGGAGAGGAGGGACATTTGGGATAAGTGGGGGGAGAGGAGGGACATTGGGGTTAAGTGGGGGGAAAGGAGGGACATTGGGGATAAGTGGGGGGAGAGGAGGGACATTGGGGATATATGGGAGAGGAGGGACATTTGGGATAAGTGGGGGGAGAGGAGGGACATTTGGGATAAGTGGGGGGAAAGGAGGGACATTGGGGATAAGTGGAGGGAGAGGAGGGACATTGGGGATATATGGGAGGAGAGGAGGGACATTTGGGATAAGTGGGCGGAGAGGAGGGACATTTGGGATAAGTGGGGGTAAAGGAGGGACATTGGGGATAAGTGGGGGGAGAGGAGGGACATTTGGGATAAGTGGGGGGAGAGGAGGGACATTGGGGATATATGGGAGGAGAGGAGGGACATTTGGGATAAGTGGGGGGAGAGGAGGGACATTGGGGATAAGTGGGGGGAGAGGAGGGACATTGGGGATAAGTGGGGGGAGAGGAGGGACATTGGGGATAAGTGGGGGGAGAGGAGGGACATTGGGGATAAGTGGGGGGAGAGGAGGGACATTGGGGATAAGTGGGGGGAGAGGAGGGACATTTGGGATAAGTGGGGAAGAGGGTGAAGCTCTGTGTAGTGTAGACTGTGAGTGTAGCTTGTCCTATGTGACTGTGTTATACATGCTGAGTGTCACATACCACAGTGAGTGACCCAGAGATGTCCATGTCATTACATGTTGGGTACAGCAGCACACATGTCCATGGAACAGCAGAGGAGCTCTGAGCAGTATGCTGCATGGACTCATTGAACTGGAAGCAGCTCAGTGTCCCGAGTCTCACAGCCAATAGGAAGCCAGGAAAGTATGCATGCACTTCTTGTTAGCAGAGAGGCAGAACTCAGTGCTGGCTTTACCTTGGAGAGGATGATTAGTTGCAGTAGCGGCTGCTCCCTCGTCTCACCTGCTTTTTTTTTGCTCACCATCGATCTGACCTCTGTCTGCCACAACCAACAGGGAATGATTCAAGTCCCAGATGCTGCGGTCAGGAGTAGAGGAGGCGTAAAAGAAGATAGCAGAGGCGGGACTCCAGGAGCATTAAGGACAGGTCAGCTCCACGCCTCACATGACCCCAATCACAGGGCGCTGGGGGACCAGCTGACATTAAACATGGAGGCAGGATCGCAGGGGACACAATATATAGAGATTAGGATGACGGAGCCAGAGTGACACACACTGACATGGGATTGCGCCCCCCCAAATGTTGCGCCCGGGGCCTCCGCCCCCCTCGCACCCCCCACGCTACGCCACTGCCCTCATCTCATTTACACTATTGGTGCATTTGTGATTGCCCTTGTACAGTATAAGTCCACTTGTAGAATTGAATAAAGGAAGTGTAGGGTTATACTGCATTTTTTTTAATTGTTGTACAGAGGCCAAGACATACTGATCACCATTGTACGCCATGAAGAAACCTTCACTTGCTGACCACGCCCACTTGCTGGCCCCACCCACTTTTTTGCTGCACCCACAGGTGTGCGGTAGTGCACCTCAATAGCACCCTCACTTTTACCTCAAGCACCACCATAGCACCCCCAAAAACAAATTGTCTGGAGCTGCCCCTGCCCGGGTTGGATTTGAATTTTGCTGTCCCTTCCCTCCCTCCAAGTTTTTCTCTATATTATCATCTTAACATTCGGTAGTCATATCCCAAAATATTCTAAGAAGTATCTTTTTTTTTTTTTTTTTTTTTATCTCATGGATGACATGTGAGAAATAACGTATATATCATACAATCATTCCATAAACATATACCACATACACTGCATGTATCATTTGAGGAAAATATGCTTATAAAATAGTTTACCATTTGCCAATAAAAAAAAAAAAAAATAAGTCCAAATGTCCGCGGATTTCATTTTAAAAATCTCCCTGTTTAGCTGATAATTCTCAAGAAATATCCATGACGTCATTGCTGTAATTCAATAATTTAGATTCTGTTGGTCTCAGGAGGAAGAGCCGAGCAGACATACACATCACATCTTCTCACAGTACAGCTATGTGAAACTACAGTTCCCATCACAGCATGGGAATTGTAGCAAGTGGGCAGGATTATGGGCAGGGACATTGAGCATGTAAATATTGCAGTGAATGGACATGTGTACTTGTCCACATTGTCCTCATTATATGGCAATGATATGAAGATTATTTTACTTTAAAAGTGAATGCTGTTCACAGTCCAATATTGCATGTAAGGCGCCTTTCACACGAACGGCTATTCTGCCGCAGTTAAAATCATGTTTTTTTTCCTGTGGAGTTCAAGACTCCAGGCACTGCGATCAGCTGCATTTGCACAGTGCGATTAGCTGCGGTCCCGTTTGGCTGCGGTTTTCCATTTCCATGGCAACCCAACAGGGTGCCGACTCGCACTGTTTGGTATGAATCTTGAGGGGGAACTCCACGCCAAATTTTAAATAAAAAAATGGCGTGGGTTCCCCCCCCCCAGGGGCTTACCAGGCCCTTCGGTCTGGTATTGATTTTAAGAGGAACCCCTACGCCGAAAAAACGGCGTGGGGTCCCCCACAAATCCATACCAGACCCTTATCCGAGCACGCAGCCGGTCGGTCAGGAAAGGGGGTGGGGACGTGCGAGCGCCCCCCCCCCCCGAGCCGTACCAGGCCGCATGCCCTCAACATGGGGGGTGGGTGCTTTGGGGGAGGGGGGCGCCCTGCGGCCCCCCCACCCCAAAGCACCTTGTCCCCATGTTGATGAGGACAAGGGCCTCTTCCTGACAACCCTGGCCGTTGGTTGTCGGGGTCTGCGGGCGGAGGGCTTATCGGAATCTGGGAGCCCCTTTTAATAAGAGGGGCCCCAGATCCCGGCCCCCCACCCTATGTGAATGAGTATGGGGTACATGGTACCCCTACCCATTCACCTAGGGAAAAATTGTCAATAAAAAAACACTACACAGATTTTTAAAGTAATTTATTAGACAGCTCCGGGGGTCTTCTTCCGACTTCGGGGGTCCTCTTCCGACTTCAGGGGTCTCTCCGGTTCTTCTCCGCGCTCTCCGGGTCTTCTGCCGGGCTCCCCCGCTATCTTCTGCTCTTTTGCCGCTCTTTTGCTAGCGGAGGAGCCCAGCAGACTTCTTCCCTCTTCCCTCTTCTCTTCTTCTGATGTTGACACGACGCTCTCTCCGGCTGGAATGCACTCTGGGCGATCCGCTCTGACTTATATAGGCGGTGACCCTGCCCCCTTATGCCGTCATAGTCCCTGGGCATGCTGGGACTGTGACGTTTTAGGGGGCATGGTCATCGGGTTGTAAATCGTTGTAGTAAGCACCGCTACAACCAAATATAGGGAGGATTTGAATGGGAAAGTTTGTGCAAGAAAACCCACAAATATTCTGCAACTGGAAGAATTTTGCTTAGAGACGTTGTCAAAATTTCACAGGGTTGAAATCAAAAACTGGCGGACAGGTATGCAAAACACATACTGTACACTTAGTCATTTTTGCTAAGGGTGGCAATATCATATTCTGAGGCCAAGAGTGTACATACTTTACCCACAGTACAACATTACAACTATTGTTATTTTTGTTATACCGAGCACTTTCACCCCCTTCCTGCCCAGGCCAATATTCACCTTTCAGCGCTGTCACACTTTGAATGAGAATTGCGCAGTCTTGCAACACTGTACCCCAAATGAAGATTTTATCATTTTTTTTCACACAAATAGAGCTTTCCTTTGGTGGTATTAAATCACCACTGTGGGTTTTATTTTATGTGCTACAAATGACCGAAAAGTTTGAAAAAAAATTTGTTCTTCTTAGTTTCTGTTTTAAAATTTTCCAAATAAGTAATTTCTCTTCATAAATTTTGACCAAAATTTATACTGCTACATTTCTGTGGTAAAAAATAACCCAAATCAGTGTATATTATTTGGTCTGTGTAAGGCTGGGTTCACACTGCCACACGGAGCGGCTCACAGCAGGGGTCTGGTGCATCCCTGTTCACTGTTTCAGGTACAATTTCAGTCCGAACTTTTGGCTGAATTCAGATCTGAAATGGACCAGAAGATGCGCAGGATGGATAGGACAGTTATTTAGTAAGAGGCATCACAAGTTTTTTTGATGTTGTAATTTTTTCCCACAATTCTTTGGAAAACTTTGAAATTATTTATTTTTTTTTTCAGAAAAATTTCATATTAACAAGTTATTTCTCACACACAGCATAGGCATACTTTCAACTACACCCCAGAACCCATTCTGCTACTCGTCCTGAGTATGGCGATACCACATGTGGGAGACTTTTTCACAGCCTGGCCACATAGAGAAGCGCAACATTCAAGTAGCACCTTCAGGCATTATCCACTTTAACCACTTACGGACCGCCCGCCGTCGTACGTCGGCTGTTTGAAGTGGAATACCATTGGTATGGTAGCAGATAGCTGCCATAACCCCAGTATCCTCTTCAACGGCGGACGGTCCTCTTTCAGATAAAAGTGGTCTCTCCGGTGAATTCGCCACCAGATCACTTTTATCGGGGGTGGGAGAGCCCCCCTCCCGCCGCACTCCGGTCCTCTCTGTCGCTTACCGGAACATCCTTTCCCCTGTGAGGCTGGATGCAGAGTGAAGGAAAGATGGCCCCCGCTCGGCTCCATACCATTTATTTTCCAGCACTGTCTTAGCCCTCTTGGGCATGGAGTTCACCAGAGCTTAACAGGTTGCCACTAGAGTCCTCTTCCACTCCTCCATGACGACATCACAAACATTGTGGATGTTAGAGACCTTGCGCTCCTCCACCTTCCATTTGTAGATGCCCCACAGATGCTCAATAGGGTTTAGGTCTGGAGACATGCTTGGCCAGTCTATCACCTTTACCCTTAGTGCTTCTTTAGCAAGGCAGTGGTCATCTTGGAGGTGTGTTTGGGGTTGTTATCATTTTGGAATACTGCCCTTCGGCCCAGTCTCTGAAGGGAGGGGATCATGCTCTGCTTCAGTATGTCACAGTACATGTTGACATTCATGGTTCCCTCAATGAACTGTAGCTCCCCAGTGCCGGCAGCACTCATGCAGCCCCAGACCATGACACTCCCACCACCATGCTTGACTGTAGGCAAGACACATTTGTCTTTGTACTCCTCACCTGGTTGCCACCACACACGCTTGAAACCATCTGAACCAAATAAGTTTATCTTGGTCTCATCAGACCACATGACATGGTTCCAGTAATCCATGTCCTTAGTCTGCTTGTCTTCAGCAAACTGTTTGCGGGCTTTCTTGTTCATCATCTTTAGAAGAAGCTTCCTTCTGGGACGACAGCCATGCAGACCAATTTGATGCAGTGTGCGGCGTATGGTTTGAGCACTGACGGGCTGACCCCCCACCCCTTCAACCTCTGCAGCAATGCTGGCAGCACTCATACCTCTATTTCTCAAAGAAAACCTCTGGATATGACGCTGAGCACGTGCACTCAACTTCTTTGGTCGACCATGGCAAGGCCTGTTCTGAGTGGAACTTGTCCTTTTAAACCGCTGTTTGTTCTTGGCCACCGTGCTGCAGCTCAGTTTCAGGGTCTTGGCAATCTTCTTATAGCCTAGGCCATCTTTATGTGGAGCAACAATTCTTTTTTTCAGATCCTCAGAGAGTTCTTTGCCATGAGATGCCATGTTGAACATCCGGTGACCAGTATGAGAGAGTGAGAATGATAATACCAAATTTAACACACCTGTTCCCCATTCACACCTGTGACCTTGTAACACTAACGAGCCACATGACACCAGGGAGGAAAAATGGCTAATTGGGTCCAATTTGGACATTTTTGTACTCACTTTTGTTGCCAGTGGTTTAGATATTAATGGCTGTGGGTGATGGATGTCATGTGCGTGTAAAGGCAGGTGTTCCGGAGGGGTAGATGATGGGCGTGACCGGAGGTTGAAGTGAGGGGGAGGACGTTGTGTGCCCGGACCTTGCTGCTTCTCCTATGCTCAAGCCTGTCTGACAGCGTGGGGAAAGTGACGCCGGGAAGCTGAACAGCTGATCGGGCGGACGGATTCAGGGATCGCTCAATACTCTGCCTGCACGTCCGCCTGTGGCTTCCCTGGGATAGGATCCCTCAGTGTGTTCTCCAGTGTGATCCTGCCTAGTAGCGTGGGGAAGGGGACGCCGGAAAGCTGAACAGCTGACTGGGAGGAAGGCGACTGTGTCTGCTCTGCGCTCCGTTCGCACGCTCTTTTGTGGCTCTCTCCCGGGATAGGATCCAGCAGCGCACTTCCTAGTGAGAAGGGAGGAAGCGCACACCTGGGACTGTGCAGCCGTCAGTACCCTGAAGATCCAAGGGGAGGTTCGTGCCAAGATGACCAGGAAGAGGGGTGCGGAGGGGGCGGCAGTGCAGGATGGAGCCGGTGTTCACAACCAGCGTGGTCCCAAGGATAAGGCAAGTCAAGCTGCTGCTGCAAAGCTGGAGCGCTTTGCTCACGCACCTAACCATACACCCAAGAAGGGGGGTCCGGTGGGGGGTGTGCAACATCAGGGGCCGCAGGTCAGCCACCCTGGGGGGAGGAAAAGTCAAGGCTCAGCAACAACAGGCGCATCCGCAATGTTGGCAGAATCTGCATCACAAACAGCCCTGGAAAGGGAGTGTGGACTGAGAAATGAACTAGCAGAAGGAATGGGGGTGTTAGAGAAGGAACCATCTTTAAAGGATATTCTCCTAGCAGTTAACAACTGCAAGACTTCATTATCTGACCTATCTGATCAGTTGAGAGGTATTAGGGATGATTTATTTACCCTAAGACAAGATGTGCAGGAGGTATGTGCTCGGACTACCACTCTTGAGGGGAGACTTAGTCAGGTGGAAGATGATGTGAACCTGATGAGACAAGAAGTAAAAATCATGAGGGATTAATTGGAAATATGTATACGTAAAATGGATGAATTAGAGAACAGGTCACGTAGGAAGAATGTAAGAGTTCTTGGTCTTCCTGAAAGAGGTGAGGGCAACAACCCCATAGAGTTTATGGAAGGATGGTTCAGACATGTGTTTGGTAAAGATTCCTTGTCAAGCTTTTTTGCAATTGAGCGTGCACACAGATTCGCTTTCAGGGTGCCATCTTCAGGGGGTCAGCCAAGGCCTCTCATTGTTAAATTCCTGTTCTTTAAGGACAAAGTCACTATTCTTCAGAAAGCAAGAGAAATGAAAAACATACAGTATAATGGGGTAAGATTTTCTTTATATCCAGATTTTTCCCCCGAGCTACAGAAACAAAGAGCAAAATTTACAGAGTGCAAACACAGACTGCAGCAATCTAAAATTAGTTATGCATTACTTTATCCTGCACGCTTACGCATAACAGCATTTGGGGAGGTGAAGTTCTTCAATGCTCCTGCAGAAGTATCATTATGGCTGGAGAAGAATGAAGGAAGGTTACAGCGGGGTGAAGGGACATGAGAAGATGGGATAAAAACTACTCTGATGGTCCCTGTCCAGTTGAAGGCTCCTGTGGACTTTTTTTTTTGTGTTTCCCCTTGATATATTTGTGCATTTATAGAGATGAGGGTATGGGGGGGGAGGTATATATTATTTTTTTTTAGTACACTGGTCATGTTGGGGTTAATTCCCCTCTTATAAGGTTTGGGTAGCAACGTAAGGGGAAAAAAGAGTTATACTCACTTTTAGGGGGTTAATACGGTCACTTTAGAAGCCCTTGGTATGGGCCCAAGGTTGGGAAAGGGGGAAAAGGGGAGGGAGGATTGGAGAAGGGAGGTGGGTGGGAAGGGATGGGGGGAGAGGGTTGGGGTATGGGGTATGTATGAGGTTGCAGGGGTGTATGAGGGTGGTAGATGCGTGGAGTTGAATGAAGTAAGATGTTTTTAGTTTGTACAAAAACAAAAATTACTAATATTTTCAAACACTAGACACAATGGTTTTAGGGGTAAGTATTATTTTGAGAGGAGACAAGGTACAGGGGCAGGAGAATGATAGGTACTAAAGATGGTAGAGGGAAAATCCCAGATTCCTTTAGGCGTGTTAAGATATGCTCATGGAATGTGCCCGCCTTCCAGCCTGATGTCTCGATGCCTGCCTTCCAGCCCGAAGTCTTGGTGCCTGCTTTCCAGTCTGATGTGCCCACTTTCCAGTCTGATGTGCCCGCTTTCCAGTCTGATGTGCCCGCCTTCCAGCCTGATGTCTCGATGCTTGCCTTCCAGCCGGATGTCTCGGTGCCTGCCTTCCAGCCGGATGTCTCAGTGCTTGCCTTCCAGCTTGATGTCTCTGCTTTCCAGTCTGATGTGCCCGCTTTCCAGTCTGATGTGCCTGCTTTCCAGTCTGATGTGCTCGCTTTCCAGTCTGATGTGCACGCTTTCCAGTCTGATGTCCTGATGTCTGCCTTCCACCCCGAAGTCTTGGTGCCTGCCTACCAGTCTGATGTGCCCGCTTTCCAGTCTGATGTGCCCACCTTCCAGCTTGATGTCTCCTTGCCTGCCTTCCAGCCTGGTGTCTCGTTGCCTGCTTTCCAGCCGGATGTCTTGATATTGGTGTGTCAGCCTGAAGTTTCGGTGCCCGTGTGTCAGCCTGAAGTTTCGGTGCCCATGTGTCAGCCTGAAGTTTCGGTGCCCGTGTGTCAGCCTGAAGTTTCGGTGCCCGTTACCCAGTCTGCTGAGCCGGTGCCCGTTACCCAGTCTGCTGAGTCGGTGCCCGTTACCCAGTCTGCTGAGCCGGTGCAAGTTACCCAGTTTGCTGAGCCGGTGCCCGTTACCCAGTCTGTTAAACCGGTGCCCTTTACTCAGTCTACTAAATCGGAGTCCGTCACTCGGCCTGTTAAGTCAGTACCCGTTATTCGGTTTGCCGGACCAGTGCCCGGTGTCCAGCTTGCTGGGCCGGGGCCCATTTATCAGCCCACTGGGCCGGGGCCCGTTACCCAGCCCGTTGAACCGGTGCCTGTGATCCAGCTTGCCCTTACGGGGCTCGCTGTTCGGCCTAATGTTCCAGAGCCTGCTGCCCAGCTCGACGACCCGGAGCCTGCTGCCCAGCTCGACGACCCGGAGCCTGCTGCCCAGCTCGACGACCCGAAGCCCGCTGTCTGCTCTGATGTGCCCGCTGTCTGCTCTGATGTGCCCGCTGTCTGCTCTGTTGTGCCCGCTGTCTGCTCTGATGTGCCCGCTGTCTGCTCTGATGTGCCCGCTGTCTGCTCTGATGTGCCCGCTGTTCGGTTTGATGTATCTGATGTCCAGCCTGAAGTACCCGATGCCCAGCCTGATGTGCCCTCATCTGTTGTTCGGTGTGAGGCCATAAACTTTGGACAATTTCATCTAGTTGGAGCGTCCGGAGGCCGCTCCTTTGAGGGGGGGTACTGTCATGAAAAGGTTTACCTGTTGGTGGCGCTATCGGTCTCTTGGATCACAGTACCAGTGTCCACCAGCGGGTGCCTTCCAACACCTAGGACTTGTAATAAGAGGACTCACCTGCTGGTGGCACTGTTGCATCCTTGGGCCGTAGTACCGGTGTCCACCAGCGGGTGTACTCCGGCAGTGTGGAGCAGACAGCACCCTCTGCACTCAGGTGTAACGTGAGGTCAATTACTGCAGCCTTATAAATACCCGGCAAGCCCTCACATGCTTGCCTTGGTATCTTTCTTCCTTGCGCCCTGACCTGTAACCTGTATCTGAACCTGAGTCTGCTCCTGAGCCTGTATCCGATCCCATCCTGTCCCTCCTGTGTTCCTATTCCCTTGTAGCCATATCCCATCCATTATCTCCCTCTCCTATCCTGCCCTTGCTGTTCAGTTGCTGATCCTCTGTGTATGACCCTGGCCTGGCTAACGTGTTTGATTTCGGTACTTCCCTTTGGCTGTATATATTATCTGTTGTCTGTGGGTTTCTGTTGGTTGGTTGAGCACTATTTGTATTTGGGGTGTTTGTTTATTTATATCACTTATCTTAAATAAACATTATTCTTATTCACTTTACATGCATTTTGGTTTCCTCTCTCCAGTCCACACAATCTGGTCACACCTGTTCATGACAATGGGCTAATAGTTTACAAGAGTGTGATAGTGTCTGAAGCATTCTCCGATGCAAAGGCCAGGTTGGGAGGGATACTGGGGACAATGGAAACTGGTGTCTTTCCTAACTCCTCTTTTGGTGCACACCCAACATTTTTGTTGGCGTCGTCTTCCGGATCCTGATGGTAGAATATGGTCAGGAATATGGCGCTCATGTAGTTTGCTGACACAATCGGAGCGAATGCTTTCTGGGGGGGATACTTGTTGATATATCAGGGCAGTGACAATATCTTCAGTAAACTTTAAGAAGGTGTTGGGTGTTTCCGTCGATTTTTGATAAATGATAAAAGAATTATACATGGCCAAATGAAAAAGTAAACTGCGACTTTTTTTATACCAGAACAGGGATTTTCGTGTTGATAAATAGGGCTGCAACATTTGATCATTTAAATCCACCCCCCCCCCATGAATTTATTGTACTCGTGGATGCAGGAAGGCTTTCGTCTTCTGCGAAGTTCCACCGAGGTGTCATCATGGATGGTGGACATGATGTACACATCTTTCCTATCCCTCCACTTCACAGCTGGGAAGCCCTTTCTGTTTTTCCTTGCTGTACCGCAGGCCAAAGTATTTTTCAGGTATAGGTGACGGAAAAGGGGTAAACTGGTATAGTAATTGTCCATGTAAATGTGATACCCCTTTTGGAGGAGTGGGAATGCCAACTCCCAGACAATTTTTCCGCTTATTCCCATGTACAGTGGACACTCAGGGGGCTGGAGCTGGGAATCTTTGCCTTCGTACATGCAGAATGAGTGCACATATCCGGTGGAGCTTTCACAGAGCTTGTTGAGCTTCAACCCGTACCTCGCCTTCTTACTGAGGATATACTGCTTGATTCCCAGCTGGCCTGTGAAATGGACCAGGGATTCGTCCACAGAGATGTTATTGTCAGGGATATACATTTCGGCAAACCTCTTGGAGAAAAAATCAACTAGGGGGCGAATTTTATATAATTTATCTGAGTCTGGGTGATTTGGGGGGGGGGTGGCACTGTGAATTGTCATTGAAATGCAGGAAGCGCATTATAATTTCATATCAGGACCTGGACATGACAGATTAACCACTAAGCCACCGCCCACCGTCATATGACGGCGGGACGAGGCTTCTGTTGTTCTGGGAGGACGTCATATGACGTCCTCGCCCTCCCGAGCCACTAGGAGGCGCGCGCCGCCAGGGGGCGCGCGTGCCCGCTGCGTCACTCGGGACCCGGTGCGCATGCCCGGCGGCCGCGATGTCCGCCGGGCACCCGCGATTGCCAGGTAACAGAGCAGGAGCGTGGATCTGTGCATGTAAACACAGATCCACGTCCTGTCAGAGAAGAGAGGAGACCGATGGCGTGTCCCTTGTACATAGGGACAGCGATCGGTCACCTCCCCCAGTCAGTCCCCTCCCCCCACAGTTAGAATCACCTCCTTAGGTCATACATTAACCCCTCGAGCGCCCCCTAGTGTTAACCCCTTCCCTGCCAGTCACATTTACACAGTAATCAATGCAATTTTATAGCATTGATCGCTGTATAAATGTGAATGGTCCCAAAAATGTGTCAAAAGTGTCCGATGTGTCCGCCGCAATATCGCAGTCACAATAAAAATTGCAGATCGCCGCCATTACTAGTAAAAAATAAATAAATAATAAAAATGCTATAAATCTATCCCCTATTTTGTAGACGCTATAACTTTTGCGCAAACCAATCAATATACGCTTATCGCAATTTTTTTTTACCAAAAATATGTAGAAGAATACATATCGGCCTAAACTGAGGAAAAAATTTGTTAAAAAAAAAAAAAAAATTGGATATTTATTATAGCAAAAAGTAAAAAATATTGTGTTTTTTCAAAATTGTCCCTCTTCTTTTGTTTATAGCGCAATAAATAAAAACCGCAGAGGTGATCAAATACCACCAAAAGAAAGCTCTATTTGTGGGGAAAAAATGATAAAAATGTAATTAGGGTGCAGTGTAACATGACCGCGCAATTGTCATTCAAAGTGCGACAGCGCTGAAAACTGAAAAATGGATGGGCAGGAAGGGGGTGTAAGTGCCCTGTATTGAGGTGGTTAAAAAATTGGCATGTGGTGGATAGGGTTGGTTGACCAATATTTATGCACTTCATTTTTTTTTTTGTAAGCCCCATGTTGTGCGTTAGGCCTAAAAACAATTTAAGCTCCTCCACTGTTAGGGGTCTCCATTCAAAAGGGCGGGCATAGCTTGAGCTGGGGTTGTTTTTAATGAATTGTTGGGCAAAAAGATTGGTTTGGTACATGATGTCAGGGAAAAATAAATTTAAAAAATCAATTTCGGAAAAACCTTCTATGTTGACTTGCACACCTGGCTGTGCTGTGAAAGGGGGGATCGTGGCTGACCCTGTGCCAGAAGGCAGCCGCAATGGGTTTGCCAAGGCATCTGGAAGCTGGGTTTGGGCCCTAATTCTTTGACATGTAATTCCCGCATTTGTACTGGGCCTTTCCTCCTGGGGTCTAGCAGCGCTAATACTGCGTCTCTCCTCCTGGGGTCTAGCCCTGTTGGCACTGCTGGTAGCTGCCTGGTGTTCAGACCGTCTTCTTTTTGGACGGACTACTTCCTCCTGTGATTCAGATCCTGATGTGCTGCCTTCGACGGGCTCATATTCTGAACCAGAATCGGAATCAGAACTGGGCGGTGAGAGCTCCCCGTTGCTCTCATCAGTCAGACTCAGAATTTGATATGCCTCTTCTGGAGTGTATACCCTTCTGGATATAGTGGCTGTATGACGGGTGACACTCATGGGCTGCACATAAGGGACTAATGGGCTGAACATCAGGGACTAATGGGCTGTACCTTGGTAGTAATTGGCTGCAGACAGGTACTCCTGATGGGATCACGGGACAGGTACTCAGAGGGGATGGATGGATGACAGGTACTCTGACGGGATGGATGGATGACAGGTAATCTGATGGCGGGTACTCTGGTGGCGGGTAATCTGGTGACAGGTACTCTGATGGCGGATAATCTGGTGACAGGTACTTTGGTGACAGGTACTCTGATGGAGGGTACTCTGGTGACAGGTACTCTGATGGCGGGTACTCTGGTGACAGGTACTCTGATGGCGGGTACTCTGGTGGAGGGTAATTTGGTGACAGGTACACCTGGTGACAGGTACTCTAATGACAGGTACTCTGATAGCGGGTACTCTGGTGACAGGTACTCTGATGGCGGGTACTCTGGTGACAGGTACTCTGATGGCGGGTACTCTGGTGGCGGGTAATTTGGTGACAGGTACTGTGGTGGCAGGTACTCCTGTGACAGATACTGTGGTGACAGGTACTCTTTATTTAGGGGGGGGCAATCTAGACACTGTAGTATAAACTAATGTGTAACTCACTGTTGGCTGATCTCCTCCTCACACTGGATCGGTGTGGGAGGAGAAGAACCCAACAACAGTCGTTACAATGCGTTTGTTGACATTTGTGACCGGCTGTGATTGGACACAGCCGGTCATGTGGTAAAAAGCCAATTTCATTGGCTCTTTTCCCTGATCGGGGCTGGGTTTTGTCCGAGGGAAAAGCCTCAACCCCGATCGCTGGAGAGACATGAAATGACGGGACAGCAGCCCCAGGAAATGACGGGACAGCAGCCCCAGATCCTACACAATAAAAATATGTGTATTCTAGAAAGTTTAACAATCAGCAGATAAAGATACTCCAAACACCTAGTGTTAGCACTTCAATCATCCCGGCACCATGGTTGTTATGGTGTCAGGATGATTGAAGTGCATTATTTCTATTATTACATTGTAATATAAAATGAAATCATTCAACTCACCATAATGCAGAATCAGTGGGATCCCTGAGCGTGTCACTAGCCACTTCGCCTGCCACCAGCCGTCTGTCCTTGCGTCAGATGTCCCAGCAGAGTCCGTCCTTGCATCAGGTGCCCCCAGCAGAGCCCCCCTTACATCAGATGTCCCCAGCGGAGCCCCCCCTCACACCAGGAGTCCCCAGCGGAGCCCCCTTCACATCAGGTGTCCCCAGCGGAGCTCCCCCTCACATCAGCTGTCCCCGGCGAGGCTCCCACTCACATCAGGGGTCCCCGGCGGAGCCCCCCCTCACATCAGGTGTCCCTGGCAGAGCCCTCCCTCACATCAGGTGTCCCCGGCAGAGCCCCCCCTCACATCAGATGTCCCCGGCGGAGCTCCCCCTCACATCAGGTGTCCCCGGCGGAGCTCCCCCTCACATCAGGTGTCCCCGGCGGAGCTCCCCCTCACATCAGGTGTCCCTGGCGTAGCCCCCCCTCACATCAGGTGTCCCCGGCAGAGCCCCCCCTCACATCAGGTGTCCCCGGCGGAGCTCCCCCTCACATCAGGTGTCCCCGGCGGAGCTCCCCCTCACATTAGGTGTCCCCGGCGGAGCCCCCCCTCACATCAGGTGTCCTCGGCAGAGCTCCCCCCTCACATCAGGTGTCCCCGGCAGAGCCCCCCCTCACATCAGGTGTCCCCAGCGGAGCTCCCCCTCACATCAGGTGTCCCCGGCGGAGCTCCCCCTCACATCAGGTGTCCCCAGTGGAGCTCCCCCTCACATCAGGTGTCCCCGGCGGAGCTCCCCCTCACATCAGGTATCCCCAGCAGAGCTCCCCCTCACATCAGGTGTCCCCGGCGGAGCTCCCCCTCACATCAGGTGTCCCCGGCGGAGCCCCCCCTCACATCAGGTGTCCCCGGCTGAGCCCCCCTCACATCAGGTGTCCCCGGCAGAGCCCCCCCTCACATCAGGTGTCCCCAGTGGAGCCCCCCTCACATTAGGTGTCCCCGGCAGAGCCCCCCCTCACATTAGGTGTCCCCGGCAGAGCCCCCCCTCACATTAGGTGTCCCCGGCAGAGCCCCCCCTCACATTAGGTGTCCCCGGCAGAGCCCCCCCTCACATTAGGTGTCCCTGGCAGAGCCCCCCCTCACATTAGGTGTCCCCGGCAGAGCCCCCCCTCACATTAGGTGTCCCCGGTAGAGCCCCCCTCACATTAGGTGTCCCCGGTAGAGCCCCCCCTCACATTAGGTGTCCCCGGCAGAGCCCCCCTCACATTAGGTGTCCCCGGCAGAGCCCCCCCTCACATTAGGTGTCCCCGGTAGAGCCCCCCTCACATTAGGTGTCCCCGGTAGAGCCCCCCCTCACATTAGGTGTCCCCGGCAGAGCCCCCCTCACATTAGGTGTCCCCGGCAGAGCCCCCCCTCACATTAGGTGTCCCCAGTGGAGCCCCCCTCACATCAGGTGTCCCCAGTGGAGCCCCCCCTCACATCAGGTGTCCCCAGTGGAGCCCCCCTTGCATCAGGTGTGTGTCCCCAAAGGAGCCCCCCCTCGCATCAGGAGTCCCACAGCGGTGCGCCCCCCCCACCTCAGAGGTGTCCTAGTAGTCACGTGTCCGCAGCATGGCTAGTATCAGACAGGAAGATGGCTGGGGGGGGCTAGACGGAGCTCCTGCGTCGCCATCCACCCTCCGCCCCGCTCCGCCTCACCCCGCCTACCCCCCCGCCCCGCTGCCAGTCTGATATGGAAAGGGGCGGGGGTAGGCGGGGTGAGGCGGAGCGGGGCGGCGACGCAGGAGCTCCGTCTAGCCCCCCCCAGCCGTCTTCCTGAACTTCATCAAAATGGCGGCCGGCGCAGACATTGTCTGCGCCGGCCGCGGACCTCTAGCGGCGGCGGTGGCGGCGAATTGTGAGGAACCGGATTTCTCGGGACATTTCCCGGGACACCAGAAATTCGGGAATTGGGCCCAAGTCCCGGGAATGTCCCGGGAAATCCGGGACAGTTGGCAAGTATGGATTGTGGCAGCGGAGTTTCACGTATCCCCTTAACTTAGAAATTGCGGGAAGGTGTGCTATTAGTCACCTTCCCTTGTATAGGTCAGGTCACCTAGTATCCAGGCAGTTTGAGAAAAGAGCGGGAAGGTGCTCTAGTGGTCACTTTTACCTAGGTAGGTCAGGTGATCTAGTATCCAGGCAGTCTGGAAAAAGAGCGGGAAGAATTTGCAATAAAAGGGGGTTCCGAGCCCCTGAGGTTCAGTGGCCCCCGGGAAGCACAAGCTGTGGTATTCTAGGAGCTTGCTTCATTGAGAAAACAGCACTTACCGTGGCTGAAAAAGATGTCCCTCCTGAGGCAACTGATCGAGAGAGCCGGTGATAGGTGAGCTTAGCATAGTTAAAGATAGTGTAGCTAACGATGTTTCTTTGCCTGTGGAGAAATCTAGCAGCTCCATTCCATTTACATTAGAAGATTCTGTGGCTTCAGTGTGGGCGCCATCTAGTGGCAAAAATGCTAATTGCACAAATTCTAATGCATTATGTACACAAGTCTCTTCTTCTGTCAATGAAAATAGGGCTAAGCATTAGAATGTACCAGAAACACACAGAAAAGAATCTCTGTCATGAATTTGGTCTCCATTAGGTTTTCACCTTAATGTCACGATTAAAGAAAAAATTTGGCAGGAGAAATTTTTGGATTTATTGTCCTTACACCCCTCGCCCAAAGAATTCTTACTCAAGCTTAGTGGTAAGGATGAGAAAACGGACGAAGATAGGAGAAGGCCTGCAACCAAGTCTTTCTGCATCTTTGCTAGTGTTTTATGTGAAAAACAGCCAGAAAAAAAGTTCTGGTCTTTTTCAACATTTAGACATAGTTTTAGAAGCATATAAACATTTTGGAGGTGTTGCTTGGTTTGCATACGACAAATCTTTTTGGCAGAAAATGGTGGTCCACCCATCCTTACACTGGGGTACAAAAGATGTCAAATTATGGTTAAAGGGGTTGTAAACCTTTGTGTTTTTTCACCTTAATGCATCTTATGCATTAAGGTGAAAAAACACCTGCCAGTGACCGACCCCCCAGCCCCATTTTACTTACCTGAGCCCTGGAACTTGACCCGGCGGGGACCACCTGGCTCTCTGCCTGGGGTTCTCGGCTCTTGATTAGATAGATAGCAGCACAGCCATTGGCTCCCACTGCTCTCAATCAAATCCAATGATGCCAGCGAGGACACGCTGTTTCTCTGCCCGGGGTTCTTAGCTCTTGATTGGATAGATAGCAGTGCAGCCATTGGCTCCCGCTGCTCTCAATGAAATCCAATGGCTATGGGCGCCGAATGCTGGACTCAGGAGCGCGCCCGCAAGGTAACCCCCTCGGGAGGGCGCTTCTCCTAGGGGGTCATCTGAAGTGGGGAGGAGCCACGAGAGCCGCCGGGGGACCCCAGAAGACGAGGTTCTGGGCCACTCTGTGCAAAACAAGCTGCACAATGGAGGTAAGTATGATATGTTTGTTATTAAAAAAAAAAAATGAACCCTTACAATCACTTTAAATCTTTTTCTTCTCCAGTGACCACAATTTGTCAGACAAGCAGCACCATCAAATCAATTGTCACCCACCTCAGCTTACAAAAAAGGGGTGTGTTTTAACGTTAATAACACACAATGTAGGTGGCCTAACACATGCAAATATAGGCACGAATGTGCATTTTGCGATGGAACACACCCTATCTCAAAATGTTTCAAAAAGATGTCCAGCAGGCAAGTCATCTTGCGTTGCACAGGAGAACAGACGTGCAATGTGGTCAGACGGGAGACGGACACTCTCTTTTTATCTGTTGTTTATTAAGAGTTCAGGCCCTCTAATATGCATAAGACTAATTTGTGGTTGATATAATAATATGTATGGGGAAATATGAATAATTTAATTCTGGGTGCGGAGCGCATTGGGGAACATAATAGGGAGGCTTGGAACACACGCGGGTCCGCCATTTTAGACGAACCCAGAAGTGCATGGCCAAACAAGGTACGAGCTGGATTCTCATCACAGGGGCTACAGGGTCTTTATTAGGGAGCATGGCTGCAGTGGAGGAGCACCCCAGATGAAGTCTAGTGAGACGAAACGCGTCAAGTGGACTCCACTGCCGCCAGTATTTTATCCAAAGCACTTTTTTACTACTTAAATGTAAGTGTTTACTATTTTAATAAATTCTTTTCTGCTTACGGAATTACACTATGTGGCCCCTTTTCTCATCCTATATGGGTTAACTTTCCTGGATGCATACCACCTTTATGGAGAAAACCTTTTACCATTAAATCCTGGATGACTCCAGATTTCCATCGGTGTGGACCTTCAAGGCTCTTCTTCCATTGCTGGTGGCAATACAAGCACATTTGACTCATAGAACGTACGTTCTTTTGGGTCCACAGTCTCTGGTAAGCCTGCAATTCACTTGAGTGGTGGTACTATCACAAATTACCTTTCATCTATCCCATTGGTTACTCACAAGGTGAAGAGGACTGCCCTATTTTGAATATGGACTGCGAATAATCACTACACGGAAGTGAATATATTTTTGAGACCACTAGAGACTTTATTATTTTACTACATAAATTGTTCACTGTATTTATTTATATATAATTTTCACAGTTTTTATGTTGAAGTCATTTGAGGCTATGTAACGTAACACAATAGCGCTACACTTTAATGCACATGTGGTTTTGAACAAATAATCTGTTTGTTGTGTTGGCTGCTAAACTTTGAGCAAGCGCAGGGTTTACATTTTTTGGTTTATTAAAAAGATGTCATCCGCAAATAACCAGTCGGGTAGGGATTTTTTTCCTAAAGGCAGAAACACCAGTGAGACTACGCGCAATAATACCTTGGGTTCAGGTTTTCCCAGACAAACAGAAGGCCCTGCTACTAATTAAGGGTTTCTCGCCGGGTTTTCCCAGGTTCACTGGGAAAGGGTGTATTATCCAAAAAAAAATTAAAATCAACAGTAGGAATGGACAGGGTTGTTGAGAAAAAAATATTTAATGAACTTAGCTTAGGCAGAGTGGAGGGCCCTTTTAGGGACCCTCCATTCCAGGACTTCAGGATTTCCCCATTGGGCATAGTTCCCAAAAAAGATACTTTTTGTTTGATCCACCATTTATCTTACCCACCAGGTAGCTCCCTCAATGACCAAATTCTTAAAGAATTCGTCAGGAAAGGCTAGCCAGTACTCAAGATGGTGGCCGAAGAAGACGAGCTGTGACCTCAGCCCCTGTCAGAACACCTCCGGTGCATTCGCGTGCGCACATTGTCTAGAAGGGCATGCCAGCACTCAAGATGAGAATCCAAGACAGTCTGTTTCCTCAGTCAGAATGCCAGTGCGCCAGTGCGCGCTAACGTGCGCATGCACACATGCGTGTGCACACCCTGTGACAGCTTTTGGCGCCCAACAGGCTGATTAAACTCAGCCAGTGCCCATAACCGGTGCTGCCTGTTCTACAGTGTTCCAGTGTGTTCCTGTTTGCCTGTATCTGATACCTGTACCTTTTATTTGACCCAGCTTGCCTCTGACGCTCCTGTTTGCTGCCTGCATCTGACACAGCTTGTTTGACCACCGCATCTGCATGCTTCCTCGACTACCTCGCTGCCTGCCCATCACCGACCCGGCCTGTATCCTAACTACGCTTTTGCCTCCCCACCTGCTCCTGACGTGCCCGCCAGTGTATGACCCGGCCTGCCTGTACCTGCCTTCTCTACCATCTGGAGAATCCCGATAAACTACCGTTCCACCCGCAGCTGTTTCCAGTCCCATGGTCTGCGATCCATCAGGCACTCGTGCGATTCTGCACTTCCGCGCCTCCTGTCTGCTCTATCGGTGGGCCTCGAGTCGGAGGTGTAAGAGAGGCCGTCCTCTGCATATCAGGCTCTACCGTCAGGTACGTGACAGGATTGTCTTCAGTGTCCTATACATCGTTTGAGGACGCTTTGGCAATTCTGAGAAGTTTGGGTCAGGGCACTTTACTAGCTAAAGCAGACATAAAAGCCACATTTAAATTATTGCCAATTAACCCTGAATCTTTTAATTCTCTAGATCTTTTCTTTAAAGGTCAATATTATTTTGACAAGTGTCTGCCTTTGGGTTGCTCACTATCTTGTTTTTATTTTGAGTCTTTTGCTTCATTTTTAGAATGGGTAACCTGCAAAGTGGTAGGTTCCAGTTCCATGATTCACTATTTAGATAATTTTTTGTTTTTAGGCCCAGCCGGTTCCCCCGCATGTGTACATTTTTTAAATACATTTTTTAATATATGTGAATCATTTGGCCTACCATTAGCTCATAAAAAGACGGTCTATCCAACCCTCTGTCTGGAATTCCTGTGGATTAATAGACACTCTGAACATGGAATTTAGGTTGTCTAGGGAAAAAAATGTTAAACTGCAGGGTTGTTTGTTAATTATAATCAGAAAGAAAAAGGTTACACTTAAGGAAGTACAATCGCTTTTAGGCCAATTAGCAATTGCCACCAGAATAATGCCCATTGGAAAATTTTTCTCTCGTAGACTTTATTTAGCTATTTCTGGGCTGAAATCCCCTTAATCACACATTTGCATTTCTCACGATATCAGGGAAGGGAGGGCGGTTTGTCAGCAAGACTTTATATCTGATCAAGATTTTTGCCTTCAGACAGATGCGGCAGGGTCCCTGGGTTTTCGCTGCCATATGGAAAACACATTGGTGTGCGGAACGCTGGGGTTTGGCATGGAAATATAAAAGTTATTTAAAGAATGTTCTTTTAGAATTATTGACAATAGTGATTGCTATTGAAATTTGGGGAGATAATTTTAAAAACAAACGTATTCTGTTCAGCACGGATAATAAAGGTGTAATGTATGCTTTAAACTGTCTAACTTCAAGGTCTTCGCCAGTTATTGCTTTGCTAAGATACTTTATTTTCAAATGCCTGAGTCTGAACATTTGGGTTAAGGCTAGGTATATACCTGGCAAAGCAAATGAATTGGCAGACGCACTGTCTCGTTTTCAGATGGAGCGTTTCAGCTGCCTTTTGCCAAATGCGGATCCAGTGGGTTTAGCCTGCCCGAAAAGTTTATGGAAGCTCATTTGACACAGGTGTTGATAAATGTAAAAAATTCAATTGCCCCTCCACCATGGCGCGATATCAGTCAGCCTGGTGGTTATAGACTTCTTTTCTAAATACGTATGGTTTTGACTGCAATTTGGTTTGGGCCCACATTAATAAAATCATTTCGGGCATTTCATTCTTCATGAAATAAAACAATCTCCCATCTCTATTGAGTTTTTTCACTGTAAAACAAGCATTAAATGGGTATAGAAAAATTAAAAAGGTTAAAAGACACTAGGACTCTGATCACCCCAGAAATTCTAGATAATCTTTGCAAGGTTACAGAATATGTCTGCTGGTCAGATTTTGAGGCAAGGTTGTTCAAGGCAGCATTTTCAGTGGCCTTTTTTGCTTCCCTCAGAATCTCTGAACTAGTTCCGCTCACAAAACAGCAACTCGGTGGTATTCAGATGTCGGATGTACTGGTAAGTGATGGGGAAGTAAAGATTTTAATGAAACAGTCAAAAACGGACCAGAGGGGGAAAGGAGCTTAGATTGTCTTGAAAGCTTGTAAACAGAAATCAATATGCCCAGTGGCATTGTTACAGTCTTATATTAAGGTGAGGCCGGTGTCGGAAACCATGAAATCAGACCGAGACAGAAGTACAGTTAAATCACGCTTGTTTATTAATAAAAATAAATAGACCACACATAGTCAAAACATAGCCAGAGTTCAGGAACCAGAACGGATAATCAGACAAGCCAAACGTCAGGGAGCCGGAGATGAGCGTAGTAAAACAGCAAGCAGGATCTGAAGCCAGAAGGGATGTCAGCCAAGCAAGTCTTTTCACAGGAATGCAGGAGAGCGTCTCTGTAATGTTGACTAAGGCGAAGGCAGAGATCCTCTGGGTTGGATGGCTTAAGTAGGCAGGACTGACGAGCAGGATATCATCAACAGAGTACCTGTGGAGAGATAGGAGCTGGCAATTAGCCGACAGCTTAGCAGCCAGCTCAGAGAAGGAAGAGCTGAGCCCAGCCCTGACAGCCTGATAGTACAGTACATCTTTTTCTGCATTCTGATGGAACACCTCTGAGTAAATTTCAATTCATTGGTGTTCTCAACAAATGCACAGAGAGGTAAAATTTAAGTAATTCACACATTACCTCACACTCATTCAGAATAGGGACTGCCACGGAAGCAGCTAGATTAGGTCTCTCCAAAGGTTTAATAAAAAATATAGGTAGATGGAAGTCAGACAGTTTCCGCTAATATGTTCGCCCTAACGCACTTATTTAAATTTTTGCAGGTTTACAGAAAATAGTGTGGATTGTTGGACACTCTTTTATCCATTGGGCCAACCAGAGAGCAGGTCATCGAATCTACACTTGAGAACCTGGATTTAGAGCATGATAAGTTTAGAGTATTTTGGCATGGGAAGCAGGGTATGATTTGGGCAGATCTATTTGTAGTTTTGGGTAAATTATACCAGAGTTGGCCTCCACGGACATTTTGCTTTTACACTTAGGTCGTAATGATTTGGGCAAGGTCAAATCTCTTGATTTGATTTTTTCTATGCATGCATACTGATATTGTGAGGTTTCATTTGTCCTCCCCTAATACGATTTTAGTCTTCTCAGAAATAATTCCTAGACTGAAGTAGTTGAACTCTGCTTCTCTACGTCCACTCAAAAAGGATAGAAGGAGGTTAAATAGATCAGTGGAAACATTTTTAGGTCCATATGCAGGGTTTTCATACCGCCACACTGAATTGGAGGGTGGTCTCCCTGGGCTATATAGGCCTGACAGGGTCCACTTATCCGATATTGGATTAGATATTCTCAATGCAGGTTTCCATACCTGCATTGAAATGGCCACGATGTGGGGGTCTGGGTGACAGGCGTTTAGCCTGTCTTCTGGGTGATTTTTCACCTATTGGTATGTATTCCAGCTCGAGCCGTAGTGGCTGATCTGAACGCAGGTGTTTAAAAAAAAAGTTTACAGCTATTTATTAAAGGGAAAAGGTGGAAAAACAGTTTCTAACTCCCCTTAACTTAGAAATTGCGGCAAGGTGTGCTCCTTGTCCTCCTCCTCTGCCCTCCCTCGTCCCCCACATCCGACTTTCCTCCTCTCCTCTCCTGCCGGCTGTGGGGATCTGTCAAGATAGAGAGAGGAGGAAGGGACCGGTCATTTACCGGCCCCTTCCTTTTCTGAATTGGACACAGCGAGCAAGATTGCTCCTGTGTCCTTTGAAAACTGAGCAGAGTAACCTGTGTGTTACTCTTCTCAGTTTATGAATGGACAGGAGCCGCTGTCGCCTGTCCATTCATCTTCAACGCCTATAAAGGGACTGGGCAATCTCTGTCCCCAGCCTCTTTCTCTGTCTAAAAGGGGAGATATCAGGGGTCTGTGTAGACCCCTGATATCTATTGCTCAGTTCCCCACCGATAATGTGATCCTCACTGGGATTTTAATATTCCTCCAAACCCTTCTGTAGATAAATTGTCCCCGGACCCTGCCACTGACTTGGCACTGTCCCGTTGGTCTCAGGTACTGGGACTGGAGGACATGTGGTGATGGAAACACCCATCAGACCGTATGTACACATGTCACTTCTCCTCTTATAATACATTATCCTATCCTTATTGACCTTCTATATGCCAGTTTACCCATGCTTCCCAAAATTATAGATATTGAGATGCTCCCGAGGGGGATCTCTGACCACTCCCCACTGATGTGTACGCTGCAAACTATTACCCCACAAGCAGATAGAATATGGCGACTGTCTCGGTTTTGGATTGAACATCCTACTATAGAAGTGGAGATGGTCAAGGAGATTAAACAATTTTGGTTATCTAACGCCAGTTCCTGCACACCAGGGATTGCTTTAAAGCTTATACCAGAGGTTGTTATATGTCATCCATAGCTAGGGAACGTAGGAATGATAAGATGCTAGTGGAAGAAGCAGAGGCTAAGGCCCGAGACTTAGAGACTAGGTTCACCCTTACCTCTAACCCTATTATAGCACAAGATATGAAAGTAGCCTATCGGGAGGTGATGCTGCTCAGAGTGGCCAAGGCGAATAAACGCCAACTGGCCCAAACACAGAGAATTTTCGAGGCAAGGGGAAAAAACAGGCAGGCTTTTAGCCTGGCTGGCCAAGGAGCAGTCCCTGATATCCACCATAGCCCGCATCCGTAAGAGCGATGGGACTCTAGTGTCCGACCCTGTGAATATTAATGGCTGTTATGCTGACTATTACTCGACCCTATACTCCTCTAGGACACAATATTCTCATGAAGAGCTCTCTGACTTCCTAGACAGGGTGAAGTTCCTGGTCCTTACAACCGCAGCGAGGGAAAGCTTAGATGCCCCAATAACTCTAGAGGAGGTCCAGCAGGACTTGAGTTCCCTGCAGTCTGGAAAGACCCCGGGAATAGATGGTCTCCCCTCCGAATTTTATAAACAATACATTGGTGAGGTAGCCATTAGGATGCATGCAATCAGGGGCGTAACTAGAAATAGCAGGGCCCCATAGCAAAATGTTGTATGGGGCCCCCCTGCAAACAGCCCCCCCCCCACAGCTGCCCTAGTGTCAATGCAGCGTGACCTGTGCCACATACAGCGTGACCTGTGCCACATACAGCGTGACCTGTGCCACATACAGCCTGGTCTGCCTGTGCCCCATACAGCCCCACCTATGCAGAGGAAGAGGCAAGCCACCCGGATCAGCAGAGAGCGGGATTGCCCGCTGTAATAGCTTTCATTTGAATTTCCCGTCTTCCCGGGGCTCATCGTCACATAGCCCCACCTCTTGGCCTGACGCCTTTGATGACGTCACATGTCCCGAATTCGATTGGTGTTCTGTCCTATCAAAGGCACTGGGCCAAAAGGTGGAGCTATGTGACGTGAGCCCCGGGAACACTGGAAGTTCTAATGAAAGCTTTTAACATCGGGCAATTCAGCTCTCTGCTGATACGGACAGCTCGCCTCTTCCTTTCCTCTCTCTTCCCCTGGCTGGGCGACTGTGCCGGCAGTGCTCTTATCCTCACTGGGCCCCACTCGGCTGCGGGCCCCATAGCGCCCGCATGGGTCGCTATGGTGGTAGTTACGCCCCTGCATGCAATGTTTACGAGGACCCTACAAACTGGGAGCTCCCACTATCTATGGCACAAGCCATCATAGTGGTTATATACCCAAACCAGGGAAGGATCCCCAATTATGCCCCTCATACCGGCCCATTTCCCTGCTTAATTCAGATGCAAAAGTGCTGACTAAAATTCTCGCCAGGCGTCTGAACAAAGTAATACTTACCCTTATCCATGAAGTCCAGTCAGGTTTCATGCCAGGTAAAGGCACGGACATAAACATCCGTAGGTTGTATGCGGTCCTGGCCTCTGGGGAAGAAGATGTTGAGGACGAAATTGTGGCCTCTCTTGACGCAGAGAAGGCCTTTGAGTCTGTGGAGTGGGGCTATCTTTGGGAAGTCCTCCACAGTTTCGGGTTCGGTCCAGTCTTTGTCTCCTGGGTTAGGATGGTGTACAAGGCCCCAACGGCCAGAGTACGCACAGGCACAGTACTCTCCCCGACCTTCCCTCTGAGCAGGGGAACCAGACAGGGGTGCCCTATCTCGCCGGGACTTTTTGCCCTGGCGATTGAACCTATGGCCGCCCTCCTCCGAGCTACACCTGACGTCCAGGAGATCACAGGGGGACCCTGACAAGAAAGATGTCGTTATACGCTGATGACACCTTGCTGTACCTTAGGAATGATGGTACCTCCCTGCAGGCAGCCCTTTCAGTAATTAATAGCTTTGGAAAGTTCTCTGGCATATGTATAAATTGGGGAAAGTCAGTCCTGTTCCCTCTTCACGATGGATCCGCCTCCTTGCAGACGGATGGGCAGCTTCCTAGGGTCCCCCAGTTTAAATATCTGGGTGTAGAAATTCATCGAGACTTAATATATAGACTTAAAAATATATAACCCTTAAAGAGACTTAAAAATATATAACCCTTAACTTAAACCCAGTGGTCAATCACTTATCCCAAAGATGCACCACCTGGAAATCTTTACCCCTAACGCCAGTTGGCCGAGTCAACAGTTAAAATGTCGGTATTACCTAAATTTGCTTATTTATTCTGACAAACCCCGGTCTCCATACCGATAACCTTCTTTAGACACTTGGACAGTATCATTACCTCATTTATTTGGAATGGGAAGGCCCCTAGAATAGCTAGATCTACTTCACAACTACCAGGCGTATTGGGGGGACTGGCCTTGCCTTGTTTCCTGAAATATTACTGGGCGGCGGTATTAGTAACTGTAAAATGGTGGTTCTCAGAAGACCCGGCCAACCCTGCTTCCACCACAGAGGCAGCACTGCTTGGTTCATACGCGGAGCTGAGAAATCTGGTGCATAGAGGCCCTAGATCTAATCTACATGTGACTCTCCCATGAGAACGACCCTTAAAGTGTGGGATACGGTTTATAAACAGCTCATGAGACCCAGTGACTGGTCCCCAGCAACTCCCTTATGGGGCAACCCCGTTTGCCTCATTTTCGTTCCATCCCCGATCCGGTCATGTGTGCTAGACATGGGGTCACAACCCTGGGAGATATAGTATCCCAGGGACAACTAATCTCCCTTCGATGCCTTAAAAAGAGAAAAAGATCTCCCGAATCACATGTTCTTTAGGTTCCTTCAGATGCGCCATGCGTTCCGGTCCCAGTTCCCTGGTCCGCTGCTCTCGAAGTGTCGCCTGTGGAGAGTAAGCTTAAATCCCCGGATAGTGGGAAAACACTGTCCACACTATATAATATGCTTGCGTCCCGAGACACATCTAGAGTCTCCCAGTTATGTGAGCTGTGGCGGAGGGATGTTACGGAGTTAGTGGATGGGGACTCGGAAGAGGGAATTCAGCAATATCTGCCCCTTGCAATCTCAGCAAGGGATAGATTCATGTAATTGAAGTTTCTCCGTCTTGCATACTACTCTCCAACATGCTTAGCGAGAATTTACCCTGATAGAACGGCGAGATGTCCCAGATGTAGCTCGGATAGTGCTGATATCTTCCATGTGGTCTGGTCCTGCCCTGGAGTGGTGGAATTTTGGAAAAATATACTTAACGATATTAATTCTATTGGGTAAATGAAGGTCCCCTTCAGTCTGATCCCTCTTCTGCTGGGTATCTGCGACTTCCTTGAGGTCTCATGGGGGAAGAAACTGTTTATCTTTTTCACCACACTATATGCTAGGAGAGCAATCTTATTGCAATGGAACCAATCTCAGCCACCCACCAGACAGCTCTGGCAGTCTGATAAATAAGGCACTGCCATTATACAAAATGACATACATGGGAAGAAATTGCCCTAAAAAATTTGGGAAGATTTGGGCAGCATGGATGAAGGCAAAACATCTAACTATTGACTGAGGGGTACGGGCCATTAGCCACTACAGATAACACAAACCCCCCTCCCACCAACTAATTTTGATGTCTCTCCTTGTTTCTGAGAGTTCAGAGTGAGTGAGCTAAAGGTAATCAGTGAGACCCCTCACACCCCCACCTTAGATAGGTGCCTTAGTGGGTATGCTTGTAATGTCTTTTGAAATATCTGACGCAAAGTTCATGTCAACATAATGCTGATTTTGCTGTTAATTCTATATCTGTTAAAATATGTAAGGAAAATTTGAAAGATGTCTGTATCTATGTTTAACCCGATATAGATTATTTGTTTTGTAAAAATCTAAATAAAACTTTTTTGTTAAAAAAAGGCCCCCTGATTTGAAAAACTTTGGCATCCTTGGATAAAACAACAGTTCCTGTCAAACTTCAATGACTCTGTCCTGTTGCCATGGTAAACAGATTAAATGACTTACAGAGACAACCCCATTCTAAGGCTTCAAAGAGAACTAAAAAGAATAATAAACTGACGAGCGGGACAACCTTGTGGACCATACCTCTACCTTTCAACCCTTTTTCTTCTTTCTCTTTCCTTTTCTCCCACCTTACGATTAAAGCTCATTATCAGAATTTATTTGACCTATATACACTCTACTTGTAAACAATATGTATAGTAGGTATAAATCATTTAAATACCTACAAAAGTAACTAAGGAAATGATATATATCTTTAATTTAGGTTTACGTGAACCCAATGTTTAATATTTGAAATTTCATGATATTTACCTATATAAACCCTACTGTAAAACAATGAGCTTACTTTATAGATCCTTGTAAACTTACTTTATGTATCTTTATAACATTGTATACTCAATAAACTTCTTTTGACAAGGAAAAAAAGGCCCCTGATATCTCCCCAAAGCCCCCCCCCCCAACAGGGTTGATTTAAAAAAATTCAAAAGATATTTAAAAATGTAATCATAAAGAAATATATCAAATAAAAAACTACTGACACCACCCCCCTGCCCTAAGAACACTATCCACTGCCCCAACCCCCTCCCCCCAAAAAGCATTAAAAAAAATAATAAATTGTAAAAAAGAAAAAAAAATGTAATAATAAAAAATACAGTGCCCACAGTACCTGTCAGTGCCATCTGTCCCCAGTGCCACCTGTCCCCAGTGCCATCTGTCCCCAGTGCCACCTGTCAGTGCCATCTGTCCCCAGTGCCATCTGTCATCAGTGCCACATCAGTGTCACGTGTCATCAGTGCCACATATTAGTGCCATCTGTCATCAGTGCCACGTATTAGTGCCATCTGTCATCAGTGCCACATCAGTGTCACATGTCATCAGTGCCACATATTAGTGCCATCTGTCATAAGTGTCACGTGTCATCAGTGCCACGTATCAGTGCCATCTGTCATCAGTGCCACCTGTCAGTGTCACGTGTCATCTGTTATCAGTGTCACGTGTCATCAGTGCCACATATCAGTGCCATCTGTCATCAGTGTCAAGTGTCATCAATGCCACGTATTAGTGCTATCTGTCATCAGTGCCATGTATTAGTGCCATCTATCAGTGCCACGTATTAGTGCCATCTGTCATCAGTGCCACGTATTAATGCCATCTGTCATCAGTGCCACATATTAGTGCCATCTGTCATCAGTGTCATGTGTCATCAGTGCCACGTGTTAGTGCTATCTGTCATCAGTGCCACATCAGTGTCACGTGTCATCAGTGCCACATATCAGTGCCATCTGTCATCAGTGCCACATCAGTGTTACGTGTCATTGCCCTAGTGCTCCAGGGCCTTCAAAAGTGTAATAGGTAGTAAACAAGTTAGATGTGTCATCTATGCTCCTAGAACACCTGATGGTGCCCCTTGCATGTTGGGCCTCTCTAAGTGGGCAGGTTGTGAAAAAGTCTCACACATGTGGTATCGTAATACTCAGGAGGAGTAGCAGAATGTATTTTGTGGCGTCATTTGTGGTATACACATGTCATGTGAGAGAAATAACCTATTGCAATGACAATTTTGTGGAAAAAAAAAAATCTTCATTTTGCAAAGAATTGTGGGAAAAAAATGACAACATCAAAAACCTCACCATGCATCTTACTAAATACCTTGGAATGTCTACTTTCAAAAAAGGGGTCATGGGGGGGGGGGGGGGTATTTGTACTTTCCTGGCTTGTTCAAGACATTACCAGTACATCAGGTGTGATCAATTTTTTATGATTTGCACCATAGCTTGTAGACTCTCTAACTTTCACAAATAATATCCACTAATTTGGGTTATTTATACCAACGATATGTAGCAGTATAAACTGTGGCCAAAATTTATGAAGAAAAATAATTTGCAAACTTTTATCACAGAAACTAAGAAAAATGTGTTTTTTTTTCAAAATTTTCAGTCTTTTTTCATTTATAGCGCAAAAAATAAAAAACCCAGAGGTGATCAAATACCACCAAAAGAAAGCTCTATTTGTATGAAAAAAAGGACAAGAAATTCATTTGGGTACAGTATTACATGACTGAGTAATTGTCATTCAAAGTGTGAGACCACTGAAAGCTGAAAATTGGTCAGGTCACGAGGGGGGTTTAAGTGCCCAGTGGTTAAAGAAAATAATAAACAACAAAATTGTAAAAAATAATAGAGAAAAAAATAAAATAAAAAAGTACTGACACACTGCTCCCATTGACACTGTCCACTACCCCCACCACCAATCATTGTGAAAAACAAAAAATAAAAAAATAAATTGTAAAAAATATTTTAAAAAAATAAAATTGTAAAAAATAATAATAATAAAAAAGAACTACTGACACCATCCACTGCCCTACTGACACCATCCTGCACATACTACTCACATGCACATCATACCCACTTACATACACTCCGCCCTGCTCTCCTGAACAAACTACCACCGCCATACACTCCGCACTGTACATTCCCTATTTAACATTACTACATTCTGCACTATGTAAGTCATCTCAGACTCTATAAAACCCACACCATACCTCCCAACATCTTGAGATAGGAATGAGGGGACACCTACTAACAAACATATGTAGGCATAGGACATGCCCCCCTGCCACACCCCCTTAAAGGAGAGTTAACCAAAAAAAGGTTAATTTAATCCACAAGTGTTTTTTTTTAACCACTACAATTCCTTTATATTGGCTTTTAAAACGTACAAATGCAGCAATTTAGAAATTCGATGAAAGGTTCAGCACTGGCAAACACTTTTTGAAAGGTAAAAAGAGAATTTTATAAACTTTATGGATCCGACCGAAATGAGGGACAAATATGGAGGAAAGAGGGACAGAGGGACATTGTTCCAAATCAGGGACAGTCCCTCGAAATCAGGGACAGTTGGAAGCTATGCCACACCCCATTTAAGCCACACTCAATATGTAGCACGGTTTAAGCTACGCCCACCTCCCGGAAATGAGTTTTTGCAGATTGGGATGTCTGGTATGCGATGCATACTAACCCATTATGCTTTTACTTTGCAGGGAACGACAGAGGAAGTAAAAACCATCAGGGTTTACTTCCTCTTTAAGTGGTTAAAGCGGTGTTTCTCAACTCCAGTCCTCAAGGCGCCCCAACAGGTCATGTTTTCAAGATTTCCCTCAGATGAAACGGCTGTGGTAATTACTAAAGCCCTGTACACACGATCCGAAAACCGTACGAAAAATGCCGCATTCAAATCGATCGTACGATAATCGGAACGTTAGTACAGAGCTTTCGAGAGCTGATCAGGACAGTTCATCCGATATTATTCTATCGGACATGCATGGAATTTTTTTTCGTATGATGCCAGATCGTATGATTTTCTTTTAATCAGTACACCTATCGTTCGAAAATGCAATACAAATGCATTACAACACATGACATCACTTCCGAATTTTTATGCTGTCGTACGGGAATTTTCGTGACTTTAGTAAACTCATCAGATTCGACGTGAGATTAGCACGCAAAATAAAAAATGGATGATCATACGTCCGATAATCGGATCGTGTGTACCGGGCATTAGGCAGTGAAACTGATCAAATCACCTGTGCAAATTAATGGAGAGCCTGAAAACATGACCTGTTGGGGCTCCTTGAGGACTGGCGTTAAGAAACACTGGGTTAAAGAAACTGGAAGTGACGTGGTTGGAGTCACTGATGAGTTGGCTAATTTGACAGAACACCGGTGTGGTGAGCTGAGAAGTCTGACACTTCCTGGTGTGTCAAAAGAAGTGTGTGGCCCCTCTGTACAGGGGAAAGTGTACTCCCTCCTGGGAGCATAGAACACAGACAGAAGATGGGAAGCAGCAAAGTGGGGACATTAGAAAGCCCAGACAACCAGAAATGTAAATATACGTGGTCTTTATTTATCGTTCTAGGATTAGTTTAGGGGTTACCGGCCTATAATGATTTTATTCATATAAAGCTCAACATCCAGACCAAGCCCCACACAGACATGAGCTCTGTCAGTGGTTGGTGGCTCATTATTCCCCGGCTCATTGGCCTGGTGTCCGGGGAAGTAGGACATGCTGCGGTGGGAATCACAACACATCCTCCTCAGCTACTTCTGGATATCTTTGCATTCTGCAGATGAAGGAATCTACTCATGAGACAGGAGCTTTGCGGCACGACTGCGCAGGCGCACTGTACACATCTGGCTTCGCTTTCTGCGGAGCTGTGACCTCCCCGGCCTCTGTAGCAGCTGCAGTGACTCCGCCCAGCCGATGCTCCGGAGAGGAGGAAGAAAGATGGCGGAGCGGCGGCTTGGGCTGGCAGAAGAAAGCACAGAGTAAGAGAGCCGCTCGGGGGAGCAGGGTGAGGGGGTGGCGGGCTGGGCCGGAATAGACATCTTGTCCGGGTGTAAGGAGGACACAGAGACGGAGAGCTGAGAGGGGCGACCATGACTGCCAGCATCACCAGCTGTACCACGTGATCACCCAGCTGTCACATTCCACAATATAGGTGTCCCCCTCCCCCACATGTACACATCACCCTCCACACCGACCACACCTCATCTCCTGTGTATAACCCCCCCCCCCCCCCCCTCCATACCTGATCCTCTGTGTATATTATATGTGTCACCTCTTCTTCTCTAGTTAGTAACTGATCCCCTGTGTATAACACCCCCAATCCATATCTGATCCCCTGTGTATAACACCCCCCCCCCTTCCATACCTGATTCCCTGCGTGTTATTCCCCCCCCCTTTCCATACCGGATTCCCTGCGTGTTACCCCCCCCCCCTTTCCATACCGGATTCCGTGCGTGTTATCCCCCCCCTTTCATACCGGATTCCCTGCGTGTTATCCCCCCCCCCCTTTCCATACCGGATTCCGTGCGTGTTATTCCCCCCCCCCCTTCCATACCTGATTCCCTGCGTGTTATTCCCCCCCCCCCCTTCCATACCTGATTCCCTGCGTGTTATTCCCCCCCCCCCCTTCCATACCTGATTCCCTGCGTGTTATTCCCCCCCCCCCTTCCATACCTGATTCCCTGTGTGTTATTCCCCCCCCCCTTTCCATACCTGATTCCCTGCGTGTTATCCCCCCCCCCCTTACCTGATTCCCTGCATGTTATCCCCCCCCCCCCTTCCATACCTGATTCCCTGCGTGTTATCCCCCCCCCTTCCATACCTGATTCCCTGCGAGTTATCCCCCCTCCATACCTGATTCCCTGCGTGATTCCCCCCCCCCCCCCTTCCATACCTGATTCCCTGCGTGTTATATCCCCTCTTCCATACCTGATTCCCTGTGGGTTATCCCCCCCCTTCCATACCTGATTCCCTGCATGTTATTGCCCTTCCATACCTGATTCCCTGCGTGTTATCCCCCCCCCTTTCCATACCGGATTCCCTGCGTGTTATCCCCCCCCCTTTCCATACCGGATTCCCTGCGTGTTATTCCCCCCCCCCCTTTCCATACCGGATTCCGTGCGTGTTATACCCCCCCCTCCTTCCATACCTGATTCCCTGCGTGTTATTCCCCCCCCCCCTTCCATACCTGATTCCCTGCGTGTTATTCCCCCCCCCCCCTTCCATACCTGATTCCCTGCGTGTTATCCCCCCCCCCTTACCTGATTCCCTGCATGTTATCCCCCCCCCCCTTCCATACCTGATTCCCTGCGTGTTATCCCCCCCCCTTCCATACCTGATTCCCTGCGAGTTATCCCCCCTCCATACCTGATTCCCTGCGTGATTCCCCCCCCCCCCCTTCCATACCTGATTCCCTGCGTGTTATATCCCCTCTTCCATACCTGATTCCCTGTGGGTTATCCCCCCCTTCCATACCTGATTCCCTGCATGTTATTGCCCTTCCATACCTGATTCCCTGCGTGTTATCCCCCCCCCCTTTCCATACCGGATTCCCTGCGTGTTATCCCCCCCCCTTTCCATACCGGATTCCCTGCGTGTTATCCCCCCCCCTTTCCATACCGGATTCCGTGCGTGTTATACCCCCCCTCCTTCCATACCTGATTCCCTGCGTGTTATTTCCCCCCCCCCCCCTTCCATACCTGATTCCCTGCGTGTTATCCCCCCCCCCCCTTCCATACCTGATTCCCTGCGTGTTATTCCCCCCCCCCCCTTCCATACCTGATTCCCTGTGTGTTATTCCCCCCCCCTTCCATACCTGATTCCCTGTGTGTTATTCCCCCCCCCTTCCATACCTGATTCCCTGCGTGTTATTCCCCCCCCCCCCCTTCCATACCTGATTCCCTGCGTGTTATTCCCCCCCCCCCTTCCATACCTGATTCCCTGCGTGTTATCCCCCCCCCCCCTTCCATACCTGATTCCCTGCGTGTTATTCCCCCCCCCCCCCTTCCATACCTGATTCCCTGCGTGTTATTCCCCCCCCCCTTCCATACCTGATTCCCTGCGTGTTATTCCCCCCCCCCTTTCCATACCGGATTCCGTGCGTGTTATACCCCCCCTCCTTCCATACCTGATTCCCTGCGTGTTATTCCCCCCCCCCCTTCCATACCTGATTCCCTGCGTGTTATTCCCCCCCCCCCTTCCATACCTGATTCCCTGCGTGTTATCCCCCCCCCCTTACCTGATTCCCTGCATGTTATCCCCCCCCCCCCTTCCATACCTGATTCCCTGCGTGTTATCCCCCCCCCTTCCATACCTGATTCCCTGCGAGTTATCCCCCCTCCATACCTGATTCCCTGCGTGATTCCCCCCCCCCCCCTTCCATACCTGATTCCCTGCGTGTTATATCCCCTCTTCCATACCTGATTCCCTGTGGGTTATCCCCCCCTTCCATACCTGATTCCCTGCATGTTATTGCCCTTCCATACCTGATTCCCTGCGTGTTATCCCCCCCCCTTTCCATACCGGATTCCCTGCGTGTTATCCCCCCCCCTTTCCATACCGGATTCCCTGCGTGTTATCCCCCCCCCTTTCCATACCGGATTCCGTGCGTGTTATACCCCCCCTCCTTCCATACCTGATTCCCTGCGTGTTATTTCCCCCCCCCCCTTCCATACCTGATTCCCTGCGTGTTATCCCCCCCCCCCCTTCCATACCTGATTCCCTGCGTGTTATTCCCCCCCCCCCCCTTCCATACCTGATTCCCTGTGTGTTATTCCCCCCCCCTTCCATACCTGATTCCCTGTGTGTTATTCCCCCCCCCTTCCATACCTGATTCCCTGCGTGTTATTCCCCCCCCCCCCCTTCCATACCTGATTCCCTGCGTGTTATTCCCCCCCCCCCTTCCATACCTGATTCCCTGCGTGTTATCCCCCCCCCCCCTTACCTGATTCCCTGCATGTTATCCCCCCCCCCTTCCATACCTGATTCCCTGCGTGTTATCCCCCCCCCCTTCCATACCTGATTCCCTGCGAGTTATCCCCCCTCCATACCTGATTCCCTGCGTGATTTCCCCCCCCCCCCTTCCATACCTGATTCCCTGCGTGTTATATCCCCCCTTCCATACCTGATTCCCTGCATGTTATTGCCCTTCCATACCTGATTCCCTGCATGTTATTGCCCTTCCATACCTGATTCCCTGCGTGTTATCCCCCCCCTTCCATACCTGATTCCCTGCATGTTATTGCCCTTCCATACCTGATTCCCTGCGTGTTATCCCCCCCTTTCCATACCTAATTCCCTGCATGTTATCTCCTACTCTCCATCCATTCCTTAACCTCTGTGTTTCTATTCCACCCCCTCCATCCATACCTGATCCTCGGACCCACCCCCTTCCATACCTTGTTCCCAGTGTATCACCCCCACTCCCTCCATCCATACTTGATCCCCAGTGTATTACCCCCTCCACGCATGTCTGATCTCCTGTGTGTCACCTTCTCCCATACCTGACCTCCTGTGTGTTTACTCACCTTCCTTCACCCATATCTTTTCTCCTGTGCCCCCTCCTTCCATACTGTATCTTCTGTATGTCCCTCACTCCTCCATCATGTGTATAGCTCCCCCCTCTCTCCCAATTCCTGGTCCTCCTCACATAATGTAACTGTGTACAAAGGCACTACTACACATGGTGTAAGAAACGCGAATAATAGGCCCTTAAAGTTTTGATGTAAAGCCGACACTCATTTCTTATAGTTTTTAGATATGAAGTTGAAGGGTTAGAACATGTCAGGTTTATATTGCTGTGTGTGTCTTCTCTGGGGTTCATAAAAACCAGCCTATAGGAGGACATACAGCAGCTCAGGGCTGTACACACTGCCAAAAATTATAGTGCTGACAAACGAGACCCTTTCAAGTGAATGAGGCGGCGCTGCAACCACAAGTCAAACACTTGGCTCACAGTGGGGGTGTTTATATATATATATATATATATATATATATATATATATATATATATATCTATATATATATATATATATATATATATCCCCATTTGGCTGTTAAAAAAAATAGGCATTCAGGATCGCTTCCTGAATGCCTGGCAGCTGCATTTTCCCGCCTTCTAAAAAGCCATCCACCATGGATCACTTTTCAGAGGGGCAGCAACGGCTGCCATCTGTGTGAATTAGTCCTAATAACTCCTCATTCCTCCTTAACTATAACATTCACTAATTTTTATTTTCTGTTCACAATTTTAGGAGCTATGGGTCAAATATGAGCGGTGACCTGGAAATCCTGCGGCCATCATCTTCCTGCTGACTGTTACACTTTTCAACTGCTTGGCAACTTGAACATAGTTAAGCTGTGAGCAAAGAAAAAAATCTAAAGCATCCTTAAACCATGGCTACCCACATCTTGTAATATCTGGTATCTGCTGTTAGGTTTTCTTCTGCTATTTCCTTCCAGCAGATTTTTTTAGTATTTGACATTTTGGAGTGAGATCTCTAAATACATTTCACAGTAATCTTGCATTGATCTTGCGGGCTCGCCCCATCGACAAAAGAGAAGATGTTTTCAGCTTTAAAGAAACTCGTGGGGTCGGATGTAACAGCCATTAAAGATAAGAATATCCCCGCTGGACTTCAGTCCATGAACCAGGTGCTACAGAGGCGGTTCGCCAAAGGAGTACAATATAATAGTAAGAGGCCTATACTATTTTCTGAACCACATTTCTTTTGTTTTTATATTTGAACGCCAGGCAGATATGAACATCATACTCAACAGAATTTAACTAGTGCAGGTACCTGAATGTGTCTTAGTATCAGCCTTATATAAGCCCCATTTACACTTGCAAATTGGGGCCATTAGCGCTTACATGTTGGAGACCCAATGGGGGATATAGTTGATTAGCTTAGGGTGGAAGCCCTACTAAAAGCACTGGGAGTCTGACAGCTCCTGTAGCTAATCGCGGCCACTCACATGTAATGCTCATTGAGCGGTTACCTGAGAGTGATCGGCACTGGATGCAGACTGTCTGTGCCCAGGACTGGTCAGTTACAGGTGCTTGAGCGATTACATGCAAGCAGCCGCAATTAGCTGTGGGAGCGGTCAGCTTCTCGGTGCTCCCAATGGGGCCCGCCGGTTAGTGAACAGGCTGACAAGAGCAGAGGGTGACCACATTGGTTCATTCAGAAGGCAGGTGTCTGGCTTTGATACATCTGCATTGCAGTTATTCAGCTGCATTTTCACCATTGATATCTGAATAATAAGAAGTCTGAATCACCTAAGTTAATAGATCCTTTAGTTGGTAGCTGCTTTCCTGGAGTTAAAGCGGTTGTAAAGGTAATTTTTTTTTAAAAAAAAAATAACAAACATATCATACTTACCTTCACTGTGCAGCTCGTTCTGCACAGAGTGGCCCCGAACCTAGTCTTCTGGGGTCCCTCGGCGGCTGTTTCAGCTCCTCCCCGCAAGCATTCACCACCTTAATGCGAGCTCCCTCGCATGGTGGTGAGTGCTTGCGGGCGCGCTCCCGTGATACAGCCGGCGGCTATAGCCGCTCGCTGTATCACTCGGCCCCGCCCCCCGGCGCGCCGCGTCATCGGATGTGATTGACAGCAGCGCGAGCCAATGGCTGCGCTGCTTTCAATCCATCCACTGCAGCCAATCAGCGACCAGGCTGAGCTGCAGCGAAGATGACGAGGACGTGCAGCGAAGATTCGAGGCGTCAGGTAAGTAAAACGGGGGGGCTGGGGGCGGCGGTACTGTCAAAAGTTTTTTCACCTTAATGCATAGAATGCATTAAGGTGAAAAAATTTTTACCTTTACAACCCCTTTAAAGGATAAGTTCACCTTTGGGAACATGTTACACTGTTTTTTTTGGGTGGAACATGTAACGTGTTTCTACTGCTGCAGCCGCTGCTTGATTCCTCCCGTGACAGCAGTACAGGGAGAAGTTCCCCGTACTAGCTGTCACTTTTTGAAATCAGCGCAGCCATGCAGGGCTCCACCCACACAGCTCCTTAGCGGCTGTCAGATTGTAGTTCTCAATGAACTCTCACGGTGCTGTGGAGCGCCGTGGTAGTTCATTAATTCTTCCTGTCAGTGTACCTACTTGCCCATACAGGATGTAAGATCTGCAGGAGACCTACATGGCACCAACAATCTGCTGATCGCTGGGGCAGTGCTTTACAGGCTCCAAAAAAAAAAAAAACATAAATAAATGCACTATTTTTTTTTTCTTACCTGCAAACGCGTTTATAATTTTTTTTTTTTTTTTTAAGTAAACATATCCTTTATAAGATTGATCTTTAACTTTACTAGTTGCCCACTCTGTCTAGCTTCATCCATTTACAAATGCTAATTTCCTGGCTGCTGAATGACCCAGAATAATTATACAGAGTGGTACCTTTGCCTTTCCTGATATGTTCTGAATTAAGGACTCAGAAAGTCATACCAGAAGGTCTCTGTGATAGTCAGGTACAATAACAAATGCAGTGAACATCTTGCCCAGTGTTCTTGTAATTTACGGAGCTTAGGACAAAAAAATAGCATGACTATTTTTGAAAGGAAGCATTGACTATGGATGTCTTATGAGTTGCATGTGACTGTGCAGCAATGGAATTTTTTTTTTGACAGCGCACAAAGTATGTCCTGATTGCAAATATTCCCTACAGTCATTATAAAAGACTAAAACAGTAGGCAAATTGGGGTGTTGTCCATAAACAAAAAGTTATTTAGTTTACCTGCACTTGTGAAAAGTGATAATGGAATCAACACAGGTTCTACAGTTCATTTTTGCTGACCTTTCATATTGAAAATACAAGTTCCATGCCTGTCATATTAATCCAGTGCCTTCCTGAGAATATAGGGGAGAGTTACCAAAACTGGTACATCGAATCTGGTGCAGCAGTGCATAGTAACCAATCAGCTTCTAACTTCAGCTTGTTCAGTTAACGTAAAAGTTCTGCCTAATACTAACTCTAAATCTACTGCCAGCCACATTCTATAACTAATCTATCCAACCCTGTAAAGCAAAAATCACTATACGTACCTGCAGCCGATCTGGTTCCGTCTCCAGCAGTGGATGCTGTGTGGAAGAGACAGCTGACAATGACTAGGAAGTGGCATCACCAATAGACTTATTATGGGGCTTCCATTGTGGGCTACCTCCTGTGCACACACCTACACAGAGAAGTCTGCTGCAGAAAAGGTATGTATAGTGATCTTTGCTTTACAGGGCTAGATGAATTAGTCTTAGAATGTGGCTGGCAGTAGATTTAGGCTGGGGTCACACTATGTGCGGCATGGGGAACAGAAGGGGGTCCGGTGCGTCCCTGTTCACCGTTTCAGGTCCAAATTTTTTGCCTGAATTCAGACCTGAAACAGAGCCAAAGACACACACAACTCTTCTGCTATTCACTCCACGGGCATCCCAGAGATGTATGAACTGGCTCCATTGAGAACCGGTCATACTCTCCTTTCATGCGAATTGGATGCGGAGAAAACCACATCCAATTTGCATAAGTGTGAACTAAGGCCGCGAAAACACGGATGGACTGGTCTGATGGACTTTCGACTGACTTTTTAACGAACGGACTTGCCTACACATGATCACACCAAAGTCCGACGGATTCGTACGTGATGACGTACACCGGACTAAAATAAGGAAGTTGATAGCCAGTAGCTGCCCTAGCGTCGTTTTTGTCCATCAGACTAGCATACAGACGAGCGGATTTCTGGGTCCGGCGGCGTTACGACGTAAAGATTTGAATTATGTTCCAAATCTAAAGTCCGTCAGATTTTCCACTGGAAAAGTCCGCTGAAGGTCCGATGAAGCCCACACGCAATCGGATTGTCCGCTGGACTCGGTCCATCGGACCAGTCTGATAGAAAAGTCCGCTCGTGTGTACAGGGCATAAGAGTTAGTTTTAGGCTGAACTTATACTTTAAGTTTTGACAATGAAACCTAGAAGCTGATTGGTTCCTGTGCACAGCTGCACTAGATTCTGTGTGCACCAGTTTTAGTAAATCCCTCTATAAGTCACTGGTCCAGTAAAAGTGTGTAGATCAGTATTGTAAATTTTCCTCATCTGCTTGTTTATTCTAGCCCAGTACTGAAGCCATTGTGAAAAACATTACTGAGGCGACTGGTATTTTCAGAAGGAAGTCTGCAATGGTTATGTCTGTTTTGTAGGATGCCTTTAAAGCACAGTACAATCTGTTTTCTCCCAAGACTCTTAAATTTTCTTTATACAGTTTTGCCAGCTAAAATCTCAAATTCATTTTTTTGTATCCAGCTTATCACAATAAAGCGTCAGGCCCCCTGGTAAATTGTACCCGAACTAAAAAAGTGAAGATTTGATATTTTATAGGGAACATCTAGGAATGTACATTGTGCCTAAGCAGTAATCTAAAAAGATTTACCTTTTGTGTCTTGAATTCCTTCTGCAAAATGGAAAACTTCTGTGCCTACTGCCTCGTAGGTATATTCCTGCAGTGTGAGGTCATAAAGCTCTGCTGCCCAGGGTGGATTTGATTTAAATCAACTTGATTTAAATCATTTTTAAAGAGTACTGTAATCTCTGTCCCGCATTAGCTCCTCCTCTGACCCACTGTTGACTCACCGACAGTCCCATTCACTTTAATGGGATGGCTGGTGATGCGGCAGTGACACAACAAGGTGAGGGACGTTGCAGCAGCAGGTGAGTGGATGCCCGCTAACAGGCCCTGCCATGATGGGTCTGAAATGACAGGTGCTCTTTAAATGTAGGGACTTATTCTTGCTGGTAGTTAGAATCGTTAATATTTGCAAACAAAATGAGGTTTCCTATTTAGAATAATAAGCTGTCAGGTTAATAAAACAACAATATCAGAACCGGATTCAATCATATAGTTTGTAGTGTACATAGATTTGCAAAACAATGGGATAAAGGAACGCATCAATGCAGTGCATGTTATCTCCGCTTGCATTCATTGAATGGGTTTTCCAAAAATGTATATATTGCAGAATATACAGCCTCATGCTCCATAACTAAGCTCCATTTCATGCTGAATAAACTAAATTATTAATGTATCTTAAATAGAAAAGCATCTTATTAGAATAAAAAAAAATTGATAAAAATAAAAAAATACGATTTAAAAAATTTTTCTTTTTTAAATTGTTGATTTATATCCACCCTGATTTTTCTAAATATATATAATTGTATTTATTTTTTTTGGGGGGGGGGGGCTTTACGATCAACTTTTACCAAACTTTTTTTTTTTTTTTCTTTGATAAAAGCGTGGTCAGATTTATATTGCTGTTTGTATCTCTACTGGAAAGGTGTCCCTTCACTTCTTGTCAGGACAGTAATTGGTGTGAATAATGGGAAAACAAAAAAATGCAAACCTCGCCATGATATGAACGCTATGTTCTCCTCTTGTGAGGCCAACCATTCCGCCCACTTCTTGTATGAGCATCACTTCAGATGTGAAGGAAAATTTCTCTATTTGAGTCAAAAACCCAAATAAATATCTAGCAGGACTTTTCACTAGATCCCATTCAGCAAAAAAGAATATCTGGAGTTCTGGAGGCTCTGGCTTTAATGCTTTGAGTCACTGATCCAAGGCGAGCATTCAGATTTGAAGCCCAGACTGAAGTTAGAACTTCCCTGTCTGCATACTTGTAGGCCAGTATGCCAAAGTACTGAGGCTATTGGAATAGCATGACACCCAGGCATCCAACATTTTCAGGTGAGGTTAGCAATGGCAGCTTCCATACTTTTTTACTACAGGTTATTTAAATTGATTTGAGGTTCAGAAAAAGCTCCTCGCCCTTGCAAGTAAATAAAGATAGCGCACACAGCGTGAGATTAGAGATGGAAAACTTTGACCTGTCTGTGCAAGGATGAAATGAATGACATCTAGTTCAAGATACTCCACCTTAAAGAACAAACATAGTCCATGTCTTAGGCCTCATGCACACTGGACATTTTTACAGCTGTTGTTTTTGGCTTCAGACGTTTTTTTCTGCAGCCAGTAAACTCTCCATCATGTTATCCTATGTGTCCATGCACAGTTTTTGGCAAGGGCCTTTTCTGGCTGGAAAAAACCCCCAAAACTGGTGGGTTTTGAGAGGATTTTTTCAGCTATAAAAACGCTCTAACTCTGAAAAATGCTTAAAAACGCGGCTACTCTGTGTTTTTATCAGCGTTTTTGAGCCATAAGCTTTTGTGGGAGTATAATTTTGTTAAAAAAAAGCTAAAAACCGCTGGAAAACGTTTTCTACAGCTAACGCTACTGGCTTTTTTTTATAATGTCTAGTGTGCATGAAGCCAAAGTGGAACTTAACTAATTTTTAATCTTTCCATCTATTAAATCTTCTGCCCTTTTTGTTTTAACTTTGAATAGTAAAAAAAAAAAATTTCTGCCTACAGTAATTGCCTTATACAGCCCACTTCCTGTTTCTTGTCTGGTAAAAAGCCTGGGCTTATGACATCATGCACAGCTCTCTAGTTTGCCAGGAAGGGAGTGGAGATGAGTCCTAAGAGGGCCAATGAGAGCTGCAGTGCCTCTGTGTAAATCCAGGAAGTGAACAGGCAGCAGCTTCAGCTGCCCACAGTTAAAATGGATGCAGCCACACTATTTATTTTACCTACAGATAAGCCTTTATTATAGGCTTACCTGTAGGTAAAAATTTAAAAAATGGGTATACAACCACTTTAACCTGGTCCATTTGAATTGACTACATCAAGTTGTTTTGCAACCTTATTGACTTGTATTAAGCGATACGTAGTTCTGAAGCAAGCAAAATTCTGTTAGTTCAGGCTGTTACTCGAAATGTATTGAAGCCAGAGTTAGCCAGGCATTGGAGATATTCAGTAGGGCCTCAATGACAACTCATGTGCTTCTCTTTTGTGTAGTCGTTTCTGAAAGCAATAAAGTACTAGTAGTGGTGGGACCCTCATTGTGTATATATTCAATTGTCTCTATGGAGCACCACCCCTACTGTGAAAACAACTAGAAAATTTCCCCCATCACCTCTACCAAGGAGGTAGGAGGGGACAGAGAGATAAAATAGGACTTTAAATGTGCCACCAGAGAGAATACAGTCAATTTAAATGTAAAACGTAAGTCTTTTTATTAACGCAGCTTAAAGCACAATAAAATGCTACATATCCAGTGCCATCTGCCCATATCATCAAATAATTTTTTTTATATATATATCTATTATACAGTATCTCACAAAAGTGAGTACACCCCTCACATTTTTGTAAATATTTTAATATATCTTTTCATGTGACAACACTGAAGAAATTACACTTTGCTACAATGTAAAGTAGTGAGTGTACAGCTTGTATAACAGTGTAAATTTACTGTCCCCTCAACACACAGCCTCTGGAGTTCTGGACCCCCCTAGTAAGAAGATGGGAACACTGTCACCTTTTCTAACAGGCTTTTATGCTTGTGGGAAGGTGTCTAGCATGTAAAACCACCAAAGGAAGTAATGTTAAAAAGATGAACGAGTTTGTGGCTTCGGCAACAGGAAGGGTTCATAAAATAAAAGAATTCATCATGTGTTCATCTGAGGGGGTGGTGTATGTGTTAGAATGCTCGTGCGAGCTCCAGTATGTAGGTAGGACCGCCAAACCTCTGCTGGTAAGGGTATGTGAACATCTTGATAATTAATAAAAAAGGGATGTAGGAGCATAGTGTTTCTAAACACTTTAGAGAGGTCCACAATAGGAACCCGAAAGGTTTAAAACTCTGGGCGGTTGAGGAGGCCAGTCATCATTGGAGGCGGGGCAACTTTAAAAGATATCTTAGTCAACGTAAGTCAGCCTGGATATGAGACCCAGGTTCTAGCACCTAGGGGGCTCAACATCGACTTCGACTTAAATTGCATTATTTACAATGGTTTAAATAGGTAAAAATGTAGTTTTAAAGGCAGAGTGAGTAATCAGTAGGTATTTTGAAATATAATTTTATAAGATTTTTAAAGAGGAAGTAAACCTTGGTGGGTTTTACTTCCTCTTTATTTCCCTGCAAAGGTAAAGCATAATGGGCTACTATGCATCGCATAGCAGCGATGTCAACGCTGTCCCCACTAGCAGCCAGCGTCCATCTTCACCCCTCTTCCTTCCGTGGCCGCTAATTCTGGCTCTGTGACTGGCCGGAGTCGCATGACGTCATTCTCCCGCATGCGCGTGGAAGCTGCCAGTCACGGCATGACCCCTATTAGAAACGGCACGATGTGCCCTTTCTAAAGTGCGCATGCACCGTAGTCATCAGCGCACAAATTTTTTGTAAATATCTCCTAAACCGTTGAAGTTTAGGAGATCTTTCCAGCACCTACAGGTAAGCCTTAATATAGGCTTACCTGTAGGTAAAAGTGGTTGTACACGTTGTACAACCACTTTAACTGAGGTTTTAATAAGGAGCCCTTTTTGATTAATATTAATAAATAAATAAGGATTTTTAACCTAAAGGATATTTAAGTTTGGTTGAAAATATAAAATGGTATAGGACATATAAATATTAATGTTTTTTAGATTGTGAATAAGTAAATGAAGGTATAAATGTTAATAAGTTCCTGTTTAGATTGTAACGGGAGGTTGCAGTGGGGGTCAGTAGCGATGCTGTAATATGACACTCTGTATTTAGTTTACTGAGCGGACCCATGCACGGTGACAAACTATCCAGTTCTACGAAATCTGTGTCCCGTGGTCCACAGGAAATGGGAGTGTCTGCAGACGCAGCTGACGGCCGTGGCGAAGCCTGGAGCTTTGCCTAGGCAACACTAGTATGTATGTGTGTGTATAATATATATATATATATATATATATATATATATATATATATATATATATATATATATATATATATATATAATGTGCTCAGGGTAGGTGGCCCGCCCAATCAGAGGGCGACACGCTTATAGAGGGGAGGAGCCGAGCCCGTGACATCACGCAGCCACTGTGAGTGTATGTCAGTGGTGAGCGAGCGGACGCATATACACATGCTGTTTTAAATATTTGATCTTGTAAGTGTGACTATTTTGCGGCTCTTTTAATAAAGCAACAGAGAGCACTATGGAGTCTGTTTGTGATTACATGTTAATAACCGATTTGCGAGAAGCGGAGCTGAGCTGTAGGAGGAAAGAGTTTCCTGAATTAAACCTGTGTGAAGTTATCAGCGCAAGCATTCAGCTGGGAGAGCGTAGGAGGATCAGGTGTTTTGGCGTGGATGAGAGAGACCGTGAAGGAGCAAAAAGTGACCATTATTTTAGTTTTGTAAACTCATCTGTGAGGTGAGCAGGCAATTTGGCTGGTGGGATACTGGTCCCAGTGTGGACAGAAGAGCACAGCAGTGGATTGTTTCACACACTATTTGATATGAACTGGTTCAATACTGATCTTATTTAACACATGACATTTTTTATATATATGGACTGTTTGCACTGTGGTTTTAATCACTTATATAAGAATATATTGTAGGGAATATTGCATTTAGTTTGTTTTAATTTTATTCATTGGTGTTTCATAGAATGATTTATAGGTTATACAGCGCTGCACTATAAGAATATAATTGTTTACATTTGTGTGGTGAATCACTGTGAGTGTCACAGCAGCTGTGGGTTTTTTTTATATATTCCATAATAATTTTTGCACTTTAGAAAGATTTTTTGGCACTGATTGTTATTACACACTTTACACAGCCATTAATGTCTAAACCTCTGGCAACAAAAGTGAGTACACCCCTAAGTGAAAATGTCCAAATTGGGCCTAAAGTGTCAATATTTTGTGTGACCACAATTATTTTCCAGGACTGCTTTAGGCTGGGTTCACACTGGTCTGACAAACGCTCCGACATTGGGAGCTCATGTCGCATGACGTGTGAAAATCAACGTTTCCCTATGGGAGCCGTCTTAACTATTCCGACACATGTCGGTCCGACTTTAAAAATGCTCCCTGTACTACTTTGGTCCGACTTTGATCCTACTTCAGCCCATTGACTATCATTGAAGTCAGATCAAAGTCGGATCCTTGTCCTAACCAACCGACTTTGGCATCCGACATTGTGTTATTTCCTGCCCCTGCTGTAGCCCCTCCCATTGTGTGTTAGTTTTGATTGGTCAAAGGACAAGTGTACTATCTGAAAAGTCGGATCAAAGTAGTATCCTGTTCATGAAAGTCAGATGGATGTAGGACCAATGTAGGATCAATGTAGGACCAATGTAGGACTGATGTCGCAGAGCAAAGTAGGATGAAAGTCATACTACTGTCGTGTAGTATAGTGTGAACCCAGCCTTAACCCTCATGGGCATGGAGTTCACCAGCGTTTCACAGGTTGTCACTGTAGTTCTCTTCCACTCCTCCATGATGACATCACGGAGCTGGTGAATGTTAGAGACTTTGCGCTCCTCCACCTTCCTTTTGAGGAAGCCCCACAGATGCTCAATAGGGTTTAGGTCTGGAGACAGGCTGACCCCCCCCCACCCCTTCAACATCTGCAGTAATGCTGGCAGCAGTCATACGTCTATTTCCCAAAGACAACCTCTGGATATGACGCTGAGCATGTGCACTCAACTTCTTTGGTCGACCATGGCGAGGCCTGTTCTGAGTCGAACCTGTCCTGTTAAACCGCTGTATGGTCTTTGGCCACCATGCTGCAGCTCAGTTTCAGGGTTTTGGCAATCTTCTTATAGACATGGCGAACTTTAGAGCAACAATTCTTTTTTTCAGATCCTCAGAGTTCTTCGCCATGAGGTGCCAAGTTGAACTTCCGGTGACCAGTATGTGAGAGTGATAACACCAAATTTAACACACCTGCTCCCCATTCACACGTGAGACCTTGTAACACTAACGAGTCACATGACACCGGGGAGGGAAAATGGCCAATTGGGCCCAATTTGGACATTTTCACTTAGGGGTGTATTCACTTTTGTTGCTAAAGGTTTAGACATTAATGGCTGTGTTGCGTTATTTTGAGGGAACAGCAAATTTACACTGTTATACAAGCTGTACCCTCACTACCTTACATTGTAGCAAAGTGTCATTTCTTCAGGGTTGTCACATGAAAAGATAAAATATTTACAAAAATGTGAGGGGTGTACTCACTTTTGTGAGATACTATATATGGCTACTTAACAAATTGCCCACTATAATGTACAAACTCATTTAAACTGGCAAGTAATTCTTCTGAAAAAAATAGAAATGGCGGTGTGCATGTCCACGCACCAATGGCCAATAAGAGAGAAAAGAATCAACCTTTGTAGATTATGGAACATATAATGAAAAGAAAGAAAAAGCAAATGAGTGTACGTGTGCATATACTTAGTGGATGGAAAGCATATTGATTCTGTAGGAGAGCAAAAAGGTTCCACCCTCTCCTCGCTTATTGGCCATTGGTGCGTGGACATACACCCCCCCCCCCCCCATTTGTTTTAGATATAGAATATGAATAAATATATATAGAGTGTGTGTATATGTGGTGTACAATACAGTGCCTTGCAAAAGTATTCACCCCCCTTGGCTTTTTACCTATTTTGTTACATTACAGCCTTTAGTTCAATGTTTTTTTTAAATCTGAATTCTATGTGATGGATCACTACACAATAGTCTAAGTTGGTGAAGTAAAATTAGAAAAATATAAAAATAAAACTATTTTTTAGAAATAAACTGATAATTGGCATGTGCGTATGTATTCACCCCCTTGGTTATGAAGCCCATAAAAAGCTCTGGTGCAACCAATTACCTTCAGAAGTCACATAATTAGTGAAATGATGTCCACCTGTGTGCAATCTAAGTGTCACATGATCTGTCATTACATATACACACCTTTTTGAAAGGCCCCAGAGGCTGCAGCACCTAAGCAAGAGGCACCACTAACCAAACACTGTCATGAAGACCAAGGAACTCTCCAAACAATTAAGGGACAATGTTGTTGAGAAGTACAAGTTGGGGTTAGGTTATAAAAAAATATCCAAATCTTTGATGATCCCTAGGAGCACCATCAAATCTATCTTAACCAAACGGAAAGAACATGGCACAAGAGCAAACCTGCCAAGAGACGACCATACACCAAAACTCAAGGACCGGGCAAGGAGGGCATTAATCAGAGAGGCAGCACAGAGACCTAAGTTAACCCTGGAGGAGCTGCAGAGTTCCACAGCAGAGACTGGAGTATCTGTACATAGGACGACAATAAGCCGTACGCTCCATAGAGTTGGGCTTTATGGCAGAGTGGCCAGAAGAAAGGCATTGCTTTCATCAAAAAACAAAATGGCACGTTTTGAGTTTGCGAAAAGGCATGTGGGAGACTCCCAAAATGTATGGAGGAAGGTGCTCTGGTCTGATGAGACTAAAATTGAACTTTTTGGCCATCAAAGAAAATGCTATTTCTTGCACAAACCTAACACATCACATCACCCAAAGAACACCATCCCCACTGTGAAACATGGTGGTGGCAGCATCATGCTGTGGGGATGTTTTTTTCAGCAGTCGGGACTGGGAAACTGGTCAGGGTTGAGAGAAAGATGGATGGTGCTAAATACAGGGATATTCTTGAGCAAAACATGTACCCCTCTGTGTGTGATTTGACGCTAGGACAGAGGTTCACCTTCCAGCAGGACAATGACCCCAAACACACTGCTAAAGCAACACTTGAGTGGTTTAAGGGGAAACATGTAAATGTGTTGGAATGGGCTAGTCAAAGGCCAGACCTCAATCCAATAGAAAATCTGTGGTCAGACTTAGATTGCTGTTCACAAGCGCAAACCATCCAACTTGAAGTAGCTGGAGCAGTTTTGCAAGGAGGAATGGGCAAAACTCCCAGTGGTAAGATGTGGCAAGCTCATAGAGACTTATCCAAAGCGACTTGGAGCTGTGATAGTCGCAAAAAGTGGCTCTACAAAGTATTCACTTTAGAGGGGTGAATAGTTATGCCTTTTTCTGTTATTTTGTCCTATTTGTTGCTTGCTTCACAATTAAAAAAAAAAAAATAAAACATCTTCAAAGTTGGGCATGTTCTGTAAATTAAATGATGCAAATTCTCAAACGATCCATGTTAATTTCAGGTTGTGAGGCAACAAAACACGAAAAATACCAAGGGGGTGAATACTTTTGCAAGGCACTATAGATCAATGCGCTTCACGATCAAGTCACTTCCTCAGGATCCATTCCTCTTGACGATATTTGTTTCTTAAAGCCTGTAAGAGTTATTTATAAACTGTTTCCTGGCAAGTTGGGAAAACCTGTTTGGGTGATAGGTCTTTCTGCACTTGAAAAACATTGAGGCTCCATTCACACCTATGCATTTTTAGTGCTTTTTGCATTTTGCAGATTTGCACTACAGAACATGTTCCATAGGAAACAATGTTAAATGTTCTGTAGTGCAAATCTGCAAAATGCAAAAAGCACTAAAACTGCATTGGTGTGAATCCAGCCTGAGAGCTTCCTGAAAGTAGAGGGTAGAGTAACGATCTTGTCAGTGGACTGCTGTCCTTTCATTGCTAAATCACGGGCAGGAGTGCATCCAAGACCAGGCTGTATTGCAGTCTGCAGAGAGATCCAAAAACTAGCTGTTACAATATTTTTGTCAGGTAAATATGTTCTTTTATATGCCTGTTTATCTGGAGATTAGCTTTAAAAGAGAAGTATGGGTTTGGCTTTTTTTTTTACAAATTCATACTTAACCTAGGTGGATGCATCATCGTCCGATACTGCATCTGTCCCCCTGCCGCCTCTGCACCTGAGACCTGAGCCAACGAACACCGCCGATGGCTCAGTTCTCTTGGCTCCTTAAGCAGAGAGCTGCTGCCTGTCAATCAGCAGCTCTCCTGCTCTGCTCCTCCACGCTCATTGGAGAACTAAGCTGTGAAAGGATGGTGAGCGGCCTTCTCAGCGGTTCGCTGAGACGGCCATCAGTCCAGGCACCTGGTGGATCCAGACTCCCAGAGTCGGGATGACGCGGTGCCTCGACTGATCTGTGTGACGTCAGCAGAGAGCAGACTTCAGACCGCTCTCTGCTGAAAACGGGTCACAGGAGTGCAAATGGGGTGCACTCCTGTGACCCTTAGGAGAAGCCCCGCCAAATGGGCTGGACTTCTCTTTTTAACATGAACTCTATGGAAATGAGCATAAAGAGTTACTACATTTGTTAACATATTAACCATTGCTGCCTCCCTCTTTCCACATGCTATTAATATCCTTTCCAGGTAAAGTAGAGACAGGGTATGCCGGATAGGGCATGTAAAACTACTTTAAGACTTAAAAAAACAAAATGGAACTTGCATTTAAATGAATTGATCAGGGCATATCACCAAGACTAATCATTCAAGGAAATGCTCGCTAACACCAACAGATGCTGGAACTCTCACAGGGTAACTGGTAATAGTAGAGTATATTAGCCAAGATGGATTCTCTGCGGTAACTGGGAGCACTGAGATTACTGGCAGAGCCAAAAGAATGAAAGTACAAAGACATCCCAAGCTGTTGCTGAGAGGAGACCAAAATTGTATTCTGGGTTGTAATACTATCCACACTAAAGACTGACATGTTTCTATATGTTGTCCCTTCTTCCGAGTCTCTCATGCCCCTTTTTAGAGCTCAGCTCTCTTTGACCAATCCTGCAGTATGACTTGTCCTGGCCATGACCTTAGTCTGTCAGACCATAACTTATTGGGCTAAGGCCAGTAGAAGAGACCTGATCACCATGGCAGTGGATCACTTAACTTTAGAGTGTCTGGTGCTCAAGTCCACAGCTTTGAATTAGTGTTTAATGATTAAGTTTCCAGTTACATCTCCAGGATGGGCCTCCTCTCCGTGAACATGGGGAAAAAATCTCTCGCTGAAGTGTTAGGCTGTGAGACCCTTGCACAGAAAGCATCTGTTTTGCATGTTCTTCCCAGTGCAATGTCTCTTCAGAGTCACCTTGGATACCCTCAGCATGGATGTCACTGTGGGTAAGAGTACCCATCATCTTTAACAAAAAAGCATAGGGCTCAGCATGGAAATGCCCGCTTCTCATCTAAGACCAAGAAGAGCCCTTTTCTTTTACTTGCAGGCCTCTAACTTCAAAGACAGTGGACTTCCAGTTCCCCAAACCCCCTAGATAAGTCTTCCTCAGCATGAGAGTGTGCCCCCCCCTTTTTCCAAAATGGTGAGACGTATGTTCCATTTTGTGGACATTTGGGCAACCAGCATCTCTGATACTTGGGTGTGGCAGGTTGTTTCCAGGGGCTAAAAGCTACAATTTCTCTACCAGCCCCTTCCCCTATTCATTACTTCCAACCTACCTGTGTCACTAAAGATTAGCAGATCTCCAGGCAGTCCTTGCATGTGTTCTGAAGCAGCTGTTACCCCATTCTCTGTGGTGGAACAAGTCTTGGGGCTTTTTACTTCAATCTGTTTGCAGACCTCAAGCCAAAAGGGTGTATCCACCCAATCTTGGATCTTAAGGCCCTACATTTTTTTCTTTCAGCCTCAGCCTTGATAGATATCAAGAATGTATACTTGCATGTCCCTATTTTTCCAGCACATCTGTGCTTTTTTTCTTCTTTGGTGTGGGCTATCTGTACCTCCCAGTTTATGACCCTGACATTTGGCCTGTCTTCTGCAAATTGGATTTTTACCAAGATGCTGGCTCCTGTGTTTGCCTTGTTGTCAGTCAGGGGTCAGGCTCGCAGGCCAGTAGTTATTTCCAGTAGTAAGGTTCACACAGAAAACTGCATCGGTAGTAGGGATCGACTGTTATTGTTTTTCAGTGCCGATACGATACCGATATTTCGGCCACCTCTCCGGCCGATAGCCCATATTTTTTGCCAATATTTTGTACATTTAAAAATGTGTTTTTTACACCGTCAATTTCCTTCTTCCTTTTTTAAAAAATTTTTTTTTTTTATAACTGTTATTGCTGTCACAAGGAATGTAAACATCCCTTGTGACACTAATAGGCATGTGAGAGGCACTCTTTATGGAGAGGTCGGGGGTCTATAAGACCCCAAACCCCTCCTCTGCACTTCAAAGTATTCAAAATGTCAAAATCTGCGTTTTTTGAATACTTTTTTTTTTTTTTAACTTGCGCCTTTAAGATGATAGTAATTTTGAAGTGATGTCATGACATCGCTTCCAGATTACTAGATCCGGGACCCGAACGAAGCATCGGTCTTCGGCCGGCCGGTTGCTCGGGCCTCCCTGTGGGATGGGATAAGACGGTGGGGGGGGGATGATGTCCCCTCCCGCTGCTTGTAATAACAGCCGAGCAGCTGCTGAGCCGTATCAGTTGTCATCACAATAAAGCCGACCGTCCGCTCTAGAGAACGGTACTGGCAGCTGCATGCATCACCCCGGTAAAACCCCTTGAAGTAATATCAGTCAGTTTTTTTGATTGATACAATACTTCTAAAAAAAAGTGAATATCGGCCACCCCGATAATTGGTCAATCCCTAATCAGACGTATGCAAGTAGGTCCCCCTGGCAGGTGATGGGCGCTAATCCGAAGAACAGAATCTAAGAACCAACTGGTAAAGCTTCTGATATATTCCAGAGCATGCTGGAGCCAGGCTGCTGTCCTCAGGATTTCCCAACCATAAGATGAGCAAGCTGGTGTCTTGTAGTCTTGTGACAGATGTAGCAGGTTGGGATCAGGCAGAAGCAAGTCAAAGGTTTGTAATGAGCGGTTTCAAGTTGGGGTCAAGTGAAAGCGTAGTTGATAAGCCAAAGGCTGGCAATGCTTGGTAGTGGAGATACAGACAACAGTAGGAACTCAAGGAGTAAGATATTTGCTGGAGCAGAGCAAAAAAAGGAATTGTAGAGAAATTGATTAAGTAGGAGGTTCATGGAAGGAGCAAGAAGTTCAAGGCTTATCAGATATAAGATTTAAAGTAAGGTTTTCTAAGGGATCAGGCAGGGAGCTGTCCAGCATTTCAAGTGGAACAGTGAAAAGAGCTACTGCCAGACGCAATAGAAATCCTGGGTTCAGATCCAGATCCTGACTGTACTCCCCTCCTACCAGAATGGCCCCTGGACAATTTAGGACCAGGTTTTGAGGAAAACTCTGATGAAATTCTCTTGTCAATCTAGGGGCATGGATGTTCTTCTCGGATTCCCAAGATCTTTGTTCTGGCCCATATCCTTCCCATTGAATCAGACATCGTAATTTGTTCCTAAAGATCCTGTAATCGAGAATTTTCTCAACTACAAATTCTTCCTCACCTTGCACCTCAATAAGTGGAAGAGATTGGAGAATTCTTGTAAAGTGTGAATTTTAAGGGTAACACCACACCAATATTAAAAAAAAAACGATGCGCGGCCCCCCTCAAAATCCATACCAGACCCTTGTTGGGAAAGGGGGTAGGTGAACGAGCCAGCGCCACCCCCCCACCACCTCCTGAACCAAGGGCCTCATCCCCACAACCCTGGGCTGTGGTTGTGGGGGCCCCCAGATCCTGCCCCCCATGTGAATGAGTACGGGGTACATAGTATCAAGAAGAGTCAAAAAGTAATAAAAACACAGACGGATTTTGACAATTCCTTTATTAAAGAATAAAAAAACAGTGCCCCCCCCCCCCCCAATGTAGATCCATTGTCCATCACGACACCTCCACCGCCAGATCCGGGGAAGAAAAACGCTCCACCTTCAACTAAGGCAAACCGCTGACTGCCTGGCTTGCTTTTTTTTTTTTTTTTTTTTTTTTTTTATGTAATCTTTATTTGAAAATTTTTGTATTATACAACATACAAAAGACAGAACAAAACATACAAAGAGGAGTAAAAACGTACAGAGAGAATCCAAACAGAACAAAACACATTAAGGCATCATTCCATGCTGGTTTGTGTATGGATCGGGGGCCCCTACAGTCCAGCCTCTTCCACAGGAGGGGCTGCTGAATGCGGGGACCCCTGAGAACCTGGTGTGACTTTACTAGTATAGTGCATCCAAGTGGCACATATAGTATAAAACTTTTCATAACGGTCTTTACATTTTGCCATCCACTCCTCTGCAGCCATGATGTTTTTCACTAAAGTAATCCATTCAGTGCATGTAGGAATTTGTGGTCTCTTCCAGTATATCAAAATTAACCTTCTGGCCGCGTTGAGTAAATGAGGCAGTACAGACTTGCGATTTTGGCTGAGAGGAGTGGTAGGGACATGTAGCAAGGATTCCAAAGGGGAATTGGGGAGCTCGAGGTCTAGAATGTCCTTAATCTGGGCTCTTATATCTAACCAGAAGGGCCGTATCTTGGGGCATTTCCATCAGATGTGAAGGAATGAGCCTCTGAGGCCGCATTCGCTCCAGCAAGCGTTGGATACAGATGAGTATATCCTGGCAAACTTAGAGGGAACTCTATAACATCAGGTAAGTACCTTAAAACTATTTTCCTGCATTTTCGTGTCCATTGAGCTCGTATGCGTGAGACGGTAAAGGTGGTCCAACTGAGTTTCAGTAAAGACATGCTGAAGGTCTCTCTCTCCCACTCCCTTGTGTATCCAGGCTTCCCTCCACTTTCCAACAACTGTAGTAACTCATATAATACAGATATAGTGTGTGGAATAGCTGAGGTAGACATACAGAGCCGTTCAAAGGGAGATGCCGTGGTAGGGGAGTGGATACCGTGGGGTAGGCTACAGACAAAATGTTGGCGCTGTCTATAGCGCCATTCGTCCATGGGGAAAGATCCGTACTGTATTCTCAATGTGGCCAGCGGCAATAAACCCTGGTCTTGGATAAATCTACCACATCTCGACTCTCCATCGCTTGGCTTGCCATTTGACAGTTCTTATATAGGTAAGGGGCAACGTCACCTGGTGGCACCTCATGCGTTTTATTTTTTTAAAACCTTTTCCTATTGCCGGCAATTTTAAATGTCTGTCTTTTTTAATGTAATTTTTGCTGTAGCATGTTCTATACATTCTACAGATGCGCCACTTCGCAGGCAGAATAAGGGGACACCCCCCCCCCCGACACTATATTTAAAGAAATTTGTAATTTTTTTATTGTTGCACTTTAACCACTTGCCGACCGGCTTACGCCGATTTACGTCGGCAGAATGGCACGTACAGGCATATTAACGTACCTTTACGTTGCCTTTTAAGACGCTGCATTGTGGGTGCGTGCCGCAAGGTCGTGAGTGTTATCGGGGGTCCCGCGGACTCTATGTCCGCAGGGATACCCGCGATCGTCTCGCGGAGAGGAAGAACAAGGAAATGCTGATGTAAACAAGCATTTCCTCATTCTTCCTAGTGACAGGACACTGATCACAGCTCCCTGTGATTGGGAGCAGTGATCAGTGTCATGACACACGTAACCCATCCCCCCCACCGGTTAGAACACATCCCTAGGACACACTTTACCCCTGCAGCGCCCCCTACTGGTTAACCCCTTCCCTGCCAGTCACATTTACACAGTAATCAGTGCATTTTTAATTGCACTGATCGCTGTATAAATGTGTATGGTCCCAAAATATCGCCAGAAGTGTCCGATCTGTCTGCCATAATGTCGCAGTCACGATAAAAATCGCTGATTGCTGCCATTACTAGTAAAAAAAAAAATTAATAAAAATGCCATAAAACTGTCCCCTATTTTGTAGACGCTATAACTTTTGCGCAAACCAATCAATAAACGCTTATTGCGATTTTACCAAATATATGTAGAAGAATACGTATCGGTCTAAACTGAAGAAAAAAAATTTTTTTAATGTATTTTTTGGGGATATTTATCATAGCAAAAAGTAAAAAATATTGCTTTTGTTTTCAAAATTGTCGCTATTTTTTTGTTTATAGCTTAAAAAATAAAAACCGCAGAGGTGATCAAATGCTACCAAAAGAAATCTCTATTTGTGGGGAAAAAAGGACGTCAATTTTGTTTGGGAGCCATGTCGCACTACCATGCAATTGTCAGTTAAAACGATGCAGTGGCGAATCGCAAAAAGTGCTATGGTCTTTGGCCAGCCAAATGGTCCGGGGCTGAAGTGGTTAAGCATCATTAAAATCACTGCTCCTGAAAAAACGATCTTTTTTAAAAAAATGTTTGCATACATACATGTCCCCTAGCGCAGTATCCGGACCCCCATACTCTTTTTATGGCCAATTACTTGCATATAAGCCTTCAAAATGGGGACTTTTGATTTTTCAAGTTTGGTTTACATAGACTTTATTAATGTTTACTTTTTCGGGTCAGAACTTTTTCTCTGTTCTGGAGTTCTGGTGCCAACTGAACAGGGGTGTGTCCAGCCCATCTCTACTCATGGATCCCGACGATAAAGGTGAACCGTTAACAGTCGCCACATCAATACTGGCAAGTTTGTTTCTCATTTGGATAGTATTGGTTGGGCAAATTCTATGTCCATAAAGTTTCCCTCTGGCTGCAGAGTTTAGCATAGTAGAGCAAGGAATTTCACAGCCCTCAGTGATAAGTTTAATTGGATAGGAGAGTGTAAACATTTTCTTCATGAATCACTGGTGACACAACTTGAGTAATGAAGTTTTGTTCAGACATTGTATCATTCAGTCAAAGCTATTTTTTTTTAACTTTGTTGGGACAATTAACTGCATAATTCCCCACAATAAAGCTATAGGTTTTCTGAATCTCTTCTCTCTTTCTCCTGAATAGATAGTGTGTGTGTGTGTGTGTGTGTGTGTGTGTATATATGTATATGTGTATATAGATAGATAGAGATACACACACACGCACACATATATATTATATATATAGCTTTATTAGGTACACCTGTTCAATTGCTTGGTAACACAAATTGCTAATCAGCCAATCGCATGGCAGCGACTTAATTCATTTAGGCATCTAGACGTGGTGATGCTGATTTAAGTGACTTTAAATGTTGCATGGTTGTTGGTATTTCCAAAACTGCTGATCATCTGGGAATTTCACATACATCCATCTCTAGGGTTTACAGAGAATGGTCAGAAGGAGAAAATATCCAGTGAGTGGCAGTTGTGTGGACGAAAATGCCTTGTTGATGTCAGAGGAGAATGGGTAGACTAGTTTGAGATTCTAGAAAGGCAACAATAACTCAAATAACCACTCATTACAACCAAGGTATGCAGAATACCATCTCTAAACGCACAACACATTGAACCTTGAGGCTACAGCAGCAGAAGACCACACTGGGTGCCACTTCTATCAGCTAAAAACAGGAAACTGAGGCTTCAATTTGCACAGGCTCACCAAAATTAGACAATATGAGATTGGAAAAACATTGCCTGGTCTGATGAATCTTGATTTCAGCTGTGACATCAGATGGTAGGGTCAAAATTTGGCGTAAACAACTTGAAAGCATGGATCCATCCTGGATATTTTCTTGGCACACTTTGGGCCCCTTAGTACCAATTGAGCATTGTTTAACCACTTCAATACTGGGCGCTTTCACCCCCTTCCTTTCCAGGCCAATTTTCAGCTTTCAGTGCTCTTGCACTTCTAATAAGAATTGCGCTGTCATGCAACACTGTACCCAAATGAAATTTTTATCATTTTGTTCACACAAATAGACCTTTTTTGGTGGTATTTATTCACAAATCAGTTTATTTTTTGTGATATAAGCGAAAAAAGAGCGGAAATTAAAAAAAAAAAAAGCAATATTTTCTACTTGCTGTTTTAAAAGAAATCCAATAAAATCAAATTTTGTCATTAAATTTAAGCCAAAATGTATTCTGCTACATGTCTCCCCCTCTACAAAAATCCCGTTTAGTGTATAATAATTGGTTTGTGTGATCACGGACATATGTGCACAGATGATCACAGACATGTATGCAGATGATCATTGGGACATGTGATTTTACTGTTACATATGTGGGACAGGTGTTTTTACTGTGTGGGGACGCTATTTTGGGGACATTGTGATTAAACACTGTGTGGGGACACTGGGTCGGTGATCAGTGTGTAAAAAGCTGTAAAAAACAGCTCATACTCACTGATCACTGGCTGGCTGCAGTGATCTCCTCTCCTCAACTTCCGTGTGAGAAGAGGAGAGCTGATCGCCTAGCAACCAGCTCTCTATTTACATCACATGACAGCTGTGATTGGACACAGTCATGTGATCAGGAGGGCCAATCACAGAGCCCTCCTGCCGATTGGAGATGCGCCATGTCCAGGTGACACAAGCGCATCGGGATCGTGCCTCTGCGAGGGCACGCGGGCACGATCCCCCTCCTTCTGAGGGACGTTCCTGAACGTCCACTCAGGAGGAGGAAGCTCCCACCCAGCCGTATATGTGCAGTGGGAGGTGGTTAAATGGTACAGCTTACCTGAGTATTGTTGCTGACCATGTCCATCCCTTTATGACTACAGTGTACCCATCTTCTGATGGCTCCTTCCACCAGGATAATGCACCATGTCACAAAGCTCAAATCATCTTACCACTGGTTTCTTGAACATAACAATGAATTCACTGTACTCCAATGGTCGCCACATTCACCAGATCTCAATCCAAAAGAGCACCTTTGGGATGTGGTGGAACGGGAGATTTGCAGTGTGCAGCAGACAAATCTGCAGCAACTGCGTGATGCTATCATGTCAGTATGGACGAAAAGCTCTGAAGAATGTTTCCAACACCTTGTTGAATCTATGCCAGCAAGGTGTACCTAATAAAGTGGTCGGTGATTGTATATTCAAATTAAATGTTCAGAAATCTAAAAAAACACGTCTAGATGGCTGCAGCACTGGTCCCAGCTGCAACTTTCCCCGCCGTCTATAAGGCTGAGATCAAATACCACTGATTGCTCATTTCTCAATTTTCAGCCTGCAGAGAGCTCTGCTCTGCCCCTCCAGCGTTCACTGGTGCTCTGGGCTGTGCAGGGGGCAGGAGCAGCTTGCTTAGGCTCTCAGGGACTCACTGAGAGGCTGAGCCAGGTGCCGGTCCAGGCTTCTGGGTGGATCCCACCCATTTGAATGGGATCTTTCAGAGCCTGGACTGGGTCTGTAACGTCAGCTGACAGCGGACTTTAGTCCACTGTCGGCTGAAACCGGGTCACTAGAATCAACTGCACTCCTATGACACACAGGGGAACTGAAACCAAAAAAGCTTTGGCTATACTTCTCCTTTTAAATAATATGTTTGTGTGTGTGGCTGTGCATTTAACTGTTTTTGGAATGTTGGGTGTATAATTATTTGCTTCTCTTGTCTTCTAGTGAAGATAGTGATTCGAGGGGACAGGAACACCGGAAAGACCACTCTTTGGCATCGGCTGCAAGGAAAGAAGTTTGTAGAAGAGTATATTCCCACTCAGGAGATCCAGGTCACCAGCATACATTGGAACTACAAGAGTAAGTGCTGTGTCCTGCCCATCTTGTGCCTCTGTCATGTGCTCCTTTGAAGGACTCTTGCATTTCACTAGTATTAGTTACATTAACTTGGTAACTCTTTCATCACCTCTTTTCCTCCATTTGGATATTTTTGTAGTTTTAGTTTTTCTTTCTCTCTCCTTTCCTTTCTATTGCTCTTCAGCGCATACACTTGCTTTACTTTGTTCTTTTTTTCCCCGTTTTGTTTTGTTTTTCTTTTATTCCACTATTTTTAATTTCTTTTTTCTTTCTTGCCTCTTGTTTTTCTTCTGACTTTTGTCCTCCCACGGTCTTTTTTTGCTCTGGTTTATCTCCTATGGCCACAGGCTAGAACTTGTCTTTCCCATTCTCTGTCCTCATTGTCTCCATATAATATACAGTTGGATTGCTTATCCTGGTATTGTTTTACGCCCCCTCCCTTTATGCATTTCTCTCTGTCTCCTGTACTCCTAGCTCTTCACTAGCATCTCCCATGATGCCTTCACCCTTACACTGAGCCCCTATGGCTCGTCCTCCCACACACTGACTGAATGATGTGACAAGGCTTATTCAAGCATGCCTGATCACAGTGCTACAGATCCACACAGTCTGCAGTTACTGGAGATGGCACAGGGTGGTCATTTTTTCTATAATGGATGTATTTGTTATGCTATCATGTCCTTGGATAATTATCATTTTTATCCAAGGACATGATAGCATAACAAATACATCCATTATAGAAAAAATGACCACCCTGTGCCATCTCCAGTAACTGCACGGTTGTTACAGTGTAAGAATTCAGAAAGGCCACTGACTTCATGTTTCTAGCGTTTTTTTTTTTGTTTGTTTTTTGTGACTTCACCAACCAAATATAATGCATGGATTAATGTTGCCCCCCCCTTTTTTTTTAATATATAATCTTTATTTTATTTTACATTTTAAGCCATACAAAACCGTGTACAGACAAAAAGGTAAGGGAAAGGGAAGACAAAATGCACCTCAAGGGCAATAACTGATATCGGTAGTGCCATAATACATTACACTATGAGTATAATTATTGCTAGTACGAGCCCCTCCCTGGCCTAGATTTTCGATCTAAGTGCCCTCACACTTTGGGGGAAGGAGAGAGGGCTCGCTCAATAAATCAAAGCAGATACCTTACAGCATCTTAGGCAAAGTAGGAACATAGAAGACATGAAAAAAATATATACAAAAGGAAAAGAAAATTATATACAAGTACCGCTAAGGCCTTTATAAATCGGCAAACACACCTGGCTCATCGGCTGATGGGGTATATCTACACTAGGAACATCAATGATAATTCTGCATCTGGTTCCAGGGGCGGATCCAGAGTCTAGTCTCGGGAGGGGCACTGCCAGAAAATATATTTTTTTGGGGTACATCTATCGGGGAAATGGCTGGTGTTGGCGCTTCAATCATCACGGCACCATGGTTGTTATGGTGTCAGGATGATTGAAGCGCATTATTACTATTATTACATTGTTATAAAAAATTAAATAGTTTAACTCACCATAATGAAGAATCAGTGGGAGCCCCGAGTGTGTCACTTGCCACGTCACCTGTCACCAGATGCATATTGTCACTTGCCACGTCGCCTGCCACATGTTGCGGATTGTCACTTGCCACGTCGCCTGTCACCAGATGCAGATTGTCACTTGCCACGTCGCCTGCCACATGTTGCGGATTGTCACTTGCCACGTCGCCTGTCATCAGATGCAGATTGTCACTTGCCACGTTGCGGATTGTCACTTGCCATGTCACTTGCCACTTCGCCTGCCACATGTTGCGGATTGTCACTTGCCACGTCACCTGTCACCAGATGCAGATTGTCACTTGCCACGTCGCCTGCCACATGTTGCGGATTGTCACTTGCCATGTTGCCTGTCACCAGATGCAGATTGTCACTTGCCACGTTGCCTGCCACGTTGCGGATTGTCACTTGCCATGTCACTTGCCACGTCGCCTGCCACATGTTGCGGTTTGTCACTTGCCATGTCGCCTGTCACCAGATGCAGATTGTCACTTGCCACCTGCTAAGGTGGTCTCTTGTGTCCCAGAGACAGGCAGCAGAGAGATGATGTAATCTCTCTGCTGCTACAGCTGCCTGCATGGTGGGGGGGAACTGAAGGGATGTAGGGCGGGCGCCGGGCGGTGAGAGATGATGTCATCTCTCTGCTCCCCCGCCCGCCTGCTCCCTGATTGGCCAGCAGCCGCTCACAAATACATCGAGCGGCAGCTCTCTCACCTATGGAGCCGCCCGGCGGCTCTCTCTCTCACGGAGCCGCCCAGCGGCTCTCTCTCTCACGGAGCCGCCCGGCGGCTCTCTCTCTCACGGAGCCACCCGGCGGCTCTCTCTCTCACGGAGCCGCCCGGCGGCTCTCTCTCTCACGGAGCCGCCCGGCGGCTCTTTCACTCACGGAGCCACCCGGCGGCTCTTTTACTCACGGAGCCGCCCAGCATCTCTGTCTCTCTCACGGAGCCGCCCAGTGGCTCTTTTACTCACGGTGCCGCCCAGCGGCTCTCTCTCTCACGGAGCCGCCCAGCGGCTCTCTCTCTCACGGAGCCGCCCAGCGCCTCTTTTACTCACGGAGCTGCCCAGCGTCTCTCTCTCACGGAGCCGCCCAGCGGCTCTCTCTCTCTCACAGTGACAGTCACTCACCTGCATTTCTCGGAGGGGGCAATTGCCCCGTTGCCCCCCCCCCCCCCTGGATCCGCCCCTGTCTGGTTCTGAACCTGATTCAGGGTGCAGTCCACCTGGACAAGTTGCCCGAAGGCAGGATCCGCCAAAGTTAACAAGGCAACATCTAGACTAGAGGAGACTGGGGCTTGTCCAGAGGTATGGCTCCGCCATGAAGCCCAGATTGAGTCGAAGCGCTCACAAGTTCCCTTGCACGTGGCCACCCGTTCCTCTGCTTCCATCATCTCCGTCACCTTCCCAAGCCAGTCCAACTCACTCAGGGCTTGTGGGCTCTTCCAGTGAATTGGTATAAGGTGCTTTGCGACATTGAGGAGATGAGGGTGAGCACTGCGTTTATAATGAAAGAGGGGATGGGGGGATGTGAAGCAGAAAGTGCTTTGGTGAAAAAGGCACATCTATACCTAGACTATCCGATATGCGTCTGCAGACAGCAGACCAAAAGGGTGAAACCAACGGACAGTCCAACCAAATATGGAGGAGTGTTCACCTCTGCCCGCATCCCCTCCAACACAACTCAGAGACTGATGGGTAAATTCTAGCAAGGGAGGTGGGCACTTGGTACCACTGGGACAGCAACTTATAGTTATTTTCTTGTGTTTTAGAGTCTACTGAGCTAGAGTGTGTGAGAAGGTACAAGTGGCGCAGTTGTTCCTCAGTGAACTCACACCGAGATCCTTCCTCTATTCCCCAATGAAGAATGGTTTAGGGTTAGGGGGAGCCAAATCAAGTAACTTATAAAGAGCTGAGATCATATGCGGTAGAGGTTCTTCAGCTGTCCATATACGTTCAAACTCTGTAAGGGTAGGCCTAATCGGGGATAGGTGGCGCCGTGAGGAGACAAAATCAGTGAGTTGACGATATCTCCAAAAGTCAAAGGGGAAACTACCATACTGCTTCCTGAGGGTGCCTAGCAAAATTAGGCTGTGACCCTCCAGGAAGCGGGACAGGCTAATTACCCCCATTAGTTATCCAGGGACCAAAAAAGGAAAATGTCTCCCCAGGAGGAAACAACGGAAAACCACCAACAGATGTTAGTGGTGATGTTGGGGGGGCTAGGGACCTATTTAGCCTGTCCCAAACTTTGAGGACATGTGTTATTAGTGGGGATACCCAATCTGATAAGCCCCTATCGCTCTGAGGGACCCACGGTGCGTAGGATAGATTACGGCCTGCCATAGTCTACTGGAGGGGTACCCATAATTTAGAGGAGGTGTGAAATCTCCAGTTAATGTTGCCCTTTTAAAGTAAATGTAAACCCATATCTGAATGATATTCAGCTTGCTTTTTTTTTTTTTCACAAATACTTGTTTTCCTGTTTTTCCATCCTTTCTTGCATTTTGGTGCTGTCATGTCCCGTCTACATGAACTCAGAGGTCTGAATCGCACATTTGTGCAATGACTCAGATCCTTCACATCACAGCCCCCTCCTCTTATACCTCAATCCCGTTCTTACACCAGTGTCCACAATTCCCCCCCCCCCCCTTTAAATCACAACCCCTCACTTTACTTCACAGTTCCCCCTTCACAGTAGTGTTCTCAGCTCTTCTTCACAGTAGTCTTCTGAATCTCCTTCAAATTACCCCCCCCCCCCATTCACAGTAGTATCCTCAACCCCCTTCTCTTCAAGGCCTCTTCTGCCCCTGTTATCCCACCCCCACAGTAGTGTCGTCCTCTTTCCCCCTTCACCCTCTAAATCGGTGTCCGCTGTCCCCCCCCCCCTACATATCAACCCCCCCCCCATCCCAAATCATAGCCCCTCACTTCACATCATAGTAGTGTTCTCAGCTGTTCTTTACAGTAGTCTTCTGAACCTTCTTCACTTCATTCACAGCTTTGTCCCCAACCTCCTTCACATAAAGGCCCCCTCTGCCACATTCACATCATCCCAAGCCCCGAGAGTAGTGTCGTCCTCTTGCCCTCATCTCTCCCCAGCAGTGTACCCCTTTGCCCTCCCTTCTCCCTCCACAGCAGTGGTATCCTCTGCCCCCATACACCCTCCCATAGGAGTGACCTACCTTTGTCTCCCTTCACCTCCTACTCTGCTCTGTCAACCCCCACCCCCTCCACAGTTGCCCTCCTTTACCCCCTCCCCCTTCCCCACAGCCTTGTCCTCCTGTTACCACAAACCCCCCCCCCCCCATCTATTACAGCCATGTCCTAGCTTCTTCATTCTCTTACCTCACACAGCAGAACAGAGGGTGGGAGGCATAGACATAGCAGCACTGGATATTAGGAAGCTGTTGATTGGTTGCCAGGAACAACCTGTGTCCTAGCAACCAGTCATCTATAGTTAACTTTAAAAGTTAACATTGCCAGCTCCTGCCCTACACTCTACTGTGAAAATTACAGTGGCAGAGGCTGGGGTAAAGAGCTGGCTCCTTAGTGGTGACCACTGCAGTCCAGATGGGACAAAGATTCAGTTCCAGATCTGGACCATAGTCCGCCATTTAGTAATGCCTGCTCTATGGAAAATCTCAGGCCCGGTGTCCTGATATTGATAAGGGTTGGCTGTGCTTGCACAATGTGTGTTGGAACTGCTGCTTCTAGTCTCCACCAGGCATGCGTGTGACAGAGTGACAACCCAGAACCACAGTTGGGAAACGGGAACAGAATGATGTCACCCTGAATCTGGAAGTACCTGAACAAGGACCTTCCTTAGAGGATCACTAGTTATTCTTGTTTTAAAAGCTGCAGAAAGACTGGATTAAGCACAACTTTTAAAATTACATGTTCTGCCCTTTATAAGGTTTTAGTGCTTGGGTTTACTTAGTTTTGTTTTCTCATACTCTGTGCATTTATTTTTATTTTCAGCCACTGATGACATAGTGAAAGTAGAGGTTTGGGATGTGGTCGATAAAGGTGAGTTCATATTTTACTAGGTAACATGTTTATTGTAGGCAATGAAGTTTTTCTTAAAGGGTAACTCCACTTTTGTTGGAAAAAAAATAGCAAAAAAAAAAAATGGCATAAACAAAAAATGACCTTTCCTTTTCAATCTGCAGCGCTGTAAAATACAATGCAATATTGAAACATTATTTCCTGCTTATTTGATTGGCTCACTGAGTTTACCAGATGTTTGCTCTAAGATACTAGTCAGATTTTTGGCATCCCCTCCAACAGAAATGTAATTTTTGCCAAAATACTCCCTAAGGAAAAAAAATCGCTTTATAAAGGGCTGCAAACCCTGACATGTTCCGCAGAGCCCTGCAGGTGCAGCAACTGACTGATAATTATAAAAACACTCCCATTAGATTCACAGGGCACATGAAGAGGGGGAGGAATCTGCAACAAAGTTTGTTAAAATCCCTGAAATGCACATTGATCAACTAAAGGAGAGTGTTTTTTTTTTTTTTTTTTTTCTCAACAAAAGTGGAGTTACCCACACTAGGTAAAGTAACAGGTTGACTTTATAGCAGAGCAGGCTGATTAAAGAGCACCTTGCTTATATTCTCTTGATGACACAGACTGGCAATGGGGTATGGGGAAATACAAACCATTAGTATAGTATGCAATGAGGCGGTGGGGGGGCGCATGCATAGCCTTGGGGCTCTGCCAGGGAATGCTTGCAAAATTCTTATTCTGCCTGCTTCAGTGTGAACCTATTATGTTGCCTACTGTGAAAAGATTTTTTTTTTTTAAAAGTGATTTTAAACAATTTTTGTGTTTAAAATAAAAAAGATGTTCTACTTACTCGCTCTGTGCAATGATATTGCACAGAGCAAGCAGTCCCTTACCTCCTTTTGGGTAGTCACCTTCAGACTTCTTCCTCCTCGGAGCATCCGTGCGCGCGTGCTGCCAAGCCACAAACACAGCACTGGTAAGTCAAACCCCTGCTCTCCCTCACGTGTTTGACTGACATCTGCAGGAACCTATGGCTCCTGCTGCTCTCAGTGTCTCCATTGGGGACCAAGACCTGAGCAGAGTGGTGCTGCAGCTGGGACAGCGCTGGAGCAGTGAGAATGGGGGGGTTGGGGAGGTAGTGAGGCATTTTGTTACCTTAATGTAGGGAATGTGCTAAGGTAAAAAAATGCTTTAAAGTGGTTGTAAAGGCTCAAGGTTTTTTACCTTAATGCATTACTTGCATTAAGGTGCAAAAACCCTCTGGTCAACCCCCCCCCCCCCACCTTATACTTACCTGATCCCTATCCTCGATCCAGCGATGTGCCCAAGAGCAGCGGCTCTACCGGGCCTCTCTCTCATCATTAGCTCGCACAGCAGCTGGCACCATTTGGCTCCTGCTGCTGTCAATCATAGCTAGTGAGCCAATGAGGAGAGAGAGAGAGCAGGTCCAAGCCACGCTTTGTGTGTGAATGGACACACAGGTGTGTGGCTCGGGAGCTAGCCTGTTTGAGTGCCCTCATAGCAAGAGGCTTGCTATTTGGGGGCACTCTGAGGACCGCCGGCGGGGTGGATCCAAAAAGAAGAGGATCGGGGCTGATCTGTGTAAAACCATTAGACTGAGTTCATACATGTCCAGTGCAAATCGTATGTCAGTTTTCAAATCAAATAAATAAAGCATTTGTTCATTGATTCAGATGCGTTCTTGATGTGGTTCTGATGTGAATTTGCAAGGCTCAGGACTGGATTTTTTTTACTTTTTGCTATAATAAATATCCCCAAAAAATATATTAACCACTTACCCACAGGGCACTTAAACCCCCTTCCTAACCAGACCAATTTTCACCTTTCGGTGCTCTCACATTTTGAATGACAATTACTCAGTCATGCAACACTGTACCTATATGAAATTTTTGTCCTTTTTTTCACATAAATAAAGCTTTCTTTTAGTGGTATTTAATCACCGCTGGGTTTTTTATTTTTTGCGCTATAAAAGAAAAAAGACAGAAAATTCTGTAAAAAAATGCACTTTTCTTTGTTTCTGTTATAAAATTTTGCAAATTAGTAATTTTTCTTCATATGTTTTGGCCAAAAATTATACCGCTACATATCTTTGGTAAAAATAACCCAAATCGGTGGATATTATTTGGTCCTTGTGAAAGTTATAGAGTCCACAAGCTATGGTGCCAATCTGAAAATTGATCACACCTGAAGTACTGACGGCCTATCTCATTTCTTGAGACCCTAACAAGCCAGGAAAGTACAAATACCCCCCAAATGACCCCTTTTTGGAAAGTAGATATTCCAAGATATTTAGTAAGAGGCATGGTGAGTTTTTTGAAGTTGTAATTTTTTTCCCACAATTCTTTGCAAAATCAAGATTTTTTTTTTTTTTTTTTGCAAAATTGTTATATTAGCAGGTTATTTCTCACACACAAGCATATGCATATCACAAATTACACCCCAAAACACATTCCACTATTCCTCCTGAGTATGGCGATACCACATGTGTGAGACTTTTACACACCATGGCCACATACAGAGGCCCAACATGCAGGGAGCGCCATCAGGTGTTCTTGGAGCATAAATTACACATATAATTTCTTGACTACCTCTTACAATTTTGAAGGCCCTGGAGAACCAGGGCAATGGAAACACCCCAAAAATGACCCCATTTTGGAAAGAAAACAGCCCAATGTATAATCAATGAGGCGTATCGAGTCTTTTGAACATGTCATTTTTTTCTACAAGTTTTTGGAAAATGTGTAAAGAAAATGAAAACGCATTTTTTTTTTTTTTTACACAACGTTGTCCATTTACACAATGTTTCTAACACATAGCATGTACATACCAAAAATTAAACCCCAAAATAGATTCTCCTACTCCTGAGTACAGCGATACCACATGTGTGAGACTTTTCCACAACGTGGCCAAATACAGAGGATCAACATGCAGGGAGAACCATCAGGTGTTCTAGGGACATAAGTTTCAAATCTAATTTGACTACCTATTACACTTGGGTGGGCATGGCTGAGGGTGGCTGGGTACGACTAATTATGGATGGGGGTGGATGGGATGGCTGAGGATGGATGGATGAGTATTGCTGAGGATGGATGGCTGGCTGAGCATGGATGGATGAGTATGCAGAGTATGGATGGCTGTGCATGGATGAGTATGCAGAGTATGGATGGCTGTGGATGGATGGATGAGTATGCAGAGTATGGATGGCTGAGCATGGATGGATGAGTATGCTGAAAATGGATGGCTGAGCATGGATGGATGGATGAGTATGGATGGCTGAGGATGGATGGATGAGTATGCTCAGTATGGATGGCTGAGGATGGGTGAGCATGGATGAGGATGGCAGTGTGAGCATGAATGGATGAGTATGCTGAGTATGGATGGATGGGTATGCTGAGCATGGATGGATGGGTATGGATGGCTGGCTGGAACGTGCACATATCAGTGCTGTGGGCACTACACATCCAGCCCACAGCACTGCTGCCACCGATCTCTCCCCTCTCACTGTACCAATAGGTACGGGGAGGGGAGAGAGAAACCGGATGTGACGCCGGTTTGTTTACAAGTGATCACTCCGTCATTTGACTGAGTGATGGTCACGTGGTAAACGGCCGCTATCAGCGGGCGTTTACTGTGATCCGTGACGCGCCTGGTCACGGATGTTCTCGGGTGCGCGAGAGCGGGATTCTGGGAGGATGTCATAGTACACCCTCCCAGAGTTATCGAACCGCCCTGTAGCCGTTATTAGGCTATGGGCCGGTTGGTAAGTGGTTAAAAGGGGCCATTGATACAACAGTGGTAAAAAGATAATTAAGGTTGTAAACATGAAGTTTGATTCACATAAATCAATGAACATATCACATTGTCACATTACTTATTGGTACAGAACAAGTTAAAGTTTGCAGTTAGTTTGCTCGGAAAAAACAAGCGTGACATGGCATTCCTGTAAGTACAAGGGGGTAACAGGGTCTCCCCAATCTCTTTTCACTCTTTTCTTATAACAGCAAGGTAGAAATAAATAGTCAAGGAATAGTGCGGAGGAAGAAGAGGGGAGAGTGAAGGGAAGCAAGTAAGGGGACGACTATGGCTCAGGAACGTAGCAGTAGCTCATGGGGAAGTTATGATCCAAGGAGGGTTTTCCCCTCATCGGAGAGAATAAAAATGTTCCAAAGACTCCAGGTCTTTGTGTATTTCTCATGGTTATGTTGCACAGTCAGGACCAAATCCTCCATCCTGTTCATATCTACTTTCTGCAGCCAACTTGCGGTTGTCGGTTGGCATTGCCGTTTCCAGTAAAGAGGTAAATTCTGCATGATGCGTCGGACGTCTCCCCAGAAATTCTCCAATCTGGGACACGACCAGAAGATGTGCAGTAGTGACCCCACGTCCCCCCCCCACATAGCCAACATCGATCCGAAGTGGCAGGGAAGCACCTGTGTAA